>NC_059128.1:53491955-53806419 GCF_020740605.2 Lemur catta | reverse complement strand
ACATTAGTATAAAATTAGGAATAATAAAGAATATTATCACCATAAATAAACTAAAATAAACAGAAAAATACTTTTTCTAAAAACTAATAAGATTCTGTTTTTTATAGTAAGTTGTAGGGGCATTTTGCCTCTCCTTTCATCCATTGAGTTTGGGCCAGTCACAGACATGAATAAAATTAAAATGAGAGGAAGGTGTTTTGAATCTAACCATTTGGCAAAATGAGGAAGTAGTGTTGTGTGAGAGGAAAACATTATATAACTATATGTTTTCCCCACAACACTTTCACGTTACTTTTTAGAGAATCCAAGAGTCTGCTTTTCTTCCCTGACTTGAAGCCAAATTATCTAAATTAAAGATCACAGTATGGCTATGCACTTTGGACAAGTCACATTAATACTTGTCTTGTACTTCAGTTTCCTAATATGTAAAATGCAACAAAATCTGCTCTACTTTGACATGTAATTTTTATGGTAATCAAAATTATGTAATGTGGGTATTTATAAGGAACACACCAAGGTATGTGGTGGTATTCTTATGCATGCATAATTTGTAAGAGAATTACCTATTATCGTTAGCAAAGTGTGTCTTTTGATATTTGATTTTATGTTAGCAGCAACATCCCAGGGGAAGTAGAGCTATCTTCACTAAAGCAGAATTTTCTCTAAGATTGATTTTGAATCAAGGAAACCCGGAGCTGATTTAATTATGTTCCGGTGTTCTATTGTGAGTTGACCACCAAGAGCTTCTTTCTTTCACTCACCAATGAAGCTCTCTGCTGGATAGGAAGCCTGCTTTCCATATTCTGCTATAGACTGACAGCATCATTTTAAAGAGGGTCAATTTCCGTTTCTCCCCCCTCTGTACTATATAGCATTTCACAGTAGAAACATATGTTTTCTATGGTAACATAATTCTCCTGGCCACGTCAACAATAAAATGTGGACTCTTTCTTGAAAATATAATTGCATATTCACCTCTTTCCTGTAGGGAGAAAGTTTTAATCACCTCATATGAAGGTGTTAACAGTGTGAATAGATGGCAAATCTAAAACAATTTGCATATGCACTGGGAAATGAATTCTTTTGTGAAAAGTAATTTTTTTATACCTACTGGTAATCTTTACTCTTGTCAGGGAAATAGGACTCACTCACTGTATCTATATCCACAGTGCTAACCTGAAAAATAGTAAAGGGGGGTGGAGCAGGGGTACTGGTGGGGCTGTGGTGGGTGATTAATACGCTGTTAAAGGGATGACAGAATTGTCCTGTGCAATATTAACTACCTATGACACCATTTAGTCTGATAAAGGCCAGCCCTGTGAATATTTAACTTTCACAATGTTTGCTTTGCTGATAGGGGGTCACTTTCATATATGAAATAGAACCTATTGCTTATTATTAATTAGACCTGAGTTGACCTTCAGGATTTAATATTCTTTCACCAACGATATATGTGATTTACTACATGGTAACATACACTCAAAATGTGAGAACATTACGATTTAAAATATCATAGGCTTGGACAGATTCTTGATATTCCATCTATCTGATTCATTCAACTGTCTATCGCAAATCTTTTACATGAAGGGCATCCATGAAATACAAGGTGTTTCTATCCCCTTATATATTAATACTTGGGCTCTACTTTCAGGGGAAAATGAAACGACTTCATAAGAATACAAGGCAGTGAGTCCTTTTCAAGTTCAGAGCAGAAGAGTGATGTGGTCCTCTGGCAAAGATCTAGCAGAGGAAGAAACAGTATGGCCATAAAAAGAAGGGAAGGGCTCGGGCAGGCGGAGGCTTGGTGAGCCGGGGAGCAGCAGGAAGCCAGACAGCACCTGCTGGCAGATGTGAGCACTCAGTCAACAGGTTTGTAGGTCAGCCTGCCTCCCAGCTGGTTTAGGCCATTCTTGAATGGCATGAGGTTGAAAGCCCTGACTGCTTTTTCAGAAATATTGATGGCTGAGGCAGGTGGCTGCCTCCTGGAGGGATATAGGGCTTCTTTGATCTGGTGATTTTTCGAAGGCCTCTGTGTTATGAACACGGACTTATCTTTTGTGACTCTGCTCAAAGCACCCCATGTTTTAATCAAACACACAGCTTCCTGTTCCTTGTGGCTCAAGTTTATTAACTAATATGTGAGCACAGGTGGAGAATGATAAGGTAGGAAGGGAACCTGAGGCCAGTATATGACGTGGTGTCCTGACGCTTAAAAGCTAAGACTTTAATCATTAAAGTCTTAGGAAAACATTGATGGAGTTGAGTTTTTAATCAGGGCAGTGACATACTTGGATTTGCATTTTAAACAGATGACTGGGTACAATGGTGCTATCTTATGGCTGTTAAGCACCAGAGTTCTGGGGTTGTACTGTCTGGGATTGGATTCCCTCTCTAAACTTATTAGCTCTGACCTTATTAACTTCTCTAAGCCTCAGCGATCTCATCTGTAGAATGGGGATAAAAACCATTACCTGTCTTATAAGTTTGTTGTGAGGATTAAATTAGATAATGCATGTAACGTGTTCAGTCCAGTGCTAGGCACAGAAAAAGAGAACATTCAGAACATATTCGTTGTTATTACCCTTATTATCCCCTTGGAATAGTATCAAGGATGAATGACTCTTCCAGCACCTTGAAGAAAACCACACGAAATCCTCTTATGGCAATATTTTAGGAGAGGCATTGATACACTGAATTAAAGCAATGGCAAAAGGATTGAGAAAGGCAAACAAACTTAACCCCATGGAGGGCATAAAATCAACAGGATTTGGTGTCTGAGTAAATGTGGGGGGTGAAGAAGAGGGAGAAGTCATGGATGGTTCTAAGGTTATAATGAGATTTAATGTGTAGGGCCAAGTGGCATTTATGTTAAGTTTATAAAGAGAGAGAATGCAAATACTTGTCTTAGGTTTAATGCCTTTCCTGATTTCCTGTGTTTCTTTAATACATTGTATCTGGTTCTCAAGATTGTCCAGAGAAACTTTCTTCAAACTTTTCTAGAATGAAGAATAAGTGGGTTCTTGTTGGAAATAGAAGAGAGGAACTGAACATACTTGTTTGCAATCAAGTCAGCCAATTCATTTTTTTTTTTTTTTTTTTTTTACTTTTTGTAGAGACAAGATCTCACTATGTTGCCGAGGCTGGTCTTGAACTCCTGGCCTCTAGCGATCCTCCTGCCTTGATCTCTTAAAGGGCTAGATTACAGGCGTGAGCCACTGCACGCAGCAAAGGACAGCCAATTTTATCCATTCTGGAAAATTGCTGTTGTTTTAAAATACATTTATTATTTAAAGAATAATTTGTCATCAATTGTACACATTTTCCTTCAGTATTCAGCACCCCTAAGATTGTACTCAATGCCCTACTGCCTCCACAGGTATCTTCTCTACATTGTCTACCGTTGTACTAAGTCAATTACCAAGTTGTCTTTTCTCATTTATATAAAGCCATTAAACCAATGTCTTGTCCTGTGCAGATACAATAAGCAATCACTGACAGTTTTCCACTTAATTACATGCTTCACTGGGTGCTTCTTGATTGAAAATATTTTCTCATAATTTCCTTTGTTTTATGCTCATGCTCTCACCCCTGTAACATAAGGGATGATAAAGAAAGATCAGATTCAACAAGATGGCTTGTCTGCATAGTAGCTGTACCTGTCATTCCAGTGAAATACTTAACATCCTTGTCCTTTACCTCCAGGCCAGGATGTTGGATCTGTTTCTCCTCTGTAGGTCACTGAGTCTTTCACTTCTCAGGAGAGATTACTCAGCCCTTAGATTATGACTTTTTCCAAAGCCAAACACCTACTTATACTGGCCTTTTCTAATGTTTGGGAAAAGCAAAGTGGCTGTGACATTTCTATTTAGGGTTTGGTTTTTTTCAATTTCCTGACCTCCTGGTCATTGGACCAGTGAGTAGTGAGCTCCTATAACCCCCAGGGCATGTCAGGAAGCTCTCAAACAGTTTTTGAAAAAGAATCACAGAAATATCTTATGGGACCCAGTAAAACCTTTGAGCTATAATTGGTTCAAGGGATGCTTTGAAATGGATGTTTAGTTTGAATTCTTGTTCTTATATGACTAAACTCCTAGCCCTTGACTTTTTCACCTGATAGTCATGTTATCCATGGAGTAATCCACATGGGCAACAAGGTTGACCTCATGAGGAAGAGGCCATCTGTTGAGTTCAGCATTTGTTTTTGTTTTTTTTTCCCTCCCAAATTCTTTCTCCAGAAGATCTGGGTAAAATATTATAGTTACATGCATATATTTTGCTTAAAGTGTTAAGTCTGCTAATATAAAATCACTATAAAAATAAGGATTCGTTTATTAATCACTGATTTATTACTCACCATGTAGGTAGCGCCATCTATGTAAAAATGGTAGTACTGAGATGAACCTCAGAGAATTATCTTGTTCAATTTTCTTATTTTGCAAAGAAAAGGAGGCAAAGAGGTGAAGTGACTTCTTTTAATGTTGACTTCTATTAGAACTGGCACCAGAACATAGATCTTAAGAATCTTAGTCCAGTACTCTTTCTATTATACCCTGCTTATGAGATTCTTTCATGACAGCAAGTTTTAAAAGAAAAGGTGAAATCTTAAATGTGTTAGGAAAGAAAGGCCAGCTTGAGGGGATAAAAGAAGATAGAGGAAGGAATGCTGACATTACTACTATAATAATTTTTCTGGAGGCTGGGTTGATAGGGGGCAGAGTGCTTTTGATCCTATTTGTAGTCTTGGAAGTATCTGATATTGTCTCAAATACCTCAAGCCCAAAAGTATTCGGTTGTCTTTATAAGATATTTTTTCCTCCTATTTTTTATTACTAAATTGGATATCCAAAATTTGCTAAAAGAATTTATACAACAAAAGAGATAAAAGAGCATTGATTAGCTTTTGTGCCTTTACATCATAGAAGACCGAATTGTGTTTCACCAAATCCCTTGGAGCTTGGGTGATCTGGGGGAATACGGAGTAGCTCTGGGTGAAGTGAGAGGTGGCAAAATTAGGTTCAGTCACAGTAGTAAGCAGATGAAGAGGAACTTGAGCTTGCCCTTAAAGGTCAGACAGAACTGGAGCAGATTAAGAAGAGCTGGCAGGGTGAGGATGAGCTCATTAAAGGCATCCTCACCCTGCGAGGATGTGAGCCTTGGCTCTCACTACTGCCTAGCGTTTTGGAGGTTAGTGGGGGATGAGCTTGATGAGCTAGAGAGAACCTTGGCTGGGGACCTCTTGAAGGCTCCCCACTATGACTAGGATCAACTCCACAGTAGCTTCCTAAGTAGGGGAGCAGCTTTGGGAATGCAATGCTGTAGGAAATTCAGTCTGATGTTCTAGATGGCTTGATTCGAGTGGAAGCAATGAAAGGAGGATGCTAGCTAGAATGCCCAAGACAGGAGATGATAACCGGGCAGCCCTGTGAAGAAGAGGAATGAATCTGTGAGACAAAAAATCAAAAAGCATGGATTGTACTCAGCACTTATTTAATGCAGGAAAACACAAGAAATACAACTTCAAGTTTTCAAGTTGGGGAGAGAACTGATATCAATGATGACTTTATGAACATTGGATTAAAATACAGCAGCAGTGGGTGAGAGGTTGAATATCAGGGATGAAGGGGAGGGAAAAGTTAACTCTGATCACAGTGTGACCCTTTTTAGACTTTGGTGCCCAGCCTCTGATTTATTTGTCATTTCCCTGGCTGGGCTGGGAATATGTTGGGGATGAGGAGGATACTCCAGTTCTCTGTTCCCGGCATATATCACAGAAGCACATATTAGGTGCTTACTAGAATAACTTGAACCTGGGTGTCTAGGAGAATGGTAATATTATAGACAAAAAGTGGAGGCTTCAGATGGGGAAGGAATAAAATTTAGAAATGCTGTTTATAGAAATGGCAGGAACCTCATATAGAAATGCCTTGATTATGATTGGAAGTACTGGATCTTGAGTACTATCAGGCCCAATAATAAAGACGTGTGACTGGATGGAATTTAGAGTTGAAGTTTTGCGACTAGAGGAAGTCTCTGAGAATGGGGAACTAGGGAGCAAGTGTGGAAGGTTTGAATATAAACTGTCAGCTCCTGCAGGAGTGCTGTGTGAAAAAAAGAAACTGTTGTATATGTAAATCCATTGTTTGCCCAGAAATTTTGAGTGATTCTCTAATTTATTTGATATAGATTTTTTCTTCATTTCTCTTGTCAGAAAGCAAAATGTAGCGTCTCAATTAGGTCAAGAGGAGGGAGAGAAAGGTCAAGAAGCACGATTCCCTTCGGTCCGCAGTGAGGCCTGTCAACCTGCAGGCATCAGTACTCAGGGGAGGAATTGGAGATTAATGAGAAGATGAGGAAAGAGGAAAAATACAAAACCTAAGGAAAAAGGACAAAGTTGCATAAGAAACCTTCAGAGTCAAAGTAATGTGGAGTTGAGGATATGGGATGGAATTTTTATTATTTCCTTTTTATTAATAATACAAGAAGAGAGAGCAAAGCCAATAGAGAACACGAGAGAGTAGATTATGGAAAAGTGTGACTAGAATGTCTAGGAGATCAAATTATCTTTTCATTACTGCATTTTAAAAAGATGAACATTTCAGAGGCTGAAATATGTTCTGTTTTTCTGGGGAATCGTATTGTTAAAAGCCCATTACAACTTCTTTCTTGATATTAATGTCCTTGCTGAGCCTGGTGAATCATAGCTGAGGACTGCAGCACCAGTCTAAAAGTATTTAGTGAAGATTAGAGCTGTGTTGTGCAAGAGTGTGCAAGAGCAATGGCCTTGAGTGATACAAAAGTTTCAAAGCCACAGACTCCTAATTGCAGTCCAGACCCTGTCCCAGGTCTATAGGATTACTGGGCCCGAGGGAGACATGAGGGCGACAGAGTGGTGAGAAATGTAGCTGGAAGATAAACTGTGACCAGATCATGTTGTTCTTGTCTGTAAATCCTGTTTAAGGAGTTTGGACTTTCCTACAGAAGTAATGTGATCCAGTCTGCTTTAGAACACTCTGTCTGGCTGAAGTACGGTGATTGAATCAGCACAAACATTGGTGGAAGGGAGACAAGTAATGTAGGAAAGGGAACTAAGATTGAGGCAGTGCGATGGAGAGAAGTGGGCAGCTGTGTGGAATCACGACCGGGTGATGGGTTGGGTGTGAAATGGGAGGGTTGAGAATGACTTTGGATTCCTCCCTGCCTTGAGCAGCTGGGTGGATGGTGGTGCTGCTCACTGAGAGATGGAACACTGGAGGAAATACCAGTTCTGGGATATTTTTAAAATTGAATTATGGTAAAATAACATAAAATTTACCATCTTAACCATTTCTAAGTGATTAGTTCAGTAATGTTTAAGTACATTCACACTGTTGTGCAACCAATCTCCAGCACTCTTTTCACCTTGCAAACCTGAAACTCTGCACCCGTTAAACAACTCCCCATACCTCTCCCCTCCCAGCCCTGGCAGCCACCATTCTACTCTCTGTCCTTATGAATCTGACTACTCTATGTACCTCATATAAGTGGAATCATACAGTGCTTGTCTTTTTGTGATTAGCTTATTTCACTCTGCATGATGTCCTCAAGATTCATTCATGTTGTAGCATATATCAGAATTGCCTTCCATTTTAAGGCTGAGAAGTGCCCCATTATCATGTATATGCCACATCTTCTTTATCTATTCATTTATTGGTGGACCCTTGGCTTGCTTCCACCTTTTGGCTGTTGTGAATAATACTGCTATGAACATGGGTGTATAAATACCTCTTTGAGATGCTGCCTTCAATTCCCAGGAGTGAAATTGCTGGATCATATGGTAATTCTATTTTTAACTTTTTAAGAAATCACCATATAGTTTTCCATAGCAGCTGTACCATTTTATGTTCTCATCAGCTGTATATCAGCAGTACACAAGAGTTCCAATTTCTCCACATACTTACCAACACTTTATTTATTTATTTATTTATTTATTTTTGAGACAGAGTCTCGCTGTGTTGTTGCCCGGGCTAGAGTGAGTGCCGTGACATCAGCCTAGCTCACAGCAACCTCAAACTCCTGGGCTTAAGCAATCCTACTGCCTCAGCCTCCCAAGCAGCTGGGACTACAGACATGCGCCACCATGCCCGGTTAATTTTTTCTATATATATTTTTTTAGTTGACCAGATAATTTCTTTCTATTTTTTTTAGTAGAGACGGGGTCTCACTCTTGCTCAGGCTGGTCTTGAACTCCTGACCTCGAGCGATCCACCCGCCTCAGCCTCCCCGAGTGCTAGGATTACAGGCGTGAGCCACCACGCCCGGCCAACACTTTATTTTTTGATTTTCTTTTTTTTCTTCTTCTTCTCTCTCTCTTTTTTTTTTAGAGATAGGGTCTTACCTTATTATCCCCACTGGAGTGCAGTGGCATCATCATAGCTCACTGTAGCCTCCTGGGCTCAAGCAATCCTCCTGCCTCAGCCTCCCAGAGTGCTAGGATTATAGGCATGAGCCACCATGCCCAGCCCCTAAATTAACTTTTATTAAATATATAAATTTACAAAATTAAATTTTATTAAATATATTAATTCACTAAATTAATTTTTATTAAATAAATTAATTAAATTTAAAAATCCTATGTGAACCTTAATGATAAGAGAGAAGGCAAGAGGGTGATGACATAATTTTTGGATCTCCCTGAATCCCCCTTAAAAACTGGCAGAAAAAGTAGATAAAAAAACATTACTACCACCACCAACAAAAAATAAGGAAGCTTCTACAAAAAAGTGAGGAGTGAGATACCCCATGAACTTCAAAATACAAACAGCAAACCAGTAATAGCAACAAGAACTATTCTGTCTAAGTGCCTATGTGGGAAAGAGTGGGGGAGGGCAAAGGGAGAACCGGAAGTTAGAAATCAGGATGCTCCTTTTCAGTGGCAAGGCACAACAGGCTTTTTGAGAATATGCTCCAGTGAGGGCGAGAGAGCTATAGGAAGGTTAGATGGTGAGGGAGGGTTCTGGGTCCTAGGAACTCTTGAAATTAACAGACCCAAGTTCTGTTTGTGGACACAAACCTTCACTGAGGCACAACTGTGGGAGTAGGGTCCAGATTGAGTGGGGCAGGGATTCTAGGAACAAAGGAGAGAGAAAGTCTAGATAAAAGTGGTAAAGGCCAGGCATGGTGGCTCACGCCTATAATCCTAGCACTTTGGGAGGCCCAGGTGGAAGGATCATTTGAGGCCAAGAGTTCAAGACTAGCCTGGGCAACATAGCAAGGCCCCATATCTATGAAAAGTAAAAGAAATTAGCTGAGAGTGGTGGCACATGCCTGTAGTCCCAGCTACTAGGGAGGCTGAGGCAGGAGGGTCAGTTGAGCCCAGGAGTTTGAAGTTGCAGTGAGCTATGATGATGCCACTGTACTCCAGCCTCCTGGGTGACAGAGTGAGACTCTATCTCTCTAAAAAAAAAAAAAAAAAATGGCAGAAAGGGTCAATATTAGGCCACATTTGCTGATATTTCTTAATAGCAACAGAAAATAAAGTACTAAAGTTGTAAAGTTATGAAACTTATCCTAATCTCCCACAGACCCAGCACACAGGGATGTCTAAAAGGATAGGCAAACTCATCTCACTTAAAGATGAGCTGCAGCAAAAGACTTTAGTCACACCTCACATAGATTAATTATAAGAAAAAGAGAATACTAAGCAAAACAACATTTTTATAGCAATCAGGCAAAAAAGCTTAACTAATCTTTCAAAAACAATCTAAAAGAAATTAGAATATTTTTAGAACTATGAAAGAAGAGTATAAATTAGAATTAGAAAATCTCAGAAACAAAAATAATTGGACAAAAGGAAGGTTTGAAAAGAGAACTAAAACCAAACTAAAAAAAGATAATTAGGCAGAAAGAGAAAAAAATTCACAACTAAAGACTAACTTAGAAGGAATTGCAGATAACAGCATGGATAATACTGTAAGACAAATAGGTGATAGAAAAGAGAAAAATAAAAAGATTAAATATTTGAAAACAAAGACTTTGGAGAAATTTATAGACATATAAGGTGGACAAAAAATATGGCATAGGCTGAGCGTGGTGGCTCGTGCCTGTAATCCTAGCACTCTGGGAGGCCGAGGAGGGCAGATTGTTTGAGCTCAGGAGTTCGAGACCAGCCTGAGCAAGAGCGAGACCCCGTCTCTACTAAAAAATAGAAAGAAATTAGCTAGACAACTAAAAATATATATATAAAAAATTAGCCAGGCATGGTGACACATGCCTGTAGTCCCAGCTACTTGGGAGGCTGAGGCAGGACAATTGCTTGAGCCCAAGAGTTTGAGGTTGCTGTGAGCTAGGCTGATGCCACGGCACTCTAGCCCGGGCAACAGAGAGAGACTGTGTCTCAAAAAGAAAAAAAAAATGCCATATATGTGTATATATATCCCCCCCAAAGAAAAGCAAAGCAAGGTGACAAAATAATACTAAAAGCCATGTTTCAAGAATGGTTTCCTGAAATAAAAAAGGTCTTAAAAGCACACTATGTATATGGGAAAATTGTTCCAGAATAGCTAACACTGAGACATATTCTAATAAAACTACTAGACAAATAAGAAAAAGAAACAAAAACTCTTTGAGTTTTCAGGTGAAACATTCAGGTCACTTATAAGGGGAAGAAAGGCATAGTTTCCAGCAATGCTTTATGCTAAAATAGTAACATTTACTATACTCAGGGAAAGAAATGTAAGAGTTTTCTATCCTGCCAAACTGACCATCAAGCACAAAAGCTACAGATATTCTTACGAACATGTAGAAACTTATGAACATGCAGGAACTCAAGAGATATTGTTTCTAACATCCCTTCCTGAGAAATACGCAGACAACTGTGAACCCTCAAAGAGCCAATACTTCAAAATGGGTCCTGAGTGGCTAATGGCCTAAATTCAAAATGCAGCCAAGTGACCACTGCTGATTAGAGGTCACCCAAGTACTCTGCATTCCCAGAAAACCCCCAGGCTCACTTAATTTTGGAACTTTCACATTTTTCTGTTCCTGTTTACACTGCCTGAATCAACCAGTAGACTGTGACCTGCATGGACCAATCAGAACTAAACAAATATGAACCAATTGGAACTAAACAAGTTTGCATTTTACATTTGCGTAAGCGGACCAGAGTGGGAACCCAGGCACAAACTTTCTCTGTAAAGGACAACCCCGTTCTTTGTTAGCACCTTTGTTTTGTACCAAAGGCTGCATCTCCCAAGTTTGCAAACAGTTTGATGAAATAAAATCTCTTTCCTTTTTTAGAAAGAACATCCTTTTCAGTGGGTTTGTTGATATAACTAAAGTGACTACAGAGCAATGATGACATATTTATCTGTGAGCACTGAACATACATTTACCTGTAAAACTGAAACTAAATTATGGTCATAAGGGAAACAATATAGTATATGATGGCCATGCTCTGACAACATAGATATGACACAAATGTAAAAAATGTTGGGAGAGGAATAGGGTACATGTATAAAATGTAGTATAAACTCACTGATGGGTTTATTGGTATTAAAGTGAAGTAACATGGTATTTCAAATTTGATGTTAGGGAAGTGGGCAGGGAGAAGATACAAAAGATAACTAGCCATTGGGGAACCAACAGAAAGCATTTTATTATAAAATGAGGAGCCTAATGGAATTATATATCTTTTTATGTATTTCCCTGTAGGAAATCATACATTTTCCCCATCTAACTGGCTCTAGACACAGTAGAAACGAGAGAAATTTGCAATGGAAGGAAGACAAGCAACCCCTTTCCTCCCAGTTTATAGAACATATTAAATGTTCCCCTGCTCTTTAATCTGGTTTCATTAGTGTAACACTCTCCCTGCAAAGATATGTGTCCAAATCCCTGAAACTTGTGATTATGTTAAACTATTAGACATTGGGGAGTTAAAGCTGCTAATCAGCTTACTTTTAGATAGGGAAATTATCTTGAACTATCCAGGGAGACCCAAAGTATTCACAAGGGTCCTCAAAAGGGGAAGACAGAGGCAGAACAGATGGACACATGGCAATCTGAGGAAGACTTGGCTCGATGTTGCTGGCTTTGAAGACGCATGGAGAGGGCCAGTAGTCAAGGAATGTGGGTGGGCTTTCGAAAATGGAAAGGGAGGGGAACTAGATTTTCCCCTAGAGCCCCTGGAAAGGAATGCAGCCCTGACAACATTGTGCTTTTAGCCCCAGTGAGACCCATTTTGGACTTCTTAACTACAGAATTGAAACAGAATAAATTTGTGGGATTTTTAAAATGGTTTTATTTTAATTTATTTATTTTCACTTCATACTTTTAAAAAAATTTTTATTTCAGTAAATTTATGGGGTACAAGTGTTTTTTGTTACATGAATGAATTGTATAATGCTGAAGTGCCCATTGACTGATGAGGGGATAAAGAAAATGTGGTATGTATATATACCACTGAATACTACTCAGTCATAAAAAGGAACGAAATAATGTCTTTTGCAGCAACTTGGATGGAACTGGAGACCATTATCCTAAGTGAAGTATCTCAGGAATGAAAAAACAAACACCACGTTTTCTCGCTTATAAATGGGAGCTAAACGGGGGGTATATATGGTCATAAAGTGGTGTAATGAACATTGAAATTTGTGTTGTTTTAAGTCACTAATTTTATAGCTTTGTTATAACAGCTGTAGAAAACAGATACAGTTGGTTTAGATATGAATTCATCTTTACAGGGTTTATGTTGGATATTGGTGGATTGGTGTTCAAAATCCATTCCACCCTCCCTCCGGGTGTAGTGGATATCAAAATGTTTTGGCCCTATTCCATATGGTCCCTATGATCATTTTATGTCATAACCCAGTTACACACACACACACCCCTGAAATAAAAAGCTTTAAAACAATCTTCTTTTGCTACGTAGGATACAATGATCTATTCTAGTCCATTTCATTAAAAATCAATTGATTTCATGGTCCATTAAATAAATTGATTTTATGACTCACAAGTCATTTGCAATGTAGAATTTGAAAAATGCTCTTCTAATGTGCTTTCCTGCCTGGTAACCTATACTAGAATGTTAAAATGTTCATTTCCTGGACTTCCTTGATTTAAGGATCCAACTATGATTATACATAGCCAATCAAATGCACTTGCATGAAATTAGAGGATACATTTCTATATTTTTTTTCTGTTTTTACTTTTGGAGAACAAAGTTGGGGAGGCACTGAGTTTTTCTTCAGTACAGTTCTTGTATCTAATCACTAGCTTTGTAGCTGTTGAGAGGTAGGGCTAGGAGCCTAACTAACACTGTGTTCTTGAAGTTAAATTTCTAGTGGCAGCTTCCTAATCACCCCATTTCCTGACTGTGGCAAGGGAAGCAGCTGCTCTGGCAGGTCAGTTTTGAGGTGGTTGTATGGGCATCATTCCTCAAAGCCCAACCTAGACCAGCTCCTCTAGCACTACTAATGATACTGTACACACTCAAATCTCTTTATATAAAAAACTCCTGTCTTCTGACAGTGGCTTCTGTCTTCTGCAAATCAATCCTGTCTAGACAATATTATAACCCTAAAAGTATAATCAAGCAAAAAGATTAAAGGAAACAATCAACAAAGGGAAAAGGCAACCCATAGAATGGGAGAAAGTATTTGCAAATCTGATAAGAGTTAAAATACAAAATATATAAGGAACTCATACAACACAATAGTAAAAAAACAAAACCAGATTTTAAAAATGGGCAAAGGACCTAAATGAACATTTCCACAGGGAAGACATACACATGGCCAACAGGTATATGAAAAGTTTCTCACCATCATTTATCATCAGGGAAATGCAAATCAAAACCACAATGAAATATCACCCCACACCTGTTAGGAAGGTTACTATTAAAAAGACACACACACACAAAAAGTATTGGCAAAGGTGTGGAGAAAAGGAATACTTATACATTGTTGATGGAAATGTAAATTGGTGTAGCAACTATGGATAACACTATGGAAGCTTCTCAAAAAATGAAAAATAGAACTACCATATGATCCAGCAATACCACTTCTGGGTATATATCCAGTGGAAATGGAATCAATATGTCAAATAAATATCTGCACTTTCATATTCATTACGGCATTATTCACAATAGCCAAGATATAGAATCAAACTAAGTAATCAATGGATGAGTGGATAAAGAAAATGTGATACACACACATACACACACACACATGAATATTGGAATAATATTCAGCCTCAAAAAATAAGTAAGTTCTGCCATTTGCAACAACATGGATAAATCTGGAGGATATAAAATAAGCCAAACGCAGAAAGACAAATACTGCATGAGCTCACTGATATGTGGAATCTAAAAAAAATTGAACTCATGAGAACAGAGAGTAGAATGGTGGTTAGCAAGGGTTGAGGGATAAGGAAAATGGGGAGATGGTCAAAGAGTACAAACTTATAAGATGAATAAGTTCTAGAGACCTAATGTATAGCATGGTTACTATTGTTAATAATAATGTATTGTATACTTGAAACTTACTGAGAGAGTAGATTTTAGGTATTCTTACCACAAAAAAATAAATATGTGAGGTGATAGACATGTTAATTACCTTGATTGTGGAAATCATATACATATATCAAAGGATCATGTTGTTCACCTTGCATATATACAGCTTCTATTTGCCAATTATACCTCAATAAAGTTGAAAGAAAAAAGACATGGACAAGTCACATCTGCAAATCCTGGATAGGCCTGGGCCTGACATAAGTGCAAGGTACAGTCATTCTCAGAGAGGCAGATTCTTCCTCTTTTGAGCAACTCTGGCTTTGAGTGACTATAGAGCTTTTGGAGGTAACACTGAACTCTTAATGGTCTTCATTCCTTCCTTGAGGATCTAAAATCACAGCTGTTAGTTATAGGCCATTAAAAATGGCTACTGTGTAGAATATATTTGTTTGAATATAGTTAGGATATTTTAATGTATTTTCAATTTTGGGATATTTCCTTTGCATTCCTTAGTCTTTGAGAATCTTAAGGGACAGAGTTTTAAAAGCACAGGATGGCTTTACATGCAAGGATATATACATATGCATACTTATATTTAGGGAAAATATGAAAAATATTTAACTACTGGTATGACCCCGGCACTGACAGCTGGAACCATGAGAACGCACGCGAGCCGTAAACACCCTAGGCAGCCCAGCTGGCGCCCCCGAGGCTGCCCCTCAGCCTAGTTTATTAATGATATGTTGCTAGTCCAGAAAGAATTGTTTGTTTACAAAAATAAAACAAAGTTAAAATAAATGTAAACATAAAAAGGCAAAAAGTTTTGGCTAAGGGAAAAAAGAAACTAGGGAAGGCGAGATGATGCCAGGGGAGAAACAGATATATAACGTGCATATCCTAAGGTCTTTGACACTGTTTAAGGGACTGGAGGAAAAAGAGGTGCCTCCCATCATGCTCCACCAGGGGGCACTGAATTTGTGACAGTTTACCGCTCTGTCTGCAGCATTTGAGGTCACTCCACAATCCAGATTGACAAACTATATGTTAACCATGTGTTGGTTAAATAAATATCTTCAATCTTCAGGAAAATTCAGAGCATTTTGTTCATTTCCTGACACAAGATTCCCCCTGTGTCCTTTCCCTTTCCAGAGGGCAGAGGGCAGAACAGATGAGAAGCAGCTCCCCTGAACAGAGAGCATGTTTGAGTTCGGCTATATTACGGCATAATGGATCAAAGTCACAGTGACCGCTTAGGCATCATGCAATGTAGTGATAAAAGCAGGGTCTGTTTTTCAGCTGTGGCCACTTAACTAGCTACAAACGATCTCTAATAATCACCAGGCTGACTGCTTCGTGGACTCTTTCTCTTATTAGCCTAGCATACGGATTTGCTCTGTGGAGTTTTCTTTAGCTTCTATATTCTTTGAAATACTTGATATATTTGCTGAGGAGAAAAAATTCTAACAATAAGTGAATTAAGCTTTAGTGGTCTAATATCAGTACCTTTAAATTGGTAGCTATAAACAACACACAAAAAGTTAATGTATGAAGGACAGTGCCTGGCATATAAAAGTAATTGCTACTATGCTGTACAAAAGTAGCTATTAGGAATACAGTAGGCCCTCCATATCTACGGGCTTTGCATCAATCGTGGACTGAAAATATTTGAGAAAAAAATGCATCTGTACTGAACATGCACAGACTTTTTCTTGTCATTATTCCCTGAACAATACAGTATAATAACTATTTAAATAGCATTTACATTGTAGAAGGTATTATAAGTAATCTAGAGATGATTTAAAGTATACCAAAGAATGTGCATAACTTATATGCAAATACTATACCATTTTTTATGAGGGACTTGGGCATCTGCAGATTCTGGTATCCAAGGGAGGTGCTGGAAGCAATTCCCCATGGATACTGAAGAACGACTATACTTCCCATTCCCCATATTAGTCCTCAAACTCAAGAATCAAATGGTTAAAGAGATAGAATCACCCACAATCCCAGCAAAATCATTAAAGCTGTTTTTGATCTTGAAAGAAATGTCAAAAACAGCAGGACTTCAAGTCTGTTAACTGTTAATCTCCCAACTAGTTGAAACAAGAGACTCTGCAGAACCTTGGGGTTTAAGCCTGAAGCCAGAGACTTCAAATGATTCTTTTTAACCAGATATTTTTCCTCAGTCTATATCATCCTTGGGGATACTAGAAAGTCATAGCAATTGAAATGTGGAAAGGTGTATTTAGGAGTCTTTCAAATAGAAGAATTCATGGTAAAAATTTACAAATAATGACTTAAACCCTCTTAATAACATCTGAGTGAAATTGAGGTTCATAAACCTTTTTTGCTAATAATGATAATAAATAACAGCCACTATTTATTGAACACTTAATTTTGCATCAGGTGTCATTCTAAGTACTTTAAATCAGTTGTATTCTGTAAACCTCACAACTTCCTTATGAGGTAGGTAGAGCTTTTATTACAGGTCATGAAACTAAATATGGAGAAGTTAAATAATACGCCAGAAGAAGTATCACATACAGTATGTGATGGAGCAGATTTCAAACCCAGGCCACCTGACTCCATAACCCCTCATAATTTGTATAGGTCCTGCCCTGCTACACTCACATAGCTGAACACACACAAATCAACTCCCCACTTTGACGTCTTGGCTGACTCAATGGCTCATGATAATTAGGTCATGTCTGAAACCTTACTTACTGTAATCAGAATTGGTAGTTGTAGATTAATCTAAGAAGTTCATGGGTGTGAAAGAATCATGATAAATGACAAATACATTTAATCACGGTCTTTTGGTGTCCTTGATGACAGTTGTTAGGCACAGTAAAGATTATTTAGAGTTACACAGGATTTTAGGCTGGGCGAGGTGGCTCACGCTTGTAATCCTAGCACTCTGGGAGGCTGAGGTGGGTGGATCGCTCCAGGTCAGGAGTTCGAGACCAGCCTGAGCAAGAGCGAGACCCCATCCCTACTAAAAATAGAAAGAAATTATCTGGCCAACTAAAAATATATATAGAAAAAATTAGCCAGGCATGGTGGCGCATGCCTGTAGTCCCAGCTACTCGGGAGGCTGAGGCAGTAGGATCCCTTGAGCCCAGGAGTTTGAGGTTGCTGTGAGGGAGGCTGATGCCACGGCACTCACTCTAGCCTAAGTAACAGAGCGAGACTCTGTGTTTCCATTTAGTTTAAAATATTATGATTCTACATATAAATCTAGGAAATTTCAAGTTACTCCAAAAAGAGACCTTACAAAGTATTTTACAACTTGTACATTAAAATTACCTTATGTATTTTACAATATCAATAAATTTTACAAATTTTGACAAACTCTCATAGTGTAATGGAGTAAAGTACAAATATAGTAAATTTTTAGTTCTCATGACACTCTAGGAGTATTTATAGACTTAAAAATTAGTACATATTCATACTAAAAATCAGACAAATCAATTAATCATACATTTTAAAATTAGAATCTGTAAGATGGAAACTAATGTCAAATTTTCTTAATCATAAAAATCAATATGTGAACTATACATAGATTATTCTCATACTATTAATATAATTAACTTCAATACCTCTAGTCTTAATTCTAAATTTCCCCAGCTTTAAAGAAACTTATTGTCAACAGATAATTTAACTACCCAAGAATTTAGTTTCTTTACCAAACAAGTTTGTGGTTGTCTTATCAGCTAGATGAAGTTCCTATTTATCAAAAATTTTAGAGTGCTGTGTAATCTGGAGCTACAGAAACCTAGGGATTTGTGTGCGTGTGTGTGCGTGCGTGTGTGTGTGTGTGTGTGTGTGTGTGTGTTGCATGACAGAGAGGCAGAATTCTCATATGAATTTGCTATGATCCTTAATCCATTCCTCTAAGTGAATCATTGAAATTTAACATATTACCTAATTCTCAAAGTTGATTCATGTCTATAAACTCTACCTAAGTTGCTTCATCATTAATTGACTCAACTAATTTATTTATGCTTGATACTGTTATTAATTATTGTCAAATTTTTCCCATATAACAGCATAACAACTCTTACAGATACTGAAATGATATCCTATCAGATTCTGAATTTCTTTTGAGTCTTTTGCTAAATTGTATCAAGTGATCCCAAGTATGTACAACTATTTTATTTTAATAAGTGTTCATGTATTTGCCAAAAAATGGGCTTTTTTTGAATAAGGATATACTAAATAGGATTCTGTTTGTCTTTCTTGCATAAACCATAAAATGATCCATTTTTTTGTGATACTCCTTTGGAATGAGGATTCAGAAACACTTGTGAAGCAATATGAGTTCGGCATGCCTCTAGATTGTTGCAATGTCCCCTCCCAATGTTTCATAATAGTTTTTCAATGTTTTGAAAGGTTATTATTTGCTTTTATCAAGTCTTGCTAAGGTATTTCATATAACTACCATGTGTTAACCAATTGCTCCACTGGAACTCCTATTGCTAAGATATTTCAAACTTAGTTTTCCTCTAAACAACATTTTTCTTTTTATACTCCTATTTAAAAAGTTTAAATGATATTTAATCAAATTAAATGATTACAAAAATAAAAGCCAATAACACAAGTGACTCCAGGTGGTGATGCACCTAACCAATGGAAGTATTAGTATGCAGGTATATTATCAGAGAGTAGCCTACAAGTTGTGAGCATTTAGTGCTTTTTTTTTGAGATAGAATCTAGCTTTGTTGCCTGGGCTAGCGTGAGTACCGTAGCATCAGCCTAGCTCACAGCAACCTCGAACTCCTGGGCTGAAGCAATCCTCCTTCCTCAGCCTCCTGAGTAGCTGGGACTACAGGCATGAGCCACCACACCTGGCTAATTTTTTGTTTCTATTTTTAGTTGACTGGCTAATTTTTTTTTCTATTTTTTAGTAGAGATGGGGTCTCGCTCTTGCTCAGGCTGGTCTCAAACTCCTGAGCTCAAGCAATCCTCCCCGCCTCGGCCTCCCAGAGTGCTAGGATTACAGGCGTGAGCCACCGTGCCTGGCCATTTAGTGCTTTTTATAGAAGAAATGGGAAAACACTGACTCAAGAAGAAATAGAAAATCTGAACAGTCCTGTAACATGTAAAGAAATTGAATTGGTAATTAAAAATCTTGCCATTAAAAAACCCCTGAGGCCTGGTGGGCTTTGCTGTTGAATTTTATCAAATATTTCAGACATAATAATGCCACTCCTCACATACATTTTCGGAAAATAGAGGTGGAGGGATAACTTCCCAATATATTCTATGAGGTCAGCATAAGCATAATATCAAAGCCAGACAAAGAAATCATTAGAAATGGAAACTACAGACAAATATTCCTGATGAATATAGACAAAATATTCTTAATAAATTATTAGCGAACTGAATTCAGCAACATATAGAAAGGCTAATACACCATAACCAAGTGGGATTTATTTCAGGAATTCAAGGTTGGTTTAACATCTGAAAATCACTTAATTTAATGCACCATATTATAGGAATAAAGCAGAAAATCACATGGTGATATCAATAGACACAGAAAAAGTATTTGACAAAATCTAATACCTTTTCATAATAAAAACTCCTAACAAACTAGCAATAGAAGAGAACTTTCCCCATCTGATAAAGGACACTTATCAAAAATGTAGATCTACCATTGTATATAATGGTGAAAGACTGAAAACATCCAGATTGGAAAGAAGGGAGTAAAGGAGTCTTTATTACATGATTGGATACTGTTCTAAGACATGGTATTATATGTACAAAATCTTAATGATGCCAAAGTAAAAAAAACCTAGAACTAATAAGCAAATTTAAAAAGGTTGCAAGATACAAGATCAATATACAAACTCAATTATATTTCTACATACTGGCAACAAAACAATCTGAATATAAAATTAAGAAAGCAATTCCATTCACAATAACATAAAAAAACACTTAGGAATAAATTCAAGGAAAGCAGTGCAAGTTCTATATATTGAAAAGTACAAAGTATAAATTGTTGCTGACAGAAATTAAGATCTTAAATAAATGGAGAGATATTCCATGTTTCTGTGTTAGAAGAGTCATAATTGTTAAGATGAATATACTTCCCAATTTGATTTAGATATTCAATGCAATCCCTATGGAAATCCCTACAAGCATTCTTATGTAAATTAACAACCTGTTTAAAAGATTTATTTAGAAATGAAAAGGACCTAGAATAGCCAAAACACTTTTGTAAAAGAAGAACAAAATTGGTAGACTTAATTAACTCAATTTCACACTTATTATAAAGCTATAGTCATTAAGATAATTTCATATTGTCATAAAGGTAGATATAGATATTGGCATATAGATCAGTGAAACAGATTTGAAAGTCCAGAAATAAACTCCTGCATTGGTAGCTGATTGATTTTTGAAAAATAATTTTAATAGAGAAAGAATAATATTTTCAACAAATGGCTCTGGAAAAATTGGATATCCATATCCAAACAACACCACCAAAAAGCAACAAAACAAAAACCAAATCTAATAAATCAAACCAAACCAAAACAAAAAAACCCTTAGCTCTTTACTTTATGAAATAGACAACAATTAACTCAAAATGTATTAAAAGAGAGAAAATGGTTTCCTTTTTAAACCTTTATAAATTTGTAGCTGGACAGATTCATATTAATTAGAGACAGATTAACAAGAGAGTTGATCCAAAATAAGTGACTCAGGCAAAGATGTCAATCAATGGAGGTTTATTAAACCAAAGTTGAGGACATGTTTGACAAAAACACAAGCCACAGACAAATCTGGGGTTGTTTTTCTGACGGGGAATTTGGAAGTTTCAGTATTTAAAGGCGAATAGGGCATACAGAAAGGGAAAAAAAGCAGGGAAGTCTAGTGAGACAAAGTGGTAACATTTTTGTGAGACCCAGGAAAATCTACATTTTATGTAAGTTAAGGCCAATGTTAGAGGAGAAAAAAGGAGCAAAAGAAGCATCAATTATGTAGATGTTCCTAGGTAGTTGGAAGAATGTTTGATCCTGCCTTGTCTCTGTTCTACACCTGGGAAGATAAATTCGTAATTCATTATTAGTGTGCAATCAAACAGACTTTAATTTTAGAGCAGTACATAGCCTGCAGAGCTAAAGTTACAATTTGTATGTCTTTGTTTATGGGAGGCCAGCAAGGAATTTCCTTAATGAATCATCAGTGGGGCTAGTCCTTCACAGGTGCCTGAGGCCTTTACCTTCCCTTTTGCATAAGGAGTTGGGGGGGGGGGTGTTTCTGAGATTTTTATTTTCTTTTACAAGAGAAAAACAAACAGTTTTATATTTAACATATGTTGTGTACATCACATGGGAGGAATCTCAATTCAAAAGTCTTTCTCTCTGTCAAGACAGTGGCTTGGTGCTCTCCTTTAAACAGTATTTTAACAAAGAGGCATAAATCCTATACTGACCAGATAAACGGGTCCCTCACAAAGTTGTAATGGTTGTGGGAAGTAGTCAAGTCTGCTCCCACATTCCCCTACCTCTGCTAGTGCTGGTTTCTGAGCTGATAAGAGCTCAGAGCCCTGTCCAGTAAAGACAGTTTACATCTGTCTTTAGACAGGAAAGGGCAGGGGTAGAAAGATATTTTGGCTTTGTGAATTGCTGTCCTGCCATCAAGCAAGCATAGGGAGAAGCAGAGTGTCCCCCTAAGTTTTCATCTTCTTCAGCTAACAATCTTCAATATTTTAGAGAGAAATATTTTGATTTCCTTCAATATTATAGACCTAAATGTAAAAGTTAAAACAAAAAAATTCTAGAAGAAAACATTGGAGAAAATCTTTGTGACTTCAGGTTAAGCAAAGGATTCTTAGATGAAATAGCAAAAGGAAGAACCATTAAAAAATTGATCAATTGGATTATGTTAAAATTAGAATTTCTTGTGCTGCAAAAGATGCCACTAAGAAATCAAAAAATTGCCAATTATATATCAGATAAAAGCCTTGTATTTAGACTAAATAAAGAACTTTTACAACTCAATAAAAATAAGACAAACAACCAAATTTACAAATGGGTAGGTTCACAAGAGGTTCTAATAAGCACCACCTACAAGAACTGCCATCACCATGGTAGCAGCTACTGGGACCAGCAGACACTGTTGGGAGCATTTCTAAGAGCTACATAAGGACCTGCTGTAAGCAAGGGGAGCCACGAAGTAGAGTCTTGAGAAGTTGCTGGGAGAGGCTGAGAGTGGCTGATACATGTTATATTTGGGAACAGCAGCAGTTGGAAAAAGCATATGGTACTGGGAGTATATGTGTGTGTGGCAGAATCTAATTGCTCATACAACCCCAACCTTCTGTCATCCCCATCATGAGTCACCCAAGGAAAAAGGGGTGTTAGCCCCAGTTATCTATCTACATGTGTATGTGGTAGGGAGAGTAATGGGAGCCTAGAGATAGTTGGTATTTTAGAGTGCATTTCACTAAACATAAAGAATAAAAACTTCCTGCCTTGATACCAAATGTGGTTTTAAGCCCACAATCTCAGAATAGATAGATTAGCCATCTAGAGAAAAAAAAAAAAAAAAAGCAAAACAACCCAGAAAAAAAAAACCCAAAGTGCTACAAATTTATATGAGAGAAGTCTAGAAACTTTGAGTTTGAGCAAACAAAAGATTCAGAAGAAATAAGTAAATCTGAATTGTTTTTCTTTATCACCATTTATTCTTCACAATAATCCTATAGCATAGGTATCGTTTTGCCGATGAGAAAATTGAGACTCAGGTGTATAAATTAATCTATCAAGGACTATATAGGAAGCCAAATGGAAACTCAGCCTTGGTACCCTGACTTTAAATCCA
The DNA here is from genome assembly GCF_020740605.2 of Lemur catta. NCBI lineage: Eukaryota > Metazoa > Chordata > Mammalia > Primates > Lemuridae > Lemur > Lemur catta. The sequence continues at coordinate 53,783,108 of NC_059128.1, read as the reverse complement.
GTTCTTCCACTTTGCCAAGATCTCATATTTTTTGGCAAGTAAGAGCCAGGAAAGAGAATTTCGTGTTACTGAGCAACACACAATTTGGAGATGGTGCCTTGAGTCTTGGTAGCAATATAGTGGCACTCTAATGGGAATGGGCCTTCTGGGATTCTCTATAAACATATTGTTTATATTAATAGTTTGCAAAAACATCTGTAGGCCCCAATTTCCTCTTAAAATTGGAGATAAATTATATTTTACATTTATTTATTTATTTTCTGTCACCTTCATTAGAATGTCACCTATATAAGGGCAGGAATTTTACCCTTCTTATAGCACTGAATGGATGCATTCAGTAAATATGTTGAATTAATGAAAAAAAAAAAAGATTATACTTTTTACTTGTCACCCGTATTAGTTTCTTAGGGTTGCTGTAACAAAGAACCACAAACAGGATGTCTTAAACAACATGAATTTATTGCCTTATAGTTCTGGAAGCCAGAAGTCCAAGATTAGTTTGTTGACAAGGCTGGTTACTTCTGAGGCCTGTGAAGGAGGAATATGTTCTGTGCCTCCCTCCTGGCTTCTGACGGTTTGCTGGCAATGTTTGGCATTCCTGGGCTTCTACTGCATCACCTTGGTCTCTGACTTCATCTTCAGGTGAAATTTTTCCTGTGTGAGTGCATGGGTCCCAATTTCTCCTTGTTATAAGAACACCAGTCATATTGGATTCTGTGTCTTATAGGCTCACCCTACTCCAGCATAACTTCTAAATTACATCTGCAATGACCCCATTTCTAAATAAGGTCACATTATGAGGTACTGGGGGTTGGGACTTCAACATATGGATTTTGGGGGGATGCAATTCAACCCATAACATCACACAAATACACAATTGAATAAAATATAGTTCTTGCCCTTGAGGTGCTCACAAAATTCCAAAATATAATATAAGAAGTAGTTAATAGATTTTAAGGAACAAATGGATTTTGTGCAGGTAGGGAACTTTTCTAAAAAGTAAACTTTATTTTTTAGAACAATTTTAGGTTCACAGCAAAATCAAGAAGAAGGTATGGAGATTTCCCATATACCCACTACCGACACATGCATACTCTACGCCATTATCAACATCCTCTGCCAGAATGGTACATTAGTTACAATGGATAAACCTGCACTGGCGCATCAGTATCACCCGAAGAACATAGTTTACATTAATGTTCTCTCTTGACGTTTTATCTTTTATGAGTGTGGACAAATGTAGTTTTACTGCCCTAAAAATCCCCTGTGCTATAGGTGTCTTTCCCTCCTTCTCCCCTAACCACTGTTATTTTAACTGTCTTCATACTTTGACTTTTCCAGAATATCATATAGTTGGAATTGTATGTGATTCATATATCATATAGTATATGTAGCCTTTTTAGATTGGCTTCTTTCACTTAGTAATATGCATTTAAGTTTACTTCAGGACTTTTTATGGCTTCATAGCTCTTTTGTTTTTAGTACTGAGTAATATTCCATTGCCTGGATGTAGCACAGCTTATTTATCCATTCATCTGCTGAAAGACATCTTGGTTGCTTTTAAATTTTGGCAATTATGAAAAAAGCTGCTATTAACATGTGTATGGGTTTTGGGGTGATGATAAATTTTCAACTCTTTTGGGTAAATGCCAAGGAGCTAGATTGCTGGATCATATGGTAAGAGTATATTTAGTTTTGTTATAAACCATCAAGTGGCCTTCCAAAGTGGCTGTACTATTTTTCATTTCTACTAACAATGAATAAAAGTCTTTGTTGCTCCATACCCTTGTCAGCATCTAGTATTGTCAGTGTTCTGGATTTTGGCCATTCTAATAGGTATGTACTGGCATTTTGTTGTTTTAACTTGCATTCCCCTCATGACATATGATATGGAACATATTTTCATATGTTTATTTGCTATTCATATATTTTTGGTGAGGTGTCTGTTAAGGTCTTTAGCCCATTTTCAATTGGGTTGTTTCTTTTCTTACTGATGAGTTTTAAAAGTTCTTTGTATATTTTAGGTAACAGTCCTTTATCAGGTAAGTCTTTTGCTAGTATTTTCTACCAGTCTGTGATTTATCTGGTTAGGGAATTTTGAGTTAACTAATGTAAAGAACTTACTTTATCTCAGGACTTCTCAAGGCGTTAGAATGTGAGTGTATGTTGTATAATACCTGTCTTAGTTCATTCGGTCTGTTATAAGAAAATATCTTAGACTGGGTAGTTTACGAACAACAGAAATTTGTTGCTCACAGTTCTGGAGACTGGGAAGTCCGTAATCCAGGCCTCAGCAGATTTAGTGTCTGGTCAGGGCTTGCTCTCTGCTTTCAAGATAGCACCTTCCTGCTGCATCTTCACATGGTGGAAGGGGAAATGTAGCTCCCTTCAATCTCTTTTATAACAGCACTAATCCCATTCATGAGGATGGAGACCTCATGACTTAGTCACTTTTCCAAAGGCCCTACTTCTTAATACTATCACTTCTTAATACCCAATACTATTGGGTTCCAACATATTAATTTTGGGGAGATGTCAACGTTCACACCATAGCAACACCCTTTTCACAGAGGATCCCACATGATTGTTTTCTACAGAAGCAATGCTGGCAGAGTAGAAAAAGCACTGCTTTGATAATGAGGAAGCTCATCTTAGAAAATATTTGATATTGGCCCCTCAGCTTCTTCATTTATAAAGTACACCAATCATCGACATAAACATCTATTGAAGGTTGTTTCAAGGGTCAACTACTACTAGATTCATGAAAATACTTAAAATTAGTAAAGGATTATAGCTATTTTTAGAGCATGGTACTTAAATCCTAATAAAGAATGTACCACTTGAATCAGGTGGATAAAGATATGAGCTTTAGTGCCTAGTATCTAAATTTAGAAACTGGTGTAACAAGAAATTAAAATATGACTCAATTGCTTAATTGGAATAAAAATATAGCTCTTCTACCTCCTTGCTCACCTGCTGTATTTTGCTTCCTGTGATTGTTGCTGCAGCATGGACTGACATATTTACCGTGTAGGCTCCACAACCACGTATCAGAGTAGCTCACTCAGCCATCGTTGTATTGTGTCCTGTAGCCAATCTGGTAAAAATCCCCTGACTTCTGCAGTGAGGGATAGGGCACAAAGATAAAGAAGAGTTAAGCGTCTTGATTTGGGCAGAGACAAGCCTTAGTTATTTCAATGCTACATTCTAATCTGCTCCTCTTTCTCACCCACTTCCTAGGAAGTGGCTGAGCATAGGTGAAGATCACTCAGGTATCTAGGAGCCAGGAAAAATCTGGGCTGAGTTTTATTCTCTGTTACCATGAGTGATATGAGCGTGCACATGTGTGTGTTTTAGGATGTTAACACTGCCTGATTGAACCATAGAGTTTTGAACTGATTTGTTGTTTAGGTTTCAGAAGAGAAAAGCAAGTGGCAGATTATGGGTGAAAAGTACATCAATGCCTATTTTGAGACCAGGCATTGTTGTGTTAAAAATGAAATGTGCACATGGAAATGAATGCTCCTCAGTTGCTTTTCCTTAACAATGGGGAAACGCATCTAATTCAAATGGATACAATTTTGGAAATAACCATGGTTACTAAAATAGATGCACTTTACGCTCTTTGAGAGAAAGCATTATGACAACAGTTGCTCTTTTCACAATAGTAAACCTCTTTATGTCAACTAAAAGTGGAGAAATCAGCCTATGTTTATAAGCAACAAATGCCAGCCTGAGACGATCCATTTTAGCTAAGCAACATGGGGATTGCTGAGATTTGATGAAAATGCAGATATGTACTTGAATGAGGAAACAGTGTGATGAAAGCATGGCACAAACGACTTTGAGAAGTGGAACAAGATGGGTTTTTTTAGTACATTTATTAAGTATAAATTGGATCTAGAGAATGGGACAATAGCACTAATTCCAGATATAAACATAGTAGCAGAAATCTAAAGTTCTATTAACTGAGTTGTTTTCCACCGTTACCAATGAGTTTTGATTTGGGGGATATCCACAAGGCACATTTTGTGAAAGGAAGTTGATGTTTAGATTCATTCCACATTTTGACAATGTAGAAGACTGATTTGTATTATTTGATCAACTACTTTTTGACCTTCTCTCCTTTAGAAGAGGATGAAGTACTTTCCTCTCAATATTCAATATTTATACCTGAATTCAGTATAAACAGATATAATATTTCTTATAGCCATTGGAAACAGAACTCCTAGGTTTTAGACACTTACCTGCTGTTGAGCATGTCTTGTTCAAGATCCATAAAATATATAGCCATTTTCCTTTATCCACAGCAGTCTGATTATAAAAACAGAACAGGTAAACTCATGTACAATATTGATTATGGCTAAAATGTGAGTAAATAAAATGTATGAAATGCTTAGAGAATTCTCTCTAATAGGATGCAAATATAAAATGTTGCTTGATTTTTTTGTCTTTATTCAATAACTTTTTCAGCAAATATTATTGAGTGCCCCCTATGTGACAGGCTCTTTGAAAATCTTTTGTTTAATTTTAGGGAACTCTCCTAATAGGTGATAAATGAGTGTATTTAAAATAGTGGTCACAATGTATACACTAGAGAATATTTAGGTTAAACCATATGGAATTGACCACTTTTTAATTCTAAAAATAATGATACCATAAGTTTTGATACAAACAAACACACATACTCACACAACTAAAGCTAAACAAAATCTCGATTTATAGCCATTGGTTTATTCTATGTTATGTTCATTGCTTATTTCTATTATTTTCACATTTATATGGAATGTGGCTGAGTTATCTATTGCTGTGCAAAAAATAATGACAGAAGCTCAATGGCATATAACAATAAGCACACACGTATGCTTCAGGTCTACTGGTCTGCCTCATGTGTCTCTTACCTCCTTGGACCAGCAGACTCCTAGGCACATGTTCTTGTCATGGCAGTGTTGAGGTGCCAGAGGCAAGCAACACACACGCAAGGCTCCTGGAGGCCCAGATACGGAACTGGCACAGTGTCACTTCCAATACCCCATTTCATGAGCCAGAATATGTAAGACAGGGACACAGAGAGGAGGTGAAGAACTGAGGCCAATAATACAATCTACACAATGCCTAGCACGACAAAGCAACACCTTGTCTCTTTACATCACTGAAGGTTGCAAGGAAAGTGCTTTCCTGCAACCAAGGGAACCGTGATCATTGTCATCACCACTGTCATCTCACCACCATGGTATCAGGCACATATCATGATTTCTAGATGCCACATACTCTTCTAAACGCTTTACATTTAAGTTTTGTAACAGCCCTATGAGGTAGTTACTGTCACTACCTGCATTTACAGCCAAGGAAACTAGGGCACAAAGAAATTAGTAAAAATGCTAATTTTTTCCCCAGGACATCAAGAATATTTAGATGAGTTTCAAACTGCACTGTTCTAGCAGAGACTCATGTGTGGGAGGATGTTGCCCTGTTTAACTTCTTGTCAGGGTATTTGTCTACCCTTGCAGTGACAGAGAGGAGAAAAGCATCACATGGGGTGGCTGCCGCACACTAGTGGGGTTCGATCATTTACCTTCTCAATTCAGTGGCTTAGTCAATCAGATATTGTTCTGGAATGTTTAATCCATTTTTCTGCCTGGAAATGAGGGGACCAGGACCACAATTCATTATTGTTCTTTCCCTTCTTAGTGATTGTTTTGTTCATCCAGTATATTTTCCTTTTAGCACACTAGTAGGATTTCACTTGAACATCTTGTCAAAAGATTTTGTTTGCCTTTTACAGCTGGTATCTGCAGTACTTAACCCTTTTGCTCTATAGAACATGCCAAGTTTCCACTCTCACTACAGGAGTAACCTGACCCAGAGAGAACCAGAGAGCAAAGGCCAGGAAAGAGTAGAAAAGAAAATAGATGCCTAAAGCATTTATTTCCATTGAGAATCTAGGAATGAAAACACAGGCTAACTCTGATCCAGTGTGAGAATTACTCTCAGTAATTTATTAAAAGTAAAAGCAAATCTTCAAAGGAATATGTGATAATATACACATTTACATATTTTAGTATGTCTTTATATATCACTAATCTTATAGAACTTAAAAAGTCCTCCAAGTTAGTTTTTAGATGTGCTCTCAATTTTTTTCCTGTAAGTCTCATATATTGAACGTTTATTGCAGCATTTATTAAATTACAGCTTTCCTCTGTTATTTTCATTTCTAGACATTTAAGAGTTATTTATATGTTCAATCAATATTCAATATAAAATTCAATATTCAATATATTCAATATAAAATTCAGTGTTCATTAACAGGCAAGTTGCCCAGCTGCACCGTATGCCAGGTGCTGAGCTGGCTGATGGAGCTACCGAGTGACAAAGCTCAGGGCTCCTTGTTCCCAGTGCAGTGTTTTAGGGTTTCCCTTGGAAATCTGACTTGATGCTCCAATCATGTGCAGGGTGGATGAGAAGGCTCCATTTAAAAGAGAATGCTGTGACACCTTAGAAATACTACCGAGAGTTTCTCTTTTTAGGCTCTTCTCAAACCATAAAGGATATGCCACTCACTAGAAATGTTTAGCAAATGCATTTGAGAATGATAGCATTTTGGGAAGTTGCTTCTATCTGAAATTTTTTGGCTTCTCAGCTTTAACTGCAGCAGTAACTAGTTACTGGATTACAGGCTAGCAACACCCCCCTCACACACACGCACTTAGCTGGGGGTCTGGACAAGAAGAGAAGGGAGGCACCTGCAGAGCACTATCTTATCTTCTCCTCAGCACTGACTTGCTTTGGCAGAACATTCATTTTTTAAAAAAAATTCACAACTATTTATTGACTTAGGATTATAGGCTGGACCCTGTTCTAGGCACTGAAGTTAAAAAGGGGAACAAGAGGTGTAATTTCTGACTTCCTGGAGCTTTCAGTGGGAGTGGGGAGGAGGGGGAAGGTAGCAGTCACTAAATGAATAAGCTGACACACAAAGTGGTTTTAAATTGTGATCTGTGCTAAGGAGAAGCCAAGGGGACTGAAATGGGGAATAATTGGCCCAGGAGAGCTGAGAGGTCATCCTTGCTCCTGGTGCTTGCTTCTCAGGGCTCTGTGAATGAGTCTCCTTCCTCGTGCTCAGATAGGAAACCAACTAAAAGAGTTGCTTTAAAAAGTGATGAATGAAACAATGGTTTGGGCACAACAAGGTTCTCTGGAGACCTTGACATTCTGCTCTCTAACTCCCAGAGAGAGCCTTGGCTTTCCTGCAAGGGAGTAATAGCATTCTGGGGCCCTGTTGAGCTGACAAATAGCTTTTCTTCAATTCAAATGACTTCTGGTACAGAGACAATGCCTTCTGTGGAAACGTTCCTGAAGGCTCAATTATTAAAAGAAAAATTACTCTCAGCTAAAACATGTTATGTTTTTAGTTTTTAACATGTTTGTATGTGTTCTATACTGAGCTGGTATCACACAGATACTCCTATACTGATTATATAATAACATAAATTAACAAGGCTAATTATTTTTTGCTAGGATTATTAACAGCTTAGTTTAGGTTAACGAGCACAGTGCTAGACATATAGAGGGTTTTTAAAAATATTTGTCTGTTGAGTGCTATGACACCCAAGGAACTGGAAGAATGAAACCAATGGGCTATAGTTCAGACACACCATGGCTGGATGAGCTCCCAGTAAACTGCATTTTTACAAATTTTTCTCTAAGAGATTTCTTCAAATAAGCAGTACATATGCACATGTGTGCTGTTTTCCAGGAATATTATATTACCTGCAAAAGCAGAAAATTAGAGCAAAATTTAAGGCAATTTTTGAAACATAGATGAGCTGATTTTACAAACCTCTTTCTTCCAGAAGGTGATTTTAGTGTTTTCCTTACAGTGAGAGCCACTGGGCTATGCTGATGACCAGTCACACGCTGTCCCACCTACTGAGAGTGTCCACTGATAATACGGCCATGTGGTTAGGACAGTGCAGGATGCGTCAGTGTATGGAAACCAAACTATGGACCCACACCCACACTTTCCCTGCCTGAACACACGCTACAAGTAGACAGCCTCGCTAAATGAATAGAGTTCACCTGCCCAGGGTCTAACCCAGGGAAGGAATAAGCTTAGCAGGGTTTTCCCACGTGTGAAGAGGGTCTCCAGATCCTAAAGCCCTGTGTCCCTCCTCACCTGCCTCTAAGAGGCTCATCTACAGGATGCCTCCTTCTTGCTTTATGATTAGTCCTGGGTGGTTCACCGAAGTACTGGCTTCTCAATAGCTAGAAAGAGGGAAGGATGGAAATAGGAGATGCAAGGAAAAATCCTGAGAATGATTTTTATTTCCTTCTTTTTTTTCTTTTTCCTCTCCTTCTCATCTTCTTTCCTTCTTTTCCTCGTGTTAGCAAAAGTATGGCTTACCTACTTGCTTCTGTCATCCCTTGGGAATGAGCAAGGCTGTCAATGATAAGATATTTCCTGGCCAATTAGCTACCTTAGCACTTTGCACCAATTGGTGTGGCCGTATCAACAGAGTGATGTTCTCACTGGCTGTCTTTGGAGGAATGGGCAGCAGGTCTCAGCAGCCACACTGACTAGTGCTAACACACCAGCCAGTCTCAGCTGAAAGCAACGCTCAGCAAACTGGGCCTCAGTCCAGGGTAAACTTTTATGTTTCTTTGGAATTTTTGAAATCCTTAGAGGTATATAATTGAACAGATGCTGAGGGCTGACTTTTGACATTTTTTTGTCCTTTGAGTGAGTTAACAAATAGTAAAAGCCTTCTCTATAAAATCTAAGGTGAACTCTTTTCTATATTCCTTTCTTTCCCTGATCACACACAAACTATAGGAAATTATAGAGATGAGTTGGCCAACAGTGTTTCTCAAACTTTAATGCACACATAAGTCACCTGGGAGTGAAATTCCAATTTGGTAGGTCTGGAGTGAGGCCTCAGACCCTGCATATCTGACAAGCTTCCAGGCAATGCTGTTGCTGCTGTCTCAGGACCACACTTCGAGAAACTAGGGGCTACTATATTTGAGAACCCATGCTTCAGAAAGGACTCTGGAATGTGAATTCCTATTTTTCAAGGATGTTTATTTTTGCCAGATCCAATTTGAAAATGTGTCCTTAAGTGATGCTGAGTGGGATGCCTTAGTGAAGCTCCACAAATTAGCTTGAAAGATAACAACCTGAATACAAATGGATAGTCTGCCCACAACTAAAGCCTTTTAGAGGCTAAAGTTGCTCACTGTCTTTATAAACCTTGCCTTTTTGACACAATGAAAGCATGGCAAACTACGAGGAAAACTCAGTGATCATAAAAGTCAATGGCACAGGCCATTTCAATTAACAGGATACCTGTGGCTGAGACAAGGAGACACTTCCTCTATCTCCAATGACTCTTTGTGCATCTGAACAAAACTGACTTCTTTCTACCTCAGCTTCTAGTCACAAATTGTGAATGCTATAGGATGGATCTTTTCCAATATATCTTGAGGACTGATGAGGTTCTTTATTGAGATTATACACAAACATGAAGATTATGACTTACAGACTACATATTTTGTTACAATCATGTTGCATTCAGATGGATCTACGCAAATGTATAAAATACAATTTTGAATAATAATAATAATGGTGCATAATATGTGACAATGTTAGGTTTGTCTGTCTGGATGTACCCTGGCCCCCTAGTTCTCAGTGTCAAGAAAGAGTACTGGTACCAAGTCGAGCCGATGATGGAATGATCACAGACACAGAACAATTTTATACAAACAGTTTATCACATAAAAGAAAGAATGGAAATACAGAAGGAAGCTACACAGAGTGAAAATATGTTCCAGAGAGAGTGGAAAGTGTCAGTCTCCACAAGTGAAGAAAAACCCTGCATGTGAGCACATGCTGCCTTTTATAAGCTCACTAGTTTGTCCCACCTTTCTCCTGGCAGGATTGGTAGTTGTTTCCTGCCTTTTGGGGTGATTGACAGGTTGGTGTTCTATAGCATGTTATATAACAGGTTGGTTATGTAACAGTTTCCCTTTGTGCTCCTACGTCTTCCCCAGAATCCTTCACGAAGCCCCACCCATGTTATGCTAATTAGATGGTAATGAACTCTAGGTCAGTTAAAGAATACTAGGAACTTTTTACCATGTATGTTCCCACTAGGGAACAGTTTTCAGCCTCAGTTTGGTTCCTAGCTACAATTTGGTTCCCACTCTCCACCATTAGCCACCTCCTTGCCACCTGTTTACCTACCCTCCACCAGACCTAACAACAGATAGCTCAAATGGTTACCATGTAGCAATATATTTAATCTCTGTAATGATCTTATGAGAAGGTATTAGAGTTAATGCCATTTTATGGATAGAAAAATAGAGGTACTCAGATGATAAATAAGTCTATCAGACCGAGCACATGGACCTTTTGTGGTAAGAGGTTGCAAATTGGGTGTCTGCGGATATGTTTTGTTTGAGCTTCTTGGATATTTTTTAAAAACTGAATTACTTTTTGACAATTACAGGTTATTCTCTGCTTCTTTTGTAAAACCAGAGAGTTTTGGCACTTTAGGCTCACATTTCCTCACAAAGCAACCATCAGCTAGTGCAGAATGGTGACTTGCCCTCAGAAGGCATGTGAGCACTCCAGCTTGCAGTACTTCTCACAGGGCCCAGTTCACTTGTATTTATTGTTTCCTGGCTCTTGTCCTATTTGAGTTTGAAACACCTGTGTACACTGTCATGGTCAAGGATCTTTATATAACTAGGAATCACCAGTCTTAGCTAGTATTTTGTTGAGCTTTCACAGGGATGGAAGTCACCAAGCTGGATTTCACGGGGCTGGGGCACTAAAGACAAACAGCCCAGCCCTCAAGATGTTTTTCTGCTGCCATTGCAGACAGTAATATTTTCAGAGTTTCAGAAGCATAACATTTACTGTTGTGAACCGTGAAGTAACGCTGTTGCTCAGAGAGCACCGCTCCACAGTGATGTAGCGGGAATACTGACTCAGTTGTGCCCCCTGTTGCCTCTCCTCTTCTTCTCAGATTCACCATTTTGTCTGCATCTCTATTTTTGCAATAATCCATGCAATAAAATGCAGAAGGTGCTAAGTGAATCTCAGAGGGTTGTGCTTTAAAGGCCCCCATGCTATACACACACACATACACACACACACACAGACATGGGATTGTTTTACTTTTTAGATATTTTATCTTTTAGATAATAATTGGGTTATTTTCTTTAAAATTACTTGAATAAAGCCATTTTCAAAGTCAATTTGGGCGTGACTGACTCTTCATTCTTCACAATCTTGGTCATCAAAGATGTGGTACTTCTAGAGAAACTGTCTGGGACTTGGGGACAGCCAGGTGTGAGGGGGTGTGTGTGTGTGTGTGTAAATGTGTTCAGGGAAATCTTTTCTGAAAAGATGGGGATTGACTCGAAGGAAAACTACATTTTTCTGGCCCAGGTGAGCAGGAAGGGGCAGAATGTATATGGATAAGGCAGGTTAACATGCCTTCGATTAGCCTGAAACACTGGCTAATTTCATCAGCATCCAAGCACTCATATAAGAATGGCAGTTTGGGAGAGAGGTTATTGTTATTCCTCAGGCATTCCAGAGGCCTTGGCCTCTAAGGAAGCAGCACCCACTATAAATCTCTGTGTTCCCTGAATTCTGCAATCCCTCAGCAAAGCCCTCCTCCTCTCCACTCTGAAGCAGTTTCAAAGAATGAGTTTTTGAACTATCTAACCCCAGGGAGTGTCAGGGCCTCGACCAGCCCACTCAGCTGCAAGGGCAGCAAGGGCAGAGGCGGGAACTCTGGATGCTGTTAGCCAAGATAGTGAAGCATGTGCACTGGGCAGAGAGATGCAGAAGTTATGGAAAGGGAGAAGGAAGAGAGCTATTATTTCCATCTTGCAAAAGAGGAAGCAGAAACGCAGCAAGGCGAAATAATCTGCTTAACGTTACACAGTGAGTAATTTGTAGAGCAGGCTTTAAACCTAGGCAGTCTCATTCTACTGCCCAAGTTCATAAACCCCCCACTAGGGTGCTTATAAAACAGAGGGAAGGAAAGTAACAAGGCTGAGGGTGAACTGGTTAGAAGAGAGGCGAACTGACAAGGAAAGTGGAGAGTTTTCCACCCTTTGGAATCACATCCCAGATGAAGGTCACCTGAGACTGGAAACCAGAGCACTGAGGCTTCTGCTTTTGCTGCTCCACTTGCTGTTAATATGGCTTTGAGCTGCAGTTTCCTTATCTACAAAATATGAGTGATAGCCCAAGTAAGTGCTTGTAAGGATGAAAAAAGTGTTAGACAGAACATACTTTGTATGTGGCAGGACTCTAGATGTTGAGCTCTGTTTCTGTTAACATTGTAGAAAGCTTAATTTGACCATTGCACCTGTGTGCACAATAAGGCACTTGCCTTCTGTGACGCATTTTCCTGGCTTATGTTCCTATGTCTCTGTTGTTGGGTAGAGCTGTCATCTTCTTTATCTGGCTCTTGCTGCTCTGTTGATTTTTCCAGGAGTCTGAAAGAGCAGCACATTTTATTCCTTTCCAGGATCAGTGATCTTGGCCTCCTGAGCCTGTAATATTGACTGTCCTGTTAGTTACTGCCATTGCTAAGAGGTATCAGTGGCAAAGTCACTGCTATGAACTCCACAGCCACTTGGACTCTTAAGGACCACGTTTTTCCTATCTCGCCACAGCAAGCTCATTTGCTCAAAGTCAAACAGAATTGATTCTTCTATTTTCTTTCCAGTGTCTGATACCATCTCAGATGTTACCAATCCCTGTTTTTACTGTCCCTGTTGCTATTTAGAGGATGCTTTCTAATTGGATGAAGTGGGTAGAGGAGAAAGTGTGAGCAATTGGCAGGAGAGGAGGCGGCGATATCACCTTTGTTCCCAGCTCACCTTCAGGTAGGTCATCTCAATACATCACTGTCTCTCCCCAGGACCAGTGTAGGTGCAGCAGTGACACAGGCAAGGCTTAGTGACCTCTAGTCTTCCCTTTCAGGGACCTGCTCTGCAATCCACTTCACCCTCCCACTCTTGTTTCATTCTCTGCAGGTTGTTAATTAATCCTTACTTGAAGTGTACTGCTCCTGGCGGTGCTTGACTTTTAATAAAAAATGGTGAAAAAAGAAAAGCCTTTAGGACTCCCCAAAATACATTTTTTAGAATTTTTGGTTTTTGGCCCAAGAATTCCTAGTACCACGAATTCCCAATTCTGGGCCTTTTTGCTTTTGGCTCCTTCTTCTTAGGTCATTCCTCATAATCAACAACTGGCTCATTGCCTCTCTTCAGTCAGGTCTCTGCTCAAATGTCACCTCTCCAGAGAAGCTTTTAATCACCTCCTTATGTAGTCTATCATCTCCCACCAACCATGATATTGCTTTAATTTTTTCCTAACACTTACCACTACTTGACACTATATTTTGTATTTGTTAATTGTCTGTTTCCCCCCTGAATATAATGTAATATGTATGATATCAGGAGCACTGTCTGTTTCAATCACTACTGTATCCCCCCAAACAATGTCTTATTAGGGTCTATAAAACCTAATTTTTAATTCAAGTAAGTCATTGGAAAAAGTTGTTCTGATGCTTCTTAATCCTATCAGACACGATGTCTCTGTAATCCTTTTTGATATGCCTATGCCTTTAGCATTCTGTCTACATTTATGCATTGATTAATTCAATAAAAATCTTAACATCTACTAAGTTGCAGTCATTGGGCTGGTGATGGGAACAGAAAGATAAACAGGGCACAGTCCCAGCCTTCACGCTGCTCACGGTGCATTACAACGTGAGGGCTGGCAAGGCAAGACACATGCTGAAGCCTTTCCGTGATGAGATGAATGAGAATTAGCCAGGACACCTGGGGAATGGGGGATCTTTCCAGTGGAGATTAGTGTGTGTAAGGTCAAGAAGGTGTAAACGTTCATGGCAAATTCATTGTGGTGAACGCAGTTCAAAATGCCTATTCTGGATGACATGAGCAAATACTGAGTGAGATAAAGCTGAAGATAAGTGAGGGAAGGTGGGAAGTTATGAGAAGTAATGAATACTATTTTACAGAGTTTGATCTTTTTCCTCAAAGACACCAGAGGATTTTAAACAAGGGTAAAATGTAATTAGCTATGTGTTGATTTACCCACCTGCTTCCTTGAGGATTTTCTTTTACACCCAGAATGGGCATCAGCCACAATAGGTGAGCAGTGCAGGTGTGAATAAATGTTTTATTTACTTACATTAGATATGACCGTAGTCAGCAACAGAAGAGATAAAAGAGATTTACAGTAACCAAACAGTACTGTGGTTGGTATATCTATTTTTTAAACCCTTTTAAGTAGAAAATTTCAAGCATATACAAAATAAGTAGTGTAATTAGCCCCCATGAGCTCATCACCCAGCTTTGACAATTGTCAATATTCTACCGTTCTTGTTTCGTCTGTACCTCCATCCATTTATCATTGTTACCCCACCTCAGTTATCACTGTTACAGTTTATTTTTAACAGTTCTTTAAAAAATGCGGTTTAGATGCTATACACTAAAATGCAGCAGTCCTATCTATAGAGCTTTGGCTCTGCTAACCGGCCTATTGGCAGCCAGCTAAGAGCAATAATGGGACCCGCATAACTTTGTAGAAGAGGAAGCAGGGAGCTGAGCTAGAATAAAGGGGGCGGGGCAGGTTGGGGGTGGAGGGTGTTGTAAACAAACTGCACACTTTTCTATGCTTTCCTTCTTGGTCTCACTCCTACTGAAACTTCTAGGCCTTTAGTCCTCTTATGCCAACTACAAGTGATGTGGGAGGGATGCAATTAATCCATATCACAGGGTGCTATGTCTTTCTAAGCTATGTGCCCTTTTCTTCAAATCAATTTTTATTGAGGTATAATTTAGATGGAAAAAGTACACCCACTTTAGGCGAATAGTTCAATAAGTATTGATAAATTTATGCATAGCTGTGAACAACCACCGCAACCAAGATGTGGGACATTTCCACCTCCTCAGAAAGTTTCCTGTGCCCTTTCCCAGGCCTTTCCCTCCACCCAAGGCAACCTCTTCCAGTATTTCTTACTTAAGATTAGTTTTGCATGTTCTAAAATTTCATATAGATGGAATTATTCAGTATGTACCCTTTTGTGTCCAGTATCTGTTTTTGAGCATAATGTCTGTGATATTAATCCATTTGTGGTATCAGTAGTTCACTTCTTTCTATTGCTGAGTAATATTCTATTATATGGATGTACTATAATTTGATTATCTATTCCCCTGTTGATGGATATTTGGTTTGTTTTCAGTTTGGGGATATTATGACTAAAGCTACTATGAACATTTGTATTTAAGTCTTTGTATGGAAAATATGTTTTTACTTCTCTTTGGTAAATACCTAGAAGTGGAATTACTGTGTTAAAGGGTAGATGTGTGTTTAACTTTTAAAGATTCCTTCAAATAATTTTCCAAAGTGATTGTACCATTTTATACTTCCAACAGAGTTCTGGGTATTCCCCCTCTTTGCTTACATTTGGTGGCATCAGTCTTTTATTTTAGTCTTTCTAGTGGACGTGTAGTGTTATCTCATTGAGGTTTGATTTTTCCCTGGATGACTTATGACATTGAGTACTTTTTCATGTGTTTAATGGTCATTTGTATAGCTTTCTTAATGAAGTGCCTGTTTAAATCTTTGGCTCAATTATTTATTGGGTTTTTGTCTCTTTATTAATGAGTTATAGCAATTCTTTATATATTGTATAAGTCATTGCCAGATACAGGTTTTATGAATATTTTCTCCCACTGTATGGGAGAAATTTTGATTCATTTTCTATTCATTTTATTATATCTTTTTGTGAGCAGAAGAGTTTACTTTTGATGAAGTTTAATTTTTGAGTTTTCTAAATAATTATTGATTTCTATGTCTTATCAAAAAAATCATCTCTCAAGATCCTGAGGATATTCTCCTATGTTTTATTTTAAAACTTTTAATACTACTATGTCTTACATTTAGGTATAGGTTCCATCTTGAATTAATTTTTGAATGGTGCAAGCACAGCAGGGTATTCTATTTCAGGCTATACCAAGTAGCCCACTCTCTTTTCTTTGGTTATGTTAATTTGATAGGCACACTTCACTTTTTTCCCTACATCTGCATGTTTTCTCTTGGGCAGTCATTGCAGGGTTGTAACATAAAGCAGGAGTCCCCAAGCTATGGTGACTTGTATAATTATTTCATTATATATTATAATGTAATAATGAAATAAAGTGCACAATACATGTAATGTGCTTGAATCATCCTAAAACCATTCCCCCACCCCCGGTGCATGGAAAATTGTCTTCAATGAAAATGGTCCCTGGTGCCAAAAAGGTTGGGGACTGCTGACATAAAGGATTCAGTCTCCTAGGGAGACTTTCTCTAGTTTCCGGTAATGCTTTGTGTAGGGAGACTGGATGTAGTTGTAACACTGGGAAGAGAAACTGCCTTTTCCTTTAATTTTCTCCTGAGAAAGTACCTCCAAAAGGCCTGGTTTCTGTGGTAGCTCCTGCCTGGATCACTAGAGTACTGCTGGACTCTGATTTTTGGCAGCAATAGCAGCAAATACAATTAAGAATGATGCATTCCAGGGGACTGATGAGACTTTGTGCTGTCTTTTCTCTGAGCCATTAATAACCAGGACTGACCCTCTTACTGATAGTTTGAATAAATATCCCTGACCTTCGTTGATTTATTATACAAAGGGAGTGAGATATTAGCAAGGAAAGAATGAGATTCTCTGGATAAGTGGGAGGGGTCCAAAGTGGATTAATTTGAATGTGAAGGGGTATATAGCCTAATTTTATGAAGTGGGATATGCCAGATACTATTGGTTAGGGTAAGCCAGCTCATGAAAAAGCCACGGCCATGCACACCATAGCATAGCCAGAATCCAATGAGCCTGATTGGATTTCAGTCAAGTTAAATTTCAGACCCAGATTAATAGTAAGTGCCTTATCAGCAATTCTTCACGGGTTTACAGCTCCTATGTTAGTTTGGGATCCTTATTCAGGTGATGAGTATTTCCTTCTAAGGATGAGACATTCAGTCATAAACTCAATAAATTTCAAGCACAAAGATATTTGTTCAAAAATCTCACCTTAAAAGTCTGCTGGGATCATGATGAATCAAAGACACAAGAACTTTATTTTTTTAAGCACTAGTGAAAAAGGGAAATGCAGGTCCTCCAGATAGCAATGACATCTCCAGTGGGTACTTCAACTATAAAGGAAGTAAAAATGAGTTAAAATTCATACATCTATAGGGGCTAATTATGATACTATTCGTAGAAGAGCTGGAACAGAGGGTCCTGCTTAACTCTACCTGTAAGTGTGTTGCTAGACAATTGTATAAACATTTAACTCAAGGAGGAGAAAGAAGAAATTGTGCCACTATCCTGTGATAACGCATGAGCTGATGATCTGTTTTCTCCAATACCCTGCAGTTGAGAGGATTAATTTCGTACGCTTTGAAGTGGCTGATAGGAATGTCTTTGAGGTCTTTAATTAAAGGCTAAAAGCTGATTCCAGAAACTTCCTATTGTCTAGAACTATTCTGATTACAAACTCAACTTGCCACAAAGAAAAAAAATGAAAGAAAGAAAAAATAGATAAAAAGAAAAAATAGATAAAAAGAAAAGAAAAAAACAAGCATTTAATTTAATGTCCATTTAGCTTTCCCTTTACACATAAACTTTGAGTTAGACAGTTCCTCTCCCATAGGGATAAAACCTTCTTGTCACTAATCACTAGATAACACAAATCAAGAAAACTAGGAATAGATTCAATAATAGATTTGAGTCTCTGAATGTTTCACTTAGACACTATTAGGGCAGAAAAGGGGCCAGATTAAAAAAAAAAAAAAGTCCCCAGATAGAAAATATCCATTGGTCCATGGAGAAAACCTAAGGAGTTAATGGAAAGGAGCCCAGAATATAAATTAGATTTTTTTTTTCTCTTAAGGCAGTATTTTAAATATTCTGTGGTGGATTCATTTTACCTTGACCAAGCAAATGTGTATACATTATAGAGTTCCATAACAGCACTGTTTTTAAAAGCAACAAGCAGGAAATAAGTTTATACTTAAGTTACCAGTAGGTAACTATATAGATCAGTGGTCAGTAAACTATGTATTGGGGGCCAAATCTAGCCTGTGGCCTGTTTTTGTCAAGTTTTATTGGAGTACAGCCATACCCATCAATTACATATTATCTATGGCAGACTTGAGTAGTTATGATAGAGCCCATATAATTCACAAAGCCTGAAATAGTTACCATATGACCTTTTATAGAAAAAATTTGATAACTCCTGATATAGATGGTTGCTCATATATTCAATGGGGTAGTCTGCTACCATTAAAAGAATGCAAAAGATGATGTGAAGATAATCTGAAAGAAAAAAAATGATTCAGAATAGTGCATATATAAGTATTTTGGGATTCCATTTGCCTAAGTCAAAGGCTTTCCATATGCATCAAATTTTATGGAAGAATATCCCTATAAGAACATCTTAATGATCACCTCTGGTGAGTAAAATTAGGAGATGGGACTGGGTAGAGGAAGAATGGAGAAGTGGAGAAATATTCATGTGATAGCGTCTATATCATCTTAAATTTAAAAATGCCCATATATTAAATTAATAATTGAAAGTAAAGTAAATTAGATTTATTGAAGCAATGGGCATTTACAAACATTTTTATTTATAGCATGAATTGATATACTGTTCAATGGTATAATAAAAATGATGTCAGTTTTTTTAATCTTCTGAATATTTTTGCTAAACATGTATATAATATCTCCTATTTCTTTGACTAGTAAATAGAGTATGTGTTATTTTATGTTTAAATATCTATGTGCAATTTTAGTTTCACTATTTGCTCTAGATGATTACAATTTACCTCTTCATTAATTTAGTGAAAAACTCATTAAGGCATTTTATTCCAATTAAACAGTTTATATATTTTTAACATATTTCTACTATGAGGAATTTTACATAATAGTGTTATTTTCCTATGTGATTTGTAAAGCACAATCTTAACCCACTCTTGACTCTTTAAAAAAATTTAACTTTTTTTGGTGTTTCTAATTTTACAGAAAAATATTTGATTTGGGCCAAATTATTTTAATATATCTTGATTTCTTATTCTGTAAAATAGAAGGTAAAATGTCACCTTCCTTACCAAATAAAATTTTTGTGTTATGAAGTGTCTTTCAGGGTTCCATAAATTAACAATTATTTCAAATATATTCATTTTGGCACATTTTTAGTGCAATCAAAAATGTGGACAGTCACAAGGAGGATTTTTGATGGTAAGAGAGTATGGAGTCAATTAAAAGAGGCACTGTTCTGGAAGATCTAAAGTCTGAAATTTTAGACTCTTAAACCGCAAATGATCCTGAAAAAGTCACATATAAACTAAAAAATTAGAAAATATGGGCCTCAAATGAAACAATATCAAGGCTGTTTTCAGCACAAAAATTCTGTTTTTTGGAGCCAGTGCTTGTTCTCTCATCTCTAACATGTAAATGTTATACACTGTACTTGTTTTGCCAGTTTCATAGAATTTTTGTGAAAATTAAATGAATTAATGAATGCTAGAGAAATCTGTAAATTATAAACCTCTATACAAGAATTTTTCAAAATATAGTATGTCGATTCACAAGATGATTTTGGGGGGGTGATGAAAATTTTTGTCTTTCAATAATTATATATTTATTTTTATTTACTTTTTGTTATGGTAAGTTATATGCTACACTTATGGTAGTTGCCTTTGAAATTAATTTATGGAAGTAAAAATGTGAGTCAAATTAAAAGAAAAATATTAAATAACTAATACTACAGGTAGATTGTGGATGTTACAAAAACAGTGATGAGGTATGCGGATGACTGAAGCTCAGAAAACATTGCATTATGGAGATATAAATTTGATTTGTATTTTCATATTTTACTACATTGTTCTCAACTGGCATTGTTTAATCTGCTGTGGCTGCAAACATATTGCGATAAAACAAGACATATGGGGCTCTTTTTGCAGCAAAGAAAGAAAGAAACGAAGAAGCAGATGCCTGAAGTGCTTGGAGAAGGAACCCCCAGGCCACTGAAATACTGGCTTATGCAGGGTCCATAGTCCCAGGTGGGCTGAAGTCACAGAAAGAAAGAGAAAATCAACAGCAGGCAGAGTGTTGGCTTGAGAGGCTTGCAACATTTCTGAGAAATTAACTTTAGTCCATTTTACAGTAAAAAATGTTCTGGAGAAGTGTGAATCCCATGAGGAGTGAGTCCAGCTGCCTGTCTGATGTGACTCCCATAGACCTGCCAGCCCTGGGAGGCACCCTCATTAAAGCTGCTGGAATTAGGCAAGGGCAGCACAAAGGAGAGAGGGTGGCCTTGGGGAACCTGCCTCTGTGTTCATGCCCTGAAGCTACTGGAATTCTGCCTGAAGCAGGCTTTTATGACCTTAGGTGACGGAGGCATACCAAGCTCAGGCTGGGAGAAAGTAAGAGGTGGGTCAGTGGAGCTCCTCTTTCTCTGTGACCTGGAAAGCAAAAGAGTCATGTCACAGCACAGCAACAAGCTCACCGTCTTTCCTCCCATGCCCTTCCTATCCGGACCGGCAGGGTGCTCCAAGGGCAGAGGGCCTCCCTCCAGGGCGCCTGTACATTTTCCCTTCTCTTCTCCTTAAGTCTGGGTTCTGCCTGAGAAAAATACATTTTATTCCCTCATCCAATTTCATGTCCTCGATTTAGGAGTGCAAAAACAAGCAACTGCATTGAAAGTTGAGGATTTCCAAAGTCATACAAAGCCCTGCGGCAGAGCAGTTCCAATCTCTGCCCTTCATTTAGGATATGGGAACTTCCTGGTCTCTAGTACCTGACTGTGTGACCACTGATTTTTTATGTCTCTGCAAAGTCAGATGACTAAGGAACTGCTTATGCAGCAGTTCACAGGCAAGATGGAGTATCTCTTTTGATTATTTATTTAAAAAATTCTTTGAAGCCTGCCATTTAACCTCCACAGGGGAGTTGGGATTTTTCAGCCACTATTCCTCTGAAGCCGTATATGAATTATTAAGCTTTTAAGAAAAGAGAGCAAATAGCGTTCTGCAAGGTAATCAAAAGCAAATATGCTAATTTGGGTCTACAGGACAGTATTTTTATCAGAAAGAACATTAAGCTTAGATCAGTTATTCATCTAAATTAAGGAAATCAGGAAAGAGAGCAAGACTAGCAAATTACCTTTGCCGATGGTTGAAACCAGCCCTATCTTGGACTCGTTCTTAATCGTCTTTCTCAGTGTAAAACCTAGTTACTAGGATACGGCCGTGTGGCAGCATCTTTATTAGAAATTGTGTGGGAGAAAAAAAGGTCAGAGGCTCATTTCCAATAACGGTTTGACAAGTAGCACAGAGAAAAGGGCAGGAAGGAATTGAGGTTTGTGGTGTTTCCTTATATCGAGATTTTGAGATAATAGCGCTTACGTGAATGGGAAGTCTCCAGGAATACATTTTATTAATCTCAGGGTTCAAAGAAAAGGAGACATGATATCATATTATCATCAAAATTAAAACAAGGAAGCCTAAAAGGGTACATAAATATCAAGTGAAGAACAAAAGTCCCATCATCTGTCACTGATGAAAAATTTCTGATCTTAACTCTGGCTAAATCCAAGGGCCCTATAATTACATAGATAGAAGTCACACCTCCAATTACCACTATTCCAAAATAGTCAATAGCTGCAGGGCTTTAAACATTGTAGAAAACTATACAAGCTCCAGGTGGCTTTCCTTGAACAAAAGTCTACAGAGAGGTCATTATCCCTCTCTGTACTTGTGGATCTTTATATAAGAGTGGAGATATATTTGTAAAATTTGCACTAATGAAAATGTCTTTGAGTTAAACCCTGTGTTACTATTGTCTTCTAACAAAATCATAGGTATACTAATTCAGAAATTTACTAATAAATTACCAAAACTCACATAAAGATGAAAAAGCTCTATGGTAAAAAAAAAAAAAAAAAAGTGTAAGTTACTAACAATGCAATTTGCTGAGAGATCAAGAAACCAAGATGATAAAAATACCTGACATTCCAGCCAAACACTCTGCCTTATCTTCTCCTCCTTGTGTTCCTCCCACAGAGACAATGTGGGCCAGGACAGAGCTCGTGTGGTCTGGCTTCCAATAAACCTGGCACTGAAACGCAAGTCTTCCGATTTAGTAGTTGTGTGACCTTGGGAAGATCACATAGCTCTTCCAAGGCTCAGTTTCTTCAACTATAAAGTGGACTTAATTTTCAGGCTTATTATGATAATTAGATGAGATTTTTAGATTTAAGCTATCGGTATTTAATAAATACTAGCTGCTATTATCATTATTATTACTAGATTTTTGAAAGGGAGCCAATAAAGAACACTCCTCTTCCCTGCATCAGGGTGGAACTAACTGAGGAATAGACTTTTATATCAATTTCTCACGATTCCCCTCTGAATAAAATCTACCCACCCATTTACTGGCATAGCTGGGCAAGGACAGGCCTCTTACCTAGTGGAAGAGGATAGATCAAAACATACCGTCCTGCTAGGCAGAGCTGCTTCAAAAGAGAGACATCCCAGAGGACATGAGTCATGCATTCACAGACACTTGTAAACTCACCTGTCATTCCTTCTCTTTTGAGAGGAGGGACTGGGAGTTGACAGAGGCTGAAATCCCTCTATGTGGAGGGGCACTGAGATTTCTCCCCAAATATTATTACAATTTGATGCCAATAATTTTGGAAAATTGATGTTTTTATTGCTTAAAAATTTATCACTACAATACTTATAAATTTATACCTGAGTATGCGTATATATTTTTTTAATTCCTTCTTCTTTGATATTTTTTCTACTTTCATAAATTGAACTAGTTTGTTCCCAATTATCATTTTATTCCCATTAAAGGATTTCATGTTTGTCCTTTGCCACAAATTTCACAGTATCTTCCCTATAGGTGCACTATACTTCTCTGTCCCATTAACTTTGGCCGAGGTCATGTGACATGTGTCGGTCAATGGAATGCTTGTGAATAGGAGGTAAGCTGCCTCTGAGCAGAGGCTCTAAGTGAGCTTGTGTGATTTTCTCTGTCTACCCTTGAACATGGTCCTCCACTGGGGGAACACCATGCTCTAGGCAGTGGCTGCTCCTTAAGTGGCTGACATTGTTAATGTCATCTGGACCCAGGATGAGTAGAATCATGGATCCAGCCCCATGCATCTAGCACAGCCCAGGGAAGCCCAGATCTGGTTACCTATGTAGCCAGCATACCTGTAGCTCACCTGCTTCCCTCATGTATTATAAAAGAATAAACATTTTAAGTCACTGTGATTTTAGGGTTTTGAGCACCACAACGCAGTTCACAAAACAGTACACAATTTGTTCTTTTTAGAGTCTTGACCAGACAGCTTGAAGGGTAATTATCTTAAATGAGAGACAAGGACAGCAGTCAAAGCTCAGGACTGGCTTGTACAAAACCCGTGGGATTGTGCTGAGTCAGTCTGGTACCTGTTTGCCTGTTACTAACATAATGGTGACAGTCAGGGTTAGCACTTTTTGAGTTTGGCAAAGAATAGGGCAAGGTCAGACACTGGCCACGTGCTCAAGTGTGTCATGTACTGCCAGAGGCAGCACCACCCATATGGGGGGATCCTAGACACCCCTGTCTGTACATTCAGGTGTTTCCTTAAAGTGAATCTCCTTAAGTTCTAGTACGTGCATGCCACTCAGGAGTATACTAACTTGTCTTAGCCCTCTTGTGTAGTATAATTTAACACAAGACTATTCCAAATGTGCAATTGTGGAATTAGATTACAGCAAATAGGTTAAATCTTATTACAATAAAACATATTGTAATGGAGTATTTATGACCCAAAAGATTTCCAAAATCTAATGTCCGATTTATTTTGAGAAATATTAAAATAAAATCTGATACTTCCATGCTTTATATGACAAAATTTAACTTACAAATATATATATTTTTTCTTTATTGGGGCAACGTACTGCAGAGTGACTAAAGGTACAGGCTCTTAATGAGCTAACAGGACTCTTTTCAAGTCCTAGCTACCCCATGTCCTAATTTTATGTTCTTGGGCAAGTCACTTACATTGAGCTGTTTCACTTCCCCATCTGCAAAATAGGGATAGCAATAAACCTCCATAACAAGGTTGTAATAAAGATTGTGTGAGATTATATCTACAAAGTACTTATCCCACTGCTGGAATATTGTAAGCACTTGATTTTGCTAGATATATTCTTACTGTCATTCTTGCCATAAACAATTATGTGTAAAGCATAAGCAACATTCAATATTTTTTAAGTTTCAGTTTTTGATACTTCCAAATGATTAAAATGTGCATGAGATTTTATCAAAAACTAGAATCCTACCATCACAACAGAAGAGAAAAAAAGGAGAAAAAGGAAATTCTGTTTTGACAAAAGACAAAAATTTCCATAAATATTCAACAACTAACCCAAAGTATTTGAACATTTCCCAATGTCACTGCAATTTAGAAATAATTATACTAGTTTACATTGCACAGCACTTACTCTTTTCAAGGTACTTTGCCAGCTATTTTCTTGCATCCTTCCAGCTATTTTATTATAAAAGTTATTTATGTGTGTCATATCCGTGCTATTCTTCTCTACCAGAATCAATGACTTTTTAAAAACACTGAATATTGAAAACTTCCACATCAAATACTCTCAAGGTTTTATTTTTTTCTGTACATCTACTTCATTTCCTTCTAGAAGTTTATTCCTTTGACAAGAGCAACTCAGACTTATAGATTGGTTCATTTCTTTAAAACATTTTTCAGTATAAAATTTCAAACACACAAAGAAAAATATAAAAATATTAATATGAATACCCATGTACCCACACCCAGATTTTTCATACTTAACATTTTTCCATGTATGTCTTTTTTTAAAACAAAAAGATGGAAATAAAGCCAAGGTCCTCTGTGTAACTTTCCTTCTTTTCCTTCCCTGTTCTCCAAATGCACTTACTATTCCTGAATTCGCTGCAGTTCTGCATTCTCTTAAACTGTATACAAATGTTACATATTGTAATTATCATGATGTAAATTTCATTTTTTCTCAATATCATATATTGAAATTTATCCATGTTGACTAATGTAGGCCTACACTATCCCTGTGAACTGTTATATAATGTTCCTTTGTTTGAGCAAATGGCAATTTATTCATTTTCAGGTTCATGTTTATAGCTGTTTGGTGTTTAGCAAATGCTGTTGTTTTTGCCCTTACACCGTTGGCATTCACATTTCCATGCCAAAGGCTGTTTCCTGTGGGCACCTGTCACACTCTGCTGGAGGGTTTTTGTACTGGCATACTTAGTCCACATGCAGGGCAAGTCAAAATGTCAGAGAGCCTGAAGCAGCCTTCCCTCAAGGACAGACGGTAATCTGGTGCATAAATACCGCAGCACTTTTCATGCTTATTGTGAGAGAACTCTGAGGTGTGTTCCCCACAAGTATCTGCTTCAAATCCCATAGTGGCAATTTGTTAAATATGCACCCTTGGGCTTCCTGCCTTTCTCTATCCCACTTCTTCACTTCTTCATTCTTTTTTTTCCTGGGGTCACCTCCCAAATAAACTACAGGCATACTTTGGAGATATTGCAGGTTCAGTTCCAGACCACCACAATAAGGTGAATATTGCCATAAAGCAAGTCACACAAATTTTTTTATTTCCTTGTGCATATAAAAGTTATGATTATGCTATACTGTAGTTCTGTTCAATTACTATTATATGTATCCTATTGTAGGTACTATTACTATGTCTAGAAAACAACGTACAGACCTTAGTTAAACACACCTTATTGCTAAAAAATGCTAATGAACATCTGAGCCTCCTGCATGTCGTAATCCTTTTGTTGGTGGAGGCTCTTGCCTCGATGTTGATGGCTGCTGACTGTTCAGGGTGGCGGTTGCTGAAGGTTGGGGTGGCTGTGGTACTTTCTTAAAATGAAGCAACAGTGAAGTTTGCTGTATCAATTCTCTTCACAAAAGATTTCCCTGAGCATGTGATGCTGTTTGATCGCATTTTACCCACAGTAAAACTTCTTTCAAAATTGGAGTCAATCCTATCAAATCCTGCTACCATTTTATCAACTCAATTTATGTAATATTCCAAATCCTTTGTTGTCATTTCAACAGTGTTCACAGTATCTTCATCAGGAGGAGATTCCATCTCAAGAAACCACCTTAACATTCATCGGGTGTCGGACAGGTGGGAGGGGGAACGAGGGGATGGCTATATACACACCTAATGGATGTGGTGCACACCGTCTAGGGGATGGACATGCTTGAAGCTCTGACTGGGGGGGGAGGGGGAGCAAGAGCAACATACATAACCTAAACTTTTGTACCCCCATAATATGCTGAAATAAAAAAAAACCACTGTGGGGAAAAAAAAAAGAAAGTGTGACATAGGTATATGAAGTAAGCACATGTTCTTGGAAGAAAGACACTGATAGACTTGCTTGATGTAGGGTTGCCACAAACCTTCGACTTATAAAAAATGCAATATCCATGAGGTGCTATAAAGCAAAGTGAAATAAAATGAGATATGCCTATATGCACACTTAAATACTTGTTTCAGGATCTAGTCTCAGAAAATCAAACTAAGACTGCTATGGAAAACACGCATGCAATAACATTCTACAGTTGTACATTTCTCCTCCAGATGACGGTGAATTTCTCTAGGGCAAGGTCAGCAAAATTTGAATCCCAGGGATCCAAATCCAGCCTGCCTGCCACCTGTTCTGTATAGACAGTGAGCTAACAATGGATTTTATATTCTTAAAAAATTAATAAAATCAAAAGAAAACTAATTATCTTAGTTTGTTTTGTGCTATTATAATAGAATACCATAAATGAGTAATTTATAATGAGTAGAAATTTATTTGGCTCGTGGTTCTGGAGAATGGGAAGCCCAAGATTAAGGGGCCACATCTGGTGAGGGCCTTCTTGCTGCTTCACAGCGTGGAGGAAGGCATCACATGTCCAGAGAGAGCAAGGCAGGGCTGAACTCGCTTCTATGACAAGCCCACTCTTGAAATAACGAACCCTCTCCCACGATAACAGCATCAATCCACTCATGAGAACAGAATCCTTATGACCTAATCACTTCTTAAAGGTTCCACCTCTCGACACTGTTGCACCGGGGATTAAGTTTCCAACACACAAACTTTGGGGGACACATTCAAGTCACAGCACTGATATTTCATGACATATAAAATTATATGAAATTTAAATTTTACTATCCATAAAATGTTTTTGTTGGTGTTTGGTTATGCTCATTTTCTTACTTATTACCTATGATCATTTTTGCCCTACACCACAGACGTTACTACAGAGACTGTATGGCTTGCAAAGTTTAAAATATTTACTATCTAGACTTTTACAGGAAAAGTTCACTGATTTTTGCTCTAAGGTATATATTTAGAAGTAGGATTTCTATGTTCAAGTTAATGCATGTAAGTAAATATTTATATATCATATATAAATAATAAAATTTATTTAAATTACATACATATATACTGTAAAATATATATAATATACATATATAATGTAAACTTTGGCAAATTGCTCTCCAAAGTGATGGTTCCAATTTATACTCCCACCCACCAAGAGCATTTGTTTACATTTTTCCATATCTTCACCAGCATGTTTTTAATACCTTTCTAGTACTTGCTAAACTCTCTTTTTAACAAAGAAATATTTATGTCTCAGACTCTTTTAAAGGCAATGACATCTAGAATTGTTTTGTTTTAAAAGCCTTTATTTTTATGGTTACTTTTAATTTGCGGCGGATGATATTGGTTTTTCATTTATGGGGGTGATACGTTTCCTTTAAATTTCCCCTCCCCTCCCTTCCTCTCCTCTCCTCTCACAGTCTTGCTGTCCCCCCCCCTCCCCACCATCCCGGGCTAGAATGCAGTGGCGTCATCATAGCTCATTGCTACCTCAAACTCCTGGGCTCAAACGATCCTCGAGCCTCAGCCTCCCGAGTAGCTGGGACTACAGGTTCATGCCACCACACCTGGCTCATGTTATTCTTACCTATTAAGACTTGAACTTCATAAAGACATGGGAATATTTGTCTTCCCTCACCATCACATTTCTAGCATTTAATGCAATGCTGGGTACATTGTAAATACTTAATGAATATCTGTTGGATGACTGAATGAATGAATAAAGTGTTGCTCTGTCCCCTGTAAAATCGAATCAAACATAGTGTCCCCCTTTTCTCCCATCTTCCATAATCAGCAAGAAAATACATATGAGCAAGGGCATAAGTTGAGCTTTATCTGCTCTAGCCAAGCTGTCCAGGAAAACTTCTAGGGTGTCAAGATAACAGTCATAGCTTCCAGGAATCAGTGACTTCCTGTGGTAGTTCTTAGTGACCTGCTATTGCTGATCCCCTGCTCTTTGAAAGCTCTGTCTTTCCCAAGCAAATGCCAGATGCTGTCTGTGATAGCTGGACTCCAGCTGCAGGCCACTTTAAATATGCCCAGGTGCTATTTTATCTTAAATTTCTACTGAAAATAATCAGGTTGTTGAACCACAGCAGAATAATACACAATTTAAATTCAGGTGCCCAACAGCACATTTATGTTTAAGAACAGACAATCTTGTGTTTGGTTTCTGACATAAAAAGACCTGTCTTGCTGAGAGGCATGAATTGCAGACAACCCTGTAACACTGCACATCAAACCTGACACTCAGGGCAGCCTCCATATATATACAAACATCTGTGTGTAATTATTATTCCAACTCTGTATTTTAAGAGCTTCTTTTATGGCCAACAACACTAGACTTTATCACCACTTATTAGTTTTAGCACTACGGCAATAGATTATATAGCACAGAGGATTTTTAAAAGTACTTTTCTTTTTGCCACTTCAGTAAATCAGATTCCTTTAACTCTACCCCTCAATCTCTCTTTTTTATAGAATTTCCAAATGATCCAAGAGGTTGCGTTTGAGTGAAGATAAAACATAATGACTTCAGGATGCCATGTTTACATAGCTTTATTTTAAATACTCTCGCAGTATAGCTCTGGCAAGGACATGGTCCACGAACAGATGTCGGCAGTTGAGAGGACATATACAATGACACCACTTCTCATATTGTAGCTGGGCCAGGGCCTCTTATGGCAGCGTTATCCACTCTTTCCCCACAACCCTGTCAGTGCATGTGTGCTACTTAGGGCCTCACAAGTGAACCACAGGGAATTGTCTTTTCCCAGATTTCAGTGTGAACTGATTATTAATTGTCTTGATCTAAGCTTACCTCTTTAACTTTTAGAGGCTGAGACTTGGAAGAACAAATGCTTGCTTTTAACCAGAGGAAATGATCAAGCAAATGGCCTGGATAATATGGCTGTGAGTACTTGTTTAGTCATTGACTTAATCAGGGAGAAAAATTATTGCAGAAAATGTTAATATGTGGTCCTGGATTTTCTAAATTAATGAAGACTCTCATTTCCATTTTCAAAGAGTGTTGTGTATAATTCCTGTTTAATGCCACATTGTTGCAGGGTTGGTAGTGGATTGGCAGGAAAATGGAATAGAGAAAAGGTGCCAGTCAATCCCAGAGCGGTCCAGGAAGAAAGAGCGCCAATAGAACATCTGGGTTAGAGATACAGCTGCCTTGGGGAAGGCTTGTATCCTGGTAGATTGGGTGATAAAATTCAGTGAGTCAGAACTTATATTACTGTGTATTTCATAATAACTTTTGAGCACAGTGTTAGAGAAGGGGTTGTGTTTCATTTTATTTTGCTTGATTGGTTCCTTTGTATTGTGATAAAACTTGCACAGACATTTCGATAAAGACATTTTAACATTTTTATTAGTGAATTTTAAGAATGATATTGAAAACTGAGCATGTGGCAGTGTAAAACCTGTGTTGCTTAATTTACTTGGATAGAATAAACAAACATTGATGTGAAAAGGAATTTTAACATACAAAATGATATAATGCTGTATCAATAGTGATTATTTCTAGCTGCAGGGTTTTGAATGATTTAAAATTCTTCCTTTTTGTTTGTCTCTGTTTTATAAATGCTTTATTTGTAATATAGATGTATACAGTACAGTATACATGTACATACATGTACATGTACATGTGTGCATAAATACACATACAGATACACTTAAGTAGTTATTTTCCTTAGGCAGAGCAGTTATTTCAAAGGAATGTGATATTTCCACCCTCCAAGACTCTACTTCAGAAGTGTGTGTTTATGAAGTAGGAGAAATAAAGGGAGCAGGGTGAGAAAGGGTAGGATAGAGAAAAGCATGAAACTTCATCTTTTGTCTGTAGGTGTTGTCTGGAGGTGGGTCTTTGATGTCCCATTTTCCTCTTGGATCATATGTGGCTTGGTTATAGGAATGTCACTTTCCCACAGCTTTGCAACTATAAAATTCAGGACAAGAGAAACGAATTGCTTGGCATTCCAATGACTTCCTGGGAGCCATGAGCTTCACTGCTTGAGACTACAGTATGCATCCCATGATGCACTTGTATACATCATGAATTTTCCTTAGGGAAGTCTGAGGTTTGTTGGTGTTGTGGACATTGTTGTTTGCCTAGTGTTTATTTAGGTACCTGGTGGCCATATGTTTTACAAGCTCTTCTCTAGTTGCAAGGAGTAGAGATAGTGTAAGTCAGTTGTAGAAATTCTGTGCCCCTCACCAGTGTTTGATATAAGCATGGGCATGGGACCCAAAGCTGGCTAATCAGATAGAAGTGAAAATTCATTGGGGAACTTTGGGGACTTTTTTCTTAATCTTTTTGTTTTGAGACAGAGTCTCACTCTGTTGCCCGGGCTAGAGTGCCATGGTATCAGCCTAGCTCACAGCAACCTCAAACTCCTGGGCTTAAGCGATCCTACTGCCTCAGCCTCCCGAGTAGCTGGGATTGCAGGCATGCACCACCATGCCCAGCTAATTTTTTCTCTATATATTTTTAGTTGGCCAGATAACTTCTTTCTATTTTTAGTAGAGACGGGGTCTCACTCTTGCTCAAGCTGGTCTCGAACTCCTGATCTTGAGCGATCCTCCCACCTCGGCCTCCCAGAGTGCTAGGATTACAGGCGTGAGCCACCACGCCCGGCCTTCCTTAATCTTAAAAAGGGGACATAAGACACTGATTTATGCTTTTTGTCTTAGTTTGAATGTTGTGTGAGAATGGAAACCTTGAAATTGCTGCAGCCATCTTGCTATGATGGCAGAGCAAAGGACGGATTCAACATGCTGAGGGAGGCAGGTGGGAAAGGGGGAAAGTCTTGGATCTCTGTTGACATTGCTCTGTCTCTGAAACCGTCTACCTCTGAATTTCTTGTTGTGAGACAATAAACTCCCGAATTATGTTATCCACTTTTGTTGGATCTCTTGTTACTTACAGCTAAAATCATCCTAACTGGTTTAAACTATTTAATATAATCAGATTTCAAAATGAATTTTCCCCTTCCTATAGGAGATAAATAACTCAGAAAAGTGATAACTACTACTTAGATAAATACAGTGTTTATACCACCCCTGATTCATTTTAAGGAGGAGACACACACACATACATAGGTATCCTGCCAAGTGCTTTAAAATCACGGTTTAGTGCTTTGCTCACATTTGAATTAAGAGTTTGGAATCAATTTAAATGTCTATCAATAGACAT
Organism: Lemur catta; assembly: GCF_020740605.2. Classification (NCBI taxonomy): domain Eukaryota; kingdom Metazoa; phylum Chordata; class Mammalia; order Primates; family Lemuridae; genus Lemur; species Lemur catta. The sequence continues at coordinate 53,751,359 of NC_059128.1, read as the reverse complement.
TAGTGGAATATGGTATAAAGGCAGATAATGGTATGCTAGGCAACAGTTAAAGAGAATAAGGTAGCTCTATGCGGATTTATTTGGAAAAATCTCTCATATATATTTTTAGTGAAAAAAGGCAAGTTGCATACCTATATATACAATATATAATTTTACATTTGTGCATGTGTATAAATGTATGATTGTATATAAATGACATTCTTATTTATATATTTATCAATAGAAAAAGTTTAGAAGTCTTAACAACAGATATGTGGTGGTGGTTACCTTTGGGAAAGGGAACAAGAGTGAGGCATGTAAAGGGGTATTTTAAATTTTAACTCTATATCTTTAAATAACATTTGAATTGTTACTCAAAGCATTTATTCATGTTTTACTCATATAATTAAAACATAAAAAATTCACAGGTAATGTACAATTGCTTTTACCCTTGTGATTATCACTTCCCACCTAATCCAGTAAACAAAATTATTCATATAAAATTTGATTTCTTTTATTAATAATTTGAACTATATATATGGATATCTGCTTTTTTATTTTCTCCTGCTGTTGAGCACTTACCACTCCCCCATCCCCTAACACGTACCGCTGAGGCCCACCTGTCCCTTTCATGGGTTTTTCTAGCGTGTGGAGTCTAGGAAGGATGGGTGTTCCCTGGCTTCAGACTCCCACTTCAGGTCTGTAATCTGAGGGGCTGGATCCTTGGTTTACACAGGAGTTGGAGTGCTTTCTTCCGGCACTCTTATGTGATTCAGGTGGAAACAATGTTTTGGGGTCAGACTGGTCACAGAGGGAACTAAAACTCTGGTCACAGAGGGACCAGATTTTTCCTGTCTTAGGATGCGAATCCTGCCTATGCCGTGCAGCCTCCAGACCTTTTTGGATTTTTGCCTGCTCTCCAAGCCTGTCCTGGGAGCCCCTGCCATCCCTCCAAATCATTCCTTTTTTGCTTTGGATACCTGAGTTTACTTTTCTTGCTTGCAGGCAAGAACTGACTGATATAACTACTATTATTAGTAACTAAAATAGACATGTCTTTTTTTTCTATGTGAGATAATCAGTAATCACTAGGAACATCCCATGGGGAAAGATTATGGAATATGAATGTCCACAACAAAGTTTTAATTTGTGATTTCTACAGCAGCAAGCCAGCTCTGGGTTTTTCTCTATTTAATCATAGTAATGATGATGCATTGTTCTTTTATATCCCTCAGGCTGCTTTCACTTTTGATTACATGGAGGAGGAACAGAATTCCTAAACACAGAATGAATAGAGATATTTTTCACCTGGAGTTCAACTCTTTTAAAAAATTATATTTGTAACCTGCTTCATAATGGTAAATTGTGGACCTATAGAATGATTGTCATTGAATTTAGTTCCTGAAGGCAATTCAGTAATTTTCAGGAACATACATTTATTTTATAGCTAAGAAGCAAAGCACCCAGTGGTTGAGACTTACTCCGAATCATACAGTCATATCAAGGCAGAATTGGGCTTAAAAATTCAAGACTTCTGAATACTAGTCCAAAGTTCTTTCTCTAGATGCCACTCTCCAAAGATATCATGTTTAAAAAAAAAAAAAGAAAGGTGAAGGAGTTAAAAAGCCATTTTGTTTTGAAAAGAATAGTAAACAAATTCAGAATAATACTTTTTAAACTGTGGCTAAATAAAATATCCCACCCAGTATTTTCTTCACTTACCACCTGTGTTATTTCGATTAATAAGTTTTAGGAAATTCTGCCTTTGGGTAAGAAATAGGAAAAAGTAAAATACATTTTTTGATATTTCTCTTTATCTCTCTTCTTCTTAATTCTACCTATCAAATATATTCTTTGTTTTAGTATGTTTAAGGTGGTTAAGTAAGCAGAAAACCCATCTCTGATTTTCATCATTCTTTGTATAAAGTGTAACTGTTACTTGGGGCCCTACAGGGTATGGCTAAATGGGACAGTTTTAGTGCTCTGGGGGCAGTTACCATATCTCTAGGCCTTGTCATTTCATATAATTTTTCTCTTCTGTGTGACATGTCCTGCTTCATGAATGATATTGTGCTATCAGAGGGCCTTCAGCAAATGAGTCTTGGTGGCTTAACTTTTAGTCAACAAACATGCACTGAGCATCTACAACCCACACTGTGTACTGTGATAGGATTAGTGACACAAGCATGAGAAACTCCTCCCCCTGCCCTCAGGGAACCCACACTCTATGCAGAGAAATGTGTATTTTAAAGTGACAGGTGATAAGAAATAATATACAATCAACGTAGGGTACTGAGCTCTCTTATCATCATATCCTTAAGAACTCAGATTAAGGAGCTCTGTTAAGAACTTCTGACTATGTTTTACTCTGGGCAATCTGCAGGGGATTCTACAGCAGCCTGTGAAGACAATGGTACTGGTAATTATGACAAAACAGATGTATTCCTATGAATAATAATGAAACTATCTAATATTATAAATTGGTCCTTTAATTTCTGATTTTTCCAAGACAAAAGGAGTATATATTTTTAGCAAATGTGGTTAAGAAAATGCTTAGAACAGAGAAATGTGAGGCAAATGGGCTGAAAATTCTGTGAAGATTAAAGGAAAATGGGTAACATAAAATCTGTGGAGTAATAAGGCTGACACACCAGGGGCTTAAAATCGCCTTTGTCTCGGCAATAATATTGTAAGGTTCCATGTTTTTTATTGCTCTGCAGATTCATTCATTCAACACATATCTTTTGAGCACAACATTTTGCCAGATACTGTTCTACATCAGGACAAAGACGCCTGACCCTGTGGGTCTACATTCTTGGCAGGGGAATGTGGGAGATAAGCAAAGAATACAATGAATATGTAAATTATATGGTATGTTGGGGGGATGTAGGAGCTAGAAGGCAAACAGAAAGTGTGGGCATAGTAAGAAGGATCAGCAATGCCTGGAGGGAAGAGTTTTTAAAAAGTGTTCAGAATAGGCCTTATTAAGAAAGTGACAATTGAGCATGAGGGTGCTACCTACCTGGCAGAAGTGCATTCAAGGCAGATGCAAGAAGCCCTAAATTGGGCAGCCAGACAGGCTGGAATGGAGTGAGTGAGAAGTAGTTTTTGGTAGGAGATGAAGTCAGATCATATTGCACCTTTTAGCATTTTGTGAGGACTTTGGCTTTTTCTGTAAGTGAAATGAGGAGCTACCAGAGGGATTTGAGCAGAGGAGTTACATGCTGTGTATACCCTGGAGGGACAAGAGTAGGAGCAGAGTCCTGTCGGGAGGCAATGACCCCAATCTGATAGAGAAGAGGAAGGTGCAGATGGGGGGTGGGTGGCAATGCAGGTGCTGAGAAGTGGTAGGATTGTTTACATTTTGAAGGCAGAACCAAGAGGCAATGCTGATGATGGATGTTTGATGTGAGAGAAAGTGTCAGAGATGACCCTAAGGTTTTTGTCCTGCGTAGTTGGAACGTTGCAATTGTCATTAATTCAAATGAGAAAAATTTGGGATGGAGCAGATGTGCATGATATGATGAATTTAGCTGAGGGGATGTTGAATTTCAGATGATAATTAGATATCCAAATGGACATGTTAAGCACATTGCTGGATATACAAGTTTGCAATTCAGTAGAGATATCTGTGAGGAAAGTATAGATTTTGGAGCTGTTGGCATATAAAGTGTATTTAGGTGACAAGACTGCAGTCAGCAAAAGACCGACCATAGATTGAGAAGAGGATCAAGTAACAAACTATGGGACCCTTCAACACTAAGTCAAGAAGAGAAACCTGTACAAGAAGAAAAGGAGGAGTAAAACAAAGATGAACAAAGAAAACCAAGAGTGTGTGAGTCCTAGAAATGACTTTTGAGTAGTGGTTTCTGCAGATACTTCAATGAAGTTTTGAAAGATCAATTTATTCAATCAAAGAGTTCAGGTTTATTTGTCGGGCCAGTCACATATAGAAAAGACCAATTGGAGGGGATTACCTCCAAATAAGATATTTTTTCTTTTTCTTTTTAGTTTTCTAGAAGTAGGGAAAAAGGAGTGTATAACCTACCACGGGATGTTTTTTAACAAGAAATTCAGATAGGTTTTGAGTAGATCTTTCTACATCTACCAGCACAGGATCAGAATTCCATTTCGGACAGGGCAGAATTTTGATACAACAGTGATTGGCTAATTCCACTAGATGTCAGAATTCCTTAATGCTTGTCTGCTATTGCCAGGGCTGCAGGTTACCGCCATTACTGTAGAAGATGGATTCCATGTCATTACAGGTAGAAATAATATTGGGAACAGAAAAGTGAAGTCCAGGATATTGGAAGAGGCATTCGTACATGAATGTGGGGGTCAGGGATGGAGATTCTTAAATGTAGAGGTTGATATAGCATCAAATTATGCTTATATTCTAAAGGAAATACAGATGGGGCCAATGCCCTTAATGTTGCAACCAACATCTTTCTTTTGTATGCAGGACTCAACAATAATTCAACTGAATGACACTGCTTGGTCATAGCATTGATCCTCCAGGCTAGGCTTAGTTTCTTTTGCCTTCTGTTTAACATGTCTAAGTAAGGTGAGAATAACTATCATACACCAGAATCCAGTGGAGTAAACCATGTGGTCTCTTTTCTTGGAAAATTCCATCTTTTAGAAAGCTATGTGTCTCTCAGTGTTGCATTTTGAAGCTTTTCTCCTCAGTGGCAGAGGTGAGTGCATGAAGTGAAAGGAAGAAGGGACGGCACTTGAAGCTATGGCAACTTTCCCAAAACAGAACATTGAAATAATATATTCAAATTTTTAAATGTACTCCAGAATAGATATTATTTGTTTTAATAAGTAAATAATGTATTAAATGGCTTTCTAAAGAGTAAAATTGAACCTATAGCAAAGTGTGGCATTTATAACCCGGGCATAGAGTCTTATCTTAGGCCAAATAGCCTGCTACTAACAAGGTAATAATTACTGCACCAGATGAGGGAAGGCAAGGTTCACACAGCTGACCCCCTGCTTCTTTTTCTCCTTTCTAGCAAGCTATAATGGACTGAGCCACTAGGCATCCCAGAAAGAGGCAGAGAGGAGGAAGAAGCAAAAGTAGGAGAAAGAGGAAGCTAGTCAAGAGGAAGAAGTAGGTATAAACAGAACCCTCCTCCAGTCCTCTCTTCTACCTCTGGCCCAGGTGGGGTTGCACCTGACTCTCCCTCAGCATTTTGAGACTGAAAGACCACACAGATGGCAGGATTCTGCCAGTCATGGCCTGGAGAAGAGAGCACCAGACACACTGATCTTCCCAGCAATGAGAAAACCATCTTACTTATTTTCTCCTCTTGTTCCATTCTTCAGATAGGCTGCTGGCCAACACCCCTCCCCTAATTATAAAAATTTGAAAACAAAAAGGGGAGGGCTCTTTGATCTTAGGTTATATATTTATTATTTTACTATTAGAAGCAAAAGACTTTGCTAAGCTCTCTATATGTGTTATTTTATTTAAACCTTATATCTACCCTGATAGATATGGTAGTTATTATTACTATCTGTTACTGTAGGTAATTATGGATCTATATATTAGTGCTCTTAGTGCACTACCTACATTTTTATATAGAAGAAGAAACAGAAGCACAGAGAGGTTAAGGGGCTTATTCAAGATCATACAACTAGTTAAGAAATGGTGCCAGGATTCAAGCTCAGATTTGTTTGAATCTAACTTCTTCATGTTTCCTCTTGAAAACTTTATCGGAATTGAGGACATAGAGCTTTTGAACATGGCACTATTCTAAGCAACCACTTTTAAAAGGAACATACCCAGGATTTTTGCTTCTGCTCATGTTAGAGTAGCTGGCATAAGACTTCAACATAAACAACTAGAAAACTAGAAAAAAATACATAAAACAACTGTTTTAAAACATTGGACATTAGTCAATGTTGGACTGTAACCCTTAGAGAAGGAAAACAAATGAAGTGAGCCCTGCCCTGCGATTTCCTTGTCTTTCTACCTGGAGGCATTTCTGGCCCACAGAACAGGGAGAGGACCCCACCGGAATGTAATGGTCTCATTGGGTTAAGATGAAAAAAATTGGAGTTGAGGGAGCCTGAGGTAGCTAGAATTGGTAGGGCAAGTAGCAGAGAAATAAATCCAGAAAATTTCATGGGGATCCTTTTGATTTTGTTGCTGAATACTAAGGGACAAATGAGGTTGGAAAAGGAACAAATGGGAAGCTTTAAGCTGATGCAGTTCTCATGGCTCATGCCAGGCTGGGAGACATTCGAATTCCAACGAGCCACAGGAGAGAGTCCTCACTGAACACTTGCAGCATCCAACAGAGAGTCAAAAAGGGTCATATCATAGCAATAGGTCTAAACTAGACCTACCCTAGCAGAACTTAAAAACAAACCTCAAAATGATCAAGGGGATTCTCAAGTAACTTAATTACCTGACAGAAAAATATTCAGCACTATTTAAGGAAGATAATGAAACATGGACAACAAAAAATGTCCAGCATATAATTTTAAAAAATCATAAATAAAAAGAAACAAGAAAATATGACCCATTACTAGAAAAAAAAGTCAGGTAATGCAAAGGGACACAGAAATAATAGAGATGTGAAATTAGAAGCTTAAGCCTTTAAAAAGGTAGAGAACTCAAGGATTTGAAGGAAAACATGATTCTAATGAGGGAGAAATGAAAAAAAGACTCAAGTGGAAATTTTAGAGGTGAAAAATATAGTGTCAGAAACGAAAAATTCACAGGATGGGATTAAAGTAGGAGAACACTGCAGGGGAAAAAAAGTCAGTAAACTAGATGACATAGCAATATATATTATCCAAAGTGAAGAACAGAGAGTAAAATATCTGAAAAGAAATGAACAGAGCCTCAGTGACCTGTGGGACAATACCCAAATAGTCTAAAATATGTCAGTGGAGTCTCAGAAGGAGAGAAGAGAGAGAAACATAAAAAATATTTGAATAGACAAAGGCTTAAAATTTTCCAAATTTGATGAAAATTATAAATTGACAGACCCAGTAAGCTCAATGAACTACAAGGAGGATAAACACAAAGAGAACTACTCTATCAAAATCAAGTTGCTGTAAACCAGTGATGAAGAAAAGGAAAAAAGCAAAAACAAAAACACACATTAAGTACAGAAAAACAATGAATTATCCTAGACTTGCTATCAGAAACAATGCATGCCACAGGACACAATTACATCCTTAAATTTTAAAAGTAAAAACAGTTCAATGTAGAACACCTGGATACAGGCAAAGTAAAGGCATTTTAGACAAACAAAAGCTAAAAGAATTTGTCATCAACTGACCTGTCTGAAAAGAAAGGTAAGATTTCTTAGGCAGTACATGCAAAGAAATGATTATAATAATTGATCATGAAATTTAAGTTGAGTAAGGGAAGAACAGACGATATCAAAAGGACAGGATAAAGGTGGAAGAGTCAATAAACTCTTAGTTTATTGGTTGTCTAGATGGCATGAGATTTTTGAAATTGAGCTTCTAGAGGGAATGAGGTAGAAAAATAGGGTTGTCAGAAAATAGCATGCATGAAATTAGGGATATTGAAGAATTCGTAGCTATTGGTAATGAGGAGTTTTGTGGTATGGATCGTGGGAGTGGAATTTGTGTTAAAATTTGTGCTTGCAGAAAGGATACATAACTGGGAGCAATATACCCACAAAGGTACACTTTGAGCTATCATGGCAGAAAAGAGGCAGCCCATACCCTTTTCACCTACATGACTGCTGATTGGCTCTGCAGGTACTTCTTTCTGGCAGTGGATTCCTGCCTGACTTCTATTTCTGTCTCAGGCTCAAGGGGTCAGTGGTGGGTCACTTTCCAATTTCCACTTTCTCATAACTATTTTCCAGTGAGTGATGGCCTTGACAAAGTAATATAAGAGCAGAATTCTATATTATTACTGTAACTGAAATATTGTTGTTAAAATAAAAATATTTTACACAGAGAGGGGAGTCAGAGATGGAAGCAGCCTTTAAAAGCTCTTTGGGGGCAAATACAGTCTCAATTAGACCCATAGGCTGTCACCCCTGCAAAACTGTGGCCATCCATTCAAACATCACGTCACCAGGGACATGCTTGTCATTTTGACTAAGTGGTGCAGAGTGACTCCTCTTCAGCTGCAGGTCACTGTGACTTTTTGCCTGAGAAATTGATGGGTTGCTAACATTGTCTGAAACAGGCAAATGCTGGCATCATATACAGCTCTGTTGAGTGTTGCTGACATTCTCCACTTTCAGAATAATTATCCTTAGACCTCTTCAGGATTTATCTATATTTTTTCCTAAGCTGAATAACAACATAATGCAGCGGGAATAAGGATGTGTATAATAGAACGAGAAGCGAGCAGAACGAATCTACTTGAGAGTTTAACTAAGAATGGATTTTAAGTTGAGTTAACCCATTCCCAAAGATTATGATTCTAATTCCTCTGAAAAAGATTTTTCTTTATCAACCGAGCCAGTGTAAGCTGAATAAAATGACAGATGGGTCTCTTTTCAGAAGCCCACAGGTAGTTTCTCCCAAATGTGACCAATTTAAGTTCTACCCCTCCTTCAAGAGGTGCTCAAGTTTAACATCCTCAATGAATCCTATGACTGTTCCAGTTTTCAGTGGTCTCTCTCATCTGAGCACCAAGAATGAACAAAATCTGCCACATGTAGTTAGGTACTTTTAGACTTATCCTGCATTGTTTTTTTTCTAATTGCTTTGTTTTCAAGCTCACTACCCTAATTGTATTAGGTTATCTCTCTAACTTGAGGCTGGTTTCCCTAAAGACACAGCAGTATCTAACTTTAGCTGAGCATATGATTGTAATTTAAAACATATTTTGCCGATGAGAAATTTATGATAGAGATTTGCATTTGATCCAGGTAGAAGATAACTAACGAATAATGAATTCTTTTAAGAAAAATCCTATGGCTTATGTAATTGTGTGGCAGGTAAGTTCTCATTTGTTCCTCTTGTGTTATCAACTTTAAACAAATATTTAGGAGTCATGTACCATGTGAGCCACTTGGAATATGATAGTGTACAAGACACAGTCCCTGATCTCAAGAACTCTCTAGTCTGGAGGGAAAGACAAACAGATAGGGAGGGGATTTTTGTAGAGTGTGATGTGTGTTTAGCATAGGGTGTTCTAGGAACACAGATGAGACAACTAGACCTGGTCTGGAGGTCAAGAGAAGCTTCTAGAGGAAATTACAATTTGAACTAGCTGAAACCTGAAGGTTCAGTAAGGGTTAGAATGGTTGAGAAGATCACTGAAGCAGAAGGAAGAGTATGTGCACAAAATCTGAAGTTTGTGTGGAACTTATTTTTTTCTTTCTCTTCAGAATTTAGAAGTAGATTTTTTTTTGTTTTTGAGACAGAGTTTCGCTTTGTTGACTGGGCTAGAGTGAGTGTGGTGGCGGCAGCCTAGCTCACAGCAACCTCAAACTCCTGAGCTCAAACAATCCGCCCGCCTCTGCCTCCCAGAGTGCTATGATTACAGGCGTGAGCCACCGCACCTGGCAGACTCATATGGTATTTATATTTTATCAGGAGCTTTCTTACTTGGTCTTCATAAGTACTCAGTGAACTAGATTTGTTGGGCACTATTATACCGATTATATCTTCACTGAGGACCTTGAGTTTCAGAAGGGAAAAATTAAAAGCCAGGCATGGATCTGGCAATATTGGAACTCAGGTCTCTTTAATTCCGGTTCAATATTCTTTTCACTAGACCAGGAAGGCTAGTGAAAAGGCAAAAAGTTTTCTTACAGTGTTTTAAATAACCTTGGCTGATGTTGAATGAAGCTGAGATAGGCCTAATATCTAGGGGTCTTCCAGCAGCCCAGGCTATTTCAGCAAAACCCAATTCCTTCCCAGTTAGTAGTGGTACTGAGGGTGTCTTTGCCACTATTTATTTAATTCAGACCAATAGATCAGGGAGGTCTCCAAGAGGAGTCTGTGGAAGCTCCTAGAAGGTGAAGAGCCATGAATACAGGATTTGTTTGCTCCCAGAGGCCAGCAAATACCCTGTGGTTTAGACCTTTGATTTTGATGTTGAACCCAGCACAGTATGTGGTTTGCCTACTCTTTCCTAGGCTCAGAAAAATATCTAGCTGAAAAAAGTCAAGTATTGCTCTTTACCGTGGGCAATTTGTGTAGAATAGTTTGGTCCCCAAGAGCTGTCACTTCAAGTTGCCAAGAGTTCAGACCTGGAGTTTTGCTGCTAAGAGTGTGTTGAACACTTTATGACTGGAAGTTCTGCTGCAGTGAGGTCACAGAGTTCAACAGTGGAATATGTTAGAAAGGAAAACACTTTCTGGTGTGTAGAAACATGCCCTTCAGCAAATCTGCTAACTTCAGTTTAACCTGGACCTTTTTCTTCCTGAATGTAATAAAGTGTCCGAAATGACTGCACTTGGTGATAGGGTCTCTTCTGTCATTTACAGCAGTGGAGAATTCACAGAGTAAGTGAATTACTTTGGTTTTCAATAAAAATGTTAATATCTGCCTTAGATGTGAACACAAGACATTGCATTTCAATAATTAGATGATCAAATCTGCAGGGGCTGAGAGAAAAGAGAGGAGTGTGTGGAGCCGCCAGTCAGTGAGAGAGAGAGAGAGGAAGAGAGAGAGAGAGAGAGTGCACACACAGAATGAGAGAGCAAATGCATGAGCAGAAAGGAAGACTTGGAGATATGTAGCGCTTTAGAGGAGCTCAAACCATGCAAAATAGGATTAAGAAGACAGCAAATCACAACTGCTTTCATTTGACAATGGCAGGTAATGCCCTGTTAGTAGTTTTCTTCTCAGGAATAAGAAGTGGCTTGCATGTGTCTTTCTTCTCTGACTTAGATATGTGGCCCTTTCCATGGCCATGAAAGAAACTAGAACGTAACTTTTTTTCCAGTTATATAAATTGCAGGTAGCCTAGAAAGAAGAGCAGCATAATTTTAACATCAAGAGAACTGTTCACACCTATCAGCATTATGCTATTTTGTATTTCAAGACTCAAAACTTCTACCATTGAAACACACAGAGAAAATTATATATGCCCTGCTAGTAAGATGGCACAGAGACTTTCTGTACAAGATTCTAACTGAATCACTTTTTTTCTACATAGTATTATTAATAATAGCTGTCACTTAATGAACACATAGTATGTTCAAGGCACTGTGTTAAAAACAGTTGCACACAATATGAAGGACTTTATAGGTTGTATAATCTGACCTATTTTACAGATGTGTAAACAGAGGCTCAGAAAAATTTAGTATTATAATTTCCCCAGGTCTAATGGACAATGGGAAAGAGTTGAGATTTTAACTCAAGTAGTGTGAGGGGGAATCTGTGGACTAAATTCACTGTAAATGGCATTTTTCAGGTGGTATGCTTCCATTTCTCCATCAAAGATCCAGGAATAGGCAGTCCTAGTGCTTAGATTCTATTTAAGAATTATTTTAAGATATTTTGGGTACAGCTAATATATTATCTGTATCTTGGAGTTTCATTCAAATGTCAACTTCATTTCTAAGTAATGCAATCATTGTTTTGTATGATTGATAAATCTGAATAGTAATTGGCGTTGGCATTCATATACGTAGCTCTTCTGACCCCAGATGTTCTGCAGGCTTTGAATATGCCTTTCCTCTTAGACTTTGTTCAGTCTTCTATTATAAAAACAAAAATAAAAGCCAACTAAGGAAGTACTCTCACTCATTGAAATCTATGTGTATTTCCTTCTTATCTCTGCTTGAAATGCTCTGTAGTTCTCAAGGGTAACCTATGTAGTATTTAAATTGTGCTTACAAATAAATACAAATTATTAACTAGCCTATAATAATTCCCTACAGAAAGCATCATAAAAACATGGTAATAGGTAAATTTAATCTTTATTTATTTATTTACTTACTATTTTCTAAGCAAAATCTGATGCTTTTTCTGGGATGGTATCTAATCAGGTACTGCAAGGCTCAGTTGAACTAGATAATTCTAATTTCTCTCAAATACATTCAGTGACTGGAGAAAAGGACATGTCTCTAGAGGTGGCTACGAAGGAAATGAGGAAGAGATAGGGAGACCCAGTAGCCTGTAAGCACCTATGCCTCTGGATAACATCTCCTGGACCTACTTCTGAACAGGTGGCTGCTATCTTCTTGAATGTCAGGGTTCGAAGAAATAACATTTAAAAAAACAACAACAAGAATTTTCCTGAGGGATTATATCCAAATGTCAGGTTTGAGTTGCAGCAGAAAATAGATAATTTCTGGAAGCATGGCCTTTTTGTGTGTGTGTTTGTTTAAAAATGTTCCTGCTGTTATAGGTGAGAAGGCAAAAATCAAAACAGTTTATGGAACTCATTATATGGCCATCCAAGTATTTCTCATCCATAAAAATATTTTAGTTGACAGATTCTTAACAACCAAGTAGCATATCAACCAATATCACCACACTGCAGCTTCTGCCAGATGTTGATGTTGCCCTCATCTGTAAGTACATCACATTATTTTATTTTATGCCTTAGAGCTTTTTCAATGGGCAATAATTCTCAAACTTTCCTGGCATCTACAAGATGGCATACATGCCCTAAGGTAACAAGTCATATCCTTGTATATTCCCTTTCCCTTGAATGTGGGATGGACCTGTAATTCCAGTAGAATATTGGCAAAGGTGACAGGACCTCATTTCTGTAATTATATCATATTCTATAAATATCTTCTTTTTTTTTAGATAGCATCTTGCTCTGTTGCTCAGGCTGGAGTACAGTGGCATCATCATAGCTCACTGCAGTCTCCAACTCCTGGGCTCAAGTGTTCCTCCTGCCTCAGCCTCTCGAGTAACTGGGACTACAGGCACATGCCATCATGCCCAGCTAATTTTTCTATTTTTTGTAGTGACTGGGTCTTGCTGCTCTCAAACTCCTGGACTCAAGCAATCCTACTTTCTTGGCTCTCAAAGTGCTAGAATTACAGGTGTGTACCACTGTGCCCACCCTGTAAGACTCCTTCTTAGCAGACCAGAGTGAGATGTTCTCCTGGTGGCCTGGCAGACAGAAGCTGAATACTGTGAGATGGCCTCTGAAGGGGGCATATGGCAAGGATCTGTGGGTGTCCCCTAGGATCTGAGAGCAGTCTACAGTCAACTGCTAGGAAGACAATGGGGACCTCAGTCATACAACCAGGAAAAAATACATTTTCCAATAACCTGAATGAGCTTGGAAAAGAACCTAAGCTCCAGATGAGAACACAGGCTAGCTGACACCTTGATTACAGCCTTTTGAGGTCCTGAGTGTGTACCCAGTTGAGCATACTCAAATCTTCATCCAAGGAAACTAAGAGATTATAACTGTGTACTGTTTTAAGTGTGTGGTTATTAGTTACACAGCAATAGAAAATGAATATAGATGCTATGGCCTGCCTATCCTATTCAAAAAGAACTGAATTGTAGACTAATAATACAACTTAAAACAGTTTCAACTTTTTAACAGCTCACTTTAATAGCTCATGGAAAGGTTACTAGTAAATAGCTCTTTAATTGTATGTAGAAGTGAGAGGCTAAGGAAGGCCAAATTGCTTGCTCACTCAGATGGGATTGAATACAGGAACCACATTATGGGGTCTACTTAAGTGGGCTGACAAGTTATGTGGAGAAACACTGCTTTCTATTTTCACATTTTCCCTGGTTTAGTAGTCTCAGTTGCTCCCAAATGTTGTCACAACAAAATACAAAGGTGTTTTTATGAGACTGTTGCTCTGTTTTCTGGAGTAATGATGGGTAATGCAGGCAGAAGGAGCATCCTATGGAAGACATAGACGAGGGAAGTTGTGGACTGTGTGGTTTTACTGGATAAAGCTGAGAACCATAATTTAATGTGAGGATCTCTTTGATTAGCTGCTTGTTTCCATTCCTCAAAACCAAACAAAACAAACTACCTAGACTTGTAAATCAAAAAATTAATGTATACTCAAGGAAAAAATGTCAAGCCATACAAAAACATATACTGAAATATCTAACTCTGTCCTCTGATCTTGGATCCTATCCCTAGGGGCAACAATTGTTACCTCCCAAATGGAGAGGTTAGTGCTTAGCAGGTGTCAAGTCAACAGACACAGCCAAGTTGGGGTTTTATTGGCACAAGTACGGAGCACACTGGGGAGAGTTCCCAAAGCAGCATGTCCCCAAACAAGGGGTTAGGGCTGGTTTTATAGTCGGAGGGTAATGGGGCATGATCTGATAGGATCTTCGATGGGGTGAGGCCAGGAAACATGCTCTAAATAGATCCTGACATGGGATGCCAGGGATGAATCTGATTAGATCTGGATCTGCTTCTTAACTCAGTCCTAACTCCTTGGTTTGAGCACTTAGGTTCTGCCCAGGGTTGCACGCTTGGTTCATCTGGGTATGCTCAGGTTACATGACCTTCAACATGGGGGTCCATGGCAACTGAAAACAACTCACAACTTTGTTACATAAAAGTTGAGCCAGATTGGTTTGATGCAGTTATACAACTGCCAGCAGTTTCTTGTGTATCCTGTAGGAAAGGTGTGTGACAAGATGCTCACATATTATTTCGGAGCTTTAACATGTCTTTTTGAACATGTGGGAGGACAGGGCCCACTCTGTTCTTTATCTTGTTTTTTGAATGTAAATATATCTTAGAGATGTTTCCATATTAACCATAAACTTTTACTGCTTTATAACAATTTAATAATATTACCATAGTGTGTATATACACTTTTATGTGTATATATAGCATAAAAGTATATATAGTATGTCTATATATACTTTTATGTCTATGACACATATTGTGTCATAAGCACTTTATATGTGTTAAATAAAAGTATAGGAGGCCATCGTTTTGGACTGAGCTCCTGCACTAGACCCCAAAGGACCAGACTAAAAACCAAAATAGAGTCACTAGACCCCAAAAGACCAGACTAAAAACCAAAATAGAGTCGCTCATGTTGAAGTTCCACATCACGAAACTGAAACTGAGTTGTTATCTGACCTTCCCAGAAGATAGGAGAGAGAGATAACAACCAAATTTCCCAAACAAGCCAGTTTTAGTCTGCATGACAATAAAGTTCTCTTGTCTTGATGTTAACCAAATAGTTATTTTTTTTATTGTTCTGTTTGCCTGTTCCTACTTTACAAGGAAAGTAACTTTGAAATGACCAATTTGCTTTGTATTCTTTGTTTCTGTTTTCCTCAGCTCTTTTCTGTCTATAAAGCCAGTAGTGCCCAACCTTTTTGGCATCAGGGACTGGTTTCATGGAAGACAGTTTTTCCATGGACTGGTGGCGGGGATGGTTTTGGGATGATTCAAGAGCATTACATTTATGGTGCAGTCAAACCTCCCTGTGAATGATTATCTGTATTTGCAGCCACTCCCCAGCACTAGCATCACCGCCTCAGCTGTACCTCAGATAATTAGACATGAATTAGATTCTCATAAGGAGCTCACAACCTAGATCCCTCACTGCGCAGTTTACTGTAGAGTTAGTGCTCCTATGAGAATCTAATGTTGCCGCTGATCTGCAAGGAGGTGGAGCTTACGTGGTGATATGAGCGATGGGGAGCAGCTGTAAATACATATGAAGCTTCACTGCTGGCCCAGGCTCATCTCTTGCTGTGTGGCCAGGTTCCTAACGGGCCACAGACCGGTACCAGTCTGTGGCCTGGGGATTGGGATTGAAGTATAAAGCCAACTTCCTCTGCTCAGCTCATTGGAACACTTATTCTACTTTGTGGAATGAAGTGTTGCCCAATCCTAGAATTGCAAATATAGCCAATTAAGATATTTCAACTAAATTTATGTAATTTTGTCTTTTGATATATGCATTAATTCATTTAATCTTAAAAACCCTATGAAATGGATAGGTACTTCTTTGAGCACTGCTTTACAGATGAGGACAGTGAGGCACTGAGTGCTGAGGAGCTTGTTCAGAGACATAGAGCTAGTAAGTAGTGGAACCACTTACTAACCCAGACAGTAGAGCTTCTAAATGTGCCTTAAAACATGAAAACATTCTTTTTGGTGCATTCACAGTTGTACACATGTGAATCTATCTGTAGGATAAATTCCTCAAGATCAACTTTCTGAATTGGAGGATCTGCACATTTTTAGTTTTCATAGATACTGTCAAATTACCTTCCAAAGACATGTGTACACTCACTCCCAGTGTGCGATAATTTTTTGTTCATCACAACCTTGCCAAGACAGTATACTATCAAACCATTGCCAATCTGGCAGCTAGAAAATACTGTCTTTATTTTGCCTTAACTTGCGTTTATTTATGAGAGGGACTGGGCATCCTTCCATCTGCTTTATAAGACATATGTGTTTATTTTTCTGTGAAATTCCTATTTTATTTTTCTAAAGGATTTTGAGTATTTTCCATAATGATTTTTAGAAGTGTTTTCTATTTCAAGGAAAATAACCTTTTACTTTTGAATATATTGCTGACATTCTTTCTCTCTCTCTTTTTTTTTTTTTTTTGACTTTTTCTTTGTTCATACTATTTGGTCTTAATAACACAGAAGTTTTAAATTACCATAAAGGGTAATTTATCAATATACTGTTACGGATTCTAAAGTTTCTAGTCTTGATTTTAAAAGTTGTTAACTTTAGGATTTTGAAAAGGGATATATTATGGATGTGGTTTTATTATTTTTCTTTCAAAATGTAATCCAGTTGGAATTTATTTTGTTATAAAAAGTAAGGTAAGAATTCAGCTTTGCTTTTGGTTTAAATGGCCTTTTGCATAAACAATAATTCCCCCTTATCTACGGCTTGGCTTTCTTCAATTTCAGTTATTTAATATTAGGCTAACTGTGATCTGAAAATATTAAAAAGAAAATTCCAGAAATAAACAACTCGTAAGTTTTAAATTGCATGCCACCATTCTGAGTAGCGTGATGAAATCTCTCATTGTCCTGCTCCATCCTGCTTGGGTCATGAATCTTCTCTTTGTCCAGCATATTCAGGGTGAATGTGCTACCTGCCTGTTAGTCATTAGACCTCTTTGTCATTAGGTAGACTGTCACAAGTATCACAGTGCTTGTGTTCAAATAACCCTTACTTTACTTACTAATGGTCCCAAAGCACAAGAGTAGTGATGCTGTAATATTGTTAAAATTGTTTTATTTTATTATTAGTTATTGTTGTTAATCTCTTACTGTGCCCAATTTATAAATTAAACTTTGTCATAGGTATGTATCTATAGGAAGAAACAGTAGTGCATATGTAGGATATGGTCCTATCTGAGGTATCAGGCATCCCCTCTGGGTCTTGGAATGTACCCCTCATGATAAGGGAGGTGTACTGTACTAAGTTCTATTTACCTGTATATGTTTCTAGACTTTTTGTAACCATTCCGTAGTATGGCCACTTAGGCTTCTCTCCCCTCCCCCCCACACATTCACACATTTCTATTCTTTTTCAGAATTTTCTAGCTGTTATCATGTATTTCTTTTTTCCAATTAAACTTTAAAAATAGTTTGTCCCTGTACAAAAAAATGTCATTCTTAATGATATCACACTAAGTATTTAGATTAATTTATGGGAAATATTTACTATTGAATATTCTTAACCAAAAATGAGGTATACATTTCCATTAATTCATAGTTTTAATATCCCTAAGAAAAACTTGAGGTTGTTTTTCCCACCATTTCTTGTTTATTACTTGGCTGTATACGTGTATTTTTGTGTATGTGAGTGTTGGTAAATAGAATCTTTCCTTATATTATTTTTGATTGATTACAGTTTTTACCCAGGAAAGCTATTGGATTTCTGGGTTACCAATTTTGTAACAGCTAGATGGCTGAATTGTTATTATTTTGCTGATATTATATATTTTGAAAATGATTGAATACTTACTATCACTTGTTTTAAAATGGTTTGTCCAAGTATTTCTTGTCTTGTTGAATTTTTTAATTTTATTTTTTGCCTCAAAATGCAGGGGCAGCTTTTGCATTTAAAATCAATCTATTTTATTCATACAACCTTCTTTTGTCTTGTGTTTTTTCTTTGAGAGTATGTTCCACTTTCTTTTTCTTATTTATTTTTTATGATTTTGCTGTTTTATTTTATTGATACTATTTTATTACTACAAAGAAATACATATATGTTGCAGAAAAATAGAAAATAAAAATAAGGGAAAAAAATTAAAAGATCATAGTTTGACTGCCAAAGATTACCACTGCAATGCTACTAAACAGATATAGTGCATATCCTTTAGATATTTCCATGTACATATAAATAAACATATGGATACATAATATTTTCCCTGTCTTCTAGAATATGAAAGCTTCTATTACTAACCCCAGGCCAGACAGTTTTTATTTACCATTTGGCAGCTCACTTTTTGGCCTGGATAGCATGCATTCTCAAGCTTGAAGGCTAATAATTTTGCCAAATTGTGCAATGGTATTGGTCATTCTATACTGTTTTTCTGCTAGTACATATGTGCCCTTCTAATTTGAAGATTCAGGATTTTTCTTTATCTTAGTGTTCTGATATTAGAGTCAAAAAACGTAGCAGTTCTATGATTTCAGGTATGTCTGAAAAATAATCTTAAAGTGCTTTGGATCATGGTAGGAGAACATACTGAGAACCTTCACAACATTGGTGTTGTCATTTCAGACCACCATTTGCAAAGATTATCTCCTGGTCCCCTTTATTTATAGAATTATAACTATATTGATAGTATTACAGCTATTTCCATGTTAAGAAGCACTATCAATTCTTTTCAGTTCAGTTCATTTATATAAAAGGAAGTCATTTCCAGCTCTTTTGTTCCCTTTTCACCTCACAATTTCTACCGTAAACATTAACTGATACATACTAATTTGTACAGATTTTTGTTGTTTTGTTTTAGTTCAAATCGCTCTCCCTCGTCTTTGTTTTCCTGTTGCTCTGTTTCTTTTTTTTTTCTTCTGTCTCTTTCTCCATGTATATGCATACACACAAATACACACACAAACATATATATACATGCATGCACAGCCCCAAAGACACACATAAATTTCTAACCTTCCATTGTTTGTGTCATTAGAGAGAGGCAGTCTGAGAATTAGTCCCATCATATAAGTGCTGCATATGAAATCAGCCAAACTAGATCCAAAGCAAATTTTTTTCTCTTGAAAACTTACAACTTTTCAGACTCTTATTTGCATTTTCTCAAAGTCAAGAAACGCATTCCATACAAGGTTAACTATATAACAAAAATTTGTTTGTGAGGTAACTGGAGGTTTGGGTTTCTGTTGAAATTTCCCAGAGAAAGGAAGTGAAGGGTCAAATATAATCCATCATGTCTAACAATATTCCAAAAAATGTTTTTGGTTTCCTTTTTATCTCTTCTTTTGAATACTTTAAGACAATCACAGAACACCCGTGACAACATGATGATATATGGCAGAGGGTGGAGGAAATGGATTAAAAGAAGGCAAACTGGTTTTATAACTTAACCGTCCTTAGAAAACCAAGCTAATGAGAAGCATTTTCCCTCTAATGGCTTTCATTTCAAGTTACTGTGTGGTTTCCCCCAAAAATGTGATGAATTCTTGCTTTACAAATCATTTTGATTTCCTCTTGTTGTCATACTGTGTCTAATTTTGCTGAGTTACTGGCAGTACATTGTAGTGATGGAGAGTTATAACCACCAGTATTACCAGGGATCAGATTTTTTGGTTTTATGACTTGAAATCATATCTTTCATTAAGAACTCTGTGACTTAATTTTACTATAGTTTAATTGATACAAAAACAGGAAATGACATTTTGTTGTATAATCCCATAGGCTTGACTGTGAAATGCCTAGTATAGAATATGTTCAGAATAAGTACTCGGTAAGTATTGATTTGTTGATAGAAGAAGGTGATTTTATAAAAATAATCATGAGGTTTGGGCTTATTAGAATGGACAATTTACGATTAGAATAATTTAGTAATTTCTTCCCTGGTTATTTGGCCTGGGTCCAAGACACAGTTCACACTGTGGAGATTTACAAACCTCTGCTACTGAGAGAGAGCAATTCTATGCCCTTGGATAGTGAAAGTTTTTTTGGACAAAGGTACACACTCACATTCACCCACCCACCAACACACACACCAACACACCTAATGCGGAAACATTGTAGCTTAGATTAGCCTTGCTCTTGGTATTATATAATGTGGGGGAAATAACTCGGAAATGGATCAGCTTTTCATTTTATTGTTCGTTATTGGCTGACTCAAGCTCGAAGCTGAAAAGATTAACTCTCAGACAGTCCCTTCAAAGTTTGGAGATTTATTCAGGATAAGCATCTGGAAGACTGGATGCTTATCTGTGCTATTTAGTCCCATCCAGCCCAAAATGTGGTTAGAAATATGACGAGATTGTTTTTCCTGTGAGAGAAAGTTGGACCTTTCTCTTTTAAGCAAAGAACTGTCGGATATGTATATATATATATATTTTAAATTAAAACTATTTCACAGCTTCTTGTAATCCAGCTGTGTCCAGGAAATGATGGTTATAATCAAAGTGTAATTCACATGTTTTCCACTCTCTCCAAAGCCTTTTTTTGGAAATCAGGAGATGATGGAGATTTATGTGTATTTTTCATTCCTAATGAATTTCAGTGTGATTGGGTTGGTTTGGGGGGAAAGAGGGAATTGAATAGCTTGAACTTATCTCCTTTGAAACAAACACTTTTTATTATATCATCTAATTTGACACCATAGAAACACTCAGTAGAGTGCAAACTATTTTGATTCTTTGGAGTATATACAGATAAATAATTTGGATGATATTTTCCAGAACCAAGATAATGGCACTATCCTGTTACAGAGGGAAAATATTTTGGGTGGCCTGGGACCTTTCTGGGCCATAGGCATCCATGAGTCCTGCTCCCAGATATGTCATATACAGAATTCATTGTCGAGGAGTTGCCAATGTAGGTTCATTTAAAAAGCCCAGAATCTTAAAAATCACTCTCCATGATTTAGGGATTACCCCTTTCCCCATTTGAATCATAGATTTTAATAAAATAAGAAATTTAGATAATCTAGTCCAGTTGTTTTCTTAAAATAAAATTTTAGTGTCCAACTTTGAAATTCTCCAAATACACTGAAAATT
The DNA here is from genome assembly GCF_020740605.2 of Lemur catta. NCBI lineage: Eukaryota > Metazoa > Chordata > Mammalia > Primates > Lemuridae > Lemur > Lemur catta. The sequence continues at coordinate 53,730,266 of NC_059128.1, read as the reverse complement.
ATGGAAAATAACCATAATATGCATTCACTATCAGTATTAAGCAGATGGTAACATTTTGCTATCTGCTCCCGATTGCTTTTTAAAAAACAGAAAAAAATATTCCTGATACACCCTTCTTGCATCCCCCAATCCTTTTGCCTATTTCTCCCCAGAAGTAATCTCTACCTTGAAATGCATACAGGTATTCTTATCTTTTCTACAAATGCAAATGCATTTGTAGCATTAAAAAAAAATAATGCTGTATTTTTTATGTCTTATTTAAAATTTACATAAATGGAATCGTTATGAATGCCAATTTGCAAATTGCTTTTTTTACTTATTATTGATTTTTGGTATTTATCCATGTTGGTAAATGCAAATCTAGATTATTTATTTTAACTGGTATAGTATTCCATTGTATAAATTAACCACATTTAAGAGATGGTAAAGTTATTTCCATTCTCATTGTTCCAAACAGTGCTTCAGTGAATATCTTGCATTTGTATCCTTGTGTATACATCCCTTGTGCTTTTCCAAGATAAAGAACATGGACCTAGAAGTGGAATTTCTGCGTCATAGACTATTTACATTTCATATTTTATTGACTTTTGTTCTAGTGCCCTCCACAGTACTTGTACAATGTTTTTTTAATACTCACACCAGCAATCACTACCTGGTTAAGGGTTTGTGCTGTCAGATTTATTAACTTTTTGCCAATTTGGTGAGTGTGAAATGGTATCTCATTATAGTTTATATTTTTTGTGTCTTATTAGGAAATTCCTACTTTCCCCAAGGCCATAAAATATATATTTTCTTGGAAAATTTTCATATTTCTGATTTTTCTTTTTTACTTCTTTAATTCATTTGCATTTTATTTTGTGAATGACATAAAGTAAGAATGTCTTCTTGTGTTTTTCCATATAAGCAGTTTTCCAAAAATAGTTATTGAATAGTCCACTCACAATTCTTGCCTAGATCTGGTCACATGACTCCACCCATACAAGAGGGGTCAGGTAGTGCCCAGAAGTGGGGAGAACTGAATATATTGATGAACAGTAACAATAATCACCTTTAATGGATGTGATGATTTTAAAATTTGTTCAAAGATTCTTTGATACTCCTCTTTTCAAAAAGTGCAGTCTAACTTCTCTTCTTTTGAGTGTAATTTAGACTTAGTGACACATATTCTAGTGGCAGAAGTGATGGTGTATGACTTCTGGGATGAAGTCAGGAAAGGTACTATGGCTTCTTCCTTGTCTTTCGAATTGCTCATTCTGGTGGAAGCCAGGTGTCACGTCATGAGGATACTCAGGCAGCCCCAGGGAAAAACACATGTGGTGAGGAACTGAGGGTTCTTTGCAGCAGATGACTAACTTGCAACCATGAAAGCAGGTCCTCCAGCTCTAGGTGAGCCTGAAGATGACTAGCAGCCTTGGCCACTGGGATCTTGGCTGCGAACTAATGAGAAGTCCTGAGCCAGAACCACTCAGCTAAAACGTTCCCAGATTCCCAACCCACTTAAATTCTGTGAGATAAGAAGTGCTTGCTGTTGTTCTAAGCCAATATGTTTTAAAGTAATTTGTTAAATAGAAATAGAGAATTAATGAATTGAGTTTCACCAAATTTGAAGGCTATGTTTGATTCAGTATGGTTAGAAATACAGGCTATGTGGTATAAACCACATCTAATTTATTGGTCCTCAGAGAGCACCTCAAAGAAGCAGTTATCCACCAGAGCAGATTAAACTGATGGACAACCAGAAGCCTACAAAGCCATCTATGCCTATCGAGGAGCTGTGGACAACAAAACAAAACAACCTCCCCCTCCCCCCCGCAAAACCAGTACTCACTGATAGGAAACCTGAATAAAAATTTATAACTGTGAGTGCTCCAAATTATAGTGACATTTGCTATTTATCTGCTTCTTACACAGGCAACTCCATGGAACCAAGCCTCAGATTGAGTAGGCATTAATTTACTTAATAGCATATAATATAGGGAAAATAAAGCCTGAGTTCAGCTGTCTCTAGTATAGAAATATCATCTGGACTCCATATATCATAGAATTTTGGGAAAGTCAAAGTAAATAATGTGAGAAAAAGTTTTGGGAAGGAACGCAAAGGAACTGTGCAAATGTATCACTGGAATTTTTAGCAGTCAGAAAAAGTTAGGTTTTGCTGTAGTAATGGAAAACTCCAAAATCTTAGGGGCTCACAACTTATGAGTTTTATATTTTTTTCATGGTAGACCACTCCCAGTTGGCTATGGTCAACTGTCATATCACTTTTACTCTGGGACCCAGAAGGCAGAGCAGCCTGTAGCTGGAGTGGTGACTCTTGTAGCAGAAGAAAGAGTCATGGAGGACTTCTGGAAGTACAGGTTCAGTGATTCACTAGACAGATTCACAGCATATAGTTGTATGGTGATGATTTATTACAGCGAAAGGATACAAAGCAAAATAAACAAAGGAAAAGATACATGGGGCAAAGTCTGGAGGAAACTAGGTACAAATTACCAAGAGTCCTTACCTGGTGCAGCCACACAGGATGTGCTAATTCCTCCAGCACCAAATTGTGACATGTGTGAAATGTTGTCTACCAGGGAAGCTCATGAGAGAGGTTTTTACCGTCAGTGTCCAAAGTTTTTACTGGAGGATGTTCATGTAGATATCCTCTGCCAGGATGTACTCAAATCTAAACTCCCAGAAGGGAAACATGTATTCAGCATAAGCCATATTCTTTGCACAAGCAGTTTAGGTACCATGAAATATTCTTAGCAGGGAATGGTGAGAACCTTCCTGAAATCCAAGTTCCGCAATGCCAGAGGAGTGCCAACTTTGCACACAGGCCTTCTGAGCCAAGCAGCCTCAGACCTGCTATGCTAATCCTTTCAGCACAAACACATAACTTCTCACATTTCATTGGACAGAGCAAGTCACGTGGCCAAAACTGATATTAAAGCAGTGGGAAAGTATAGTCTTCCTGCAGGAAGCAGCAGCCCATATTTTGAACTATAATGTAATTTACTACAGATTATTATTAATACCTATAGATCCTTTGAATGAAACAATATTGCAAAAAGAGAAGGAATTGATACCTTCTATACATATGCATATGTGTACCTTCTAGCTGTTTTCATGGTCTGGGCTCACATCGTTTAAATTGTTTAATTGAAATGAATTGAATTATACAATGCTCTGAAGAAAAAATGTAGCGGTAAGTATTAGAGAGACACTGAGTACTGATTAACAAAAAAAGTAATTATTTTTTCTTCTACATTATAATTCTTTTTTTTTTGCAGATCAAGTGGGTCTTTGATTCGTTTTTGGAGGCAAGCGCTGCTTTCATTTTGCTTTTGACTTTCTTTAAAGCGGTGCTGTATTTGTGAAAGCTCTAATCCTCTCAAGCACTTGTGATTAGACCCCTGAAGAGCTGTCTCATGGCCTCTGCTATGTTTTCTTATCACTGTACCTTTTAAGCTTTCAACCGTATTTCAAGTTCTGGCCTGCATATGGCCTTTAGCATAAATTCCGTCTGCAAAGTGGTTTGTTCTAATGCTTTCCTCATCTCTCTCAGTTGTTTTTATGCTTCTTTTTATTATCTTTCCTCAGCTCTTTGACCTCTTATTCATTAGCTCAAACTTCATAGAAACATTTTTTGGCTAAGGATTAAATCATAAAAAATAGAAAAGGTGGTTGGCTTTTGACATATGTATTTATATTTTTGACTTTTGTATTGTTGTATTTCCTGCATAGTTTTTTTTTTTTTTTTAATCTTAGCTCTCCCCTCAAAAAAAAAAACAAAAACAAAAACACAAATTACTTGTTTGGAAGTAAAAATCTTTTTGGTAGAAACAGCAGCTTTTAATTTCTGCTTCCCCCACCAAAAGGTAGTTATTTAGTAGGAATTCAGAATATATTGGAGGGAAGTATATTTGTAGCATAGTTTTAAAAGATAACATCTCCCTTTTCAATGAGGGGAGGACTTTATATGTGTCTCTTCTTTATGGTTAGGTGGCATAATGTTTTATTGCTATTTATAAAAGCTGCATTAAAAGAATGCAATATTGGTTCTCCCGGAGTGGGATCTATTTGGAAAACTAATTATCTCCAAATGGCTGAAAATTTTCAAGAACCTGCCAAGAAGACAAGTCAGGAATACCATCTAAATAACTTATTGCAGTAAGGGGTACTTTGGAGCTCGGGAGACCTCCCTAATGGCTATTTAAAGCCCTGGCCACTTGCCTCTAGCTCCCTTCCTTACCTCCTCCCACTCCGGCCGCTGCAGATGACCTCAGTTTATATTTCTAGGGGAAAGTAAGGGCCAACTAGGGAGAACTTGCTCATTGTCCTGCCATGCCCACACATTTATCTGCTTTCATGTCTTCCTAATGCCTTTTCCTTCCACCTCAGGGGAGGACCTCGCTCTTCTCCATCTGAGGCTGATCCCACTGCATGGGTTCCTCAAGGCACTTGCTCCAGCAGATAACACTCTCTCACTTCATCTCTTCCTCTTTTGCGGTGGCTCTTTCCTTTCAGCCTATAGACCTACTCAAATTTCTTCAATTTAAGTGATAACAGTAGCAATACCACACACACATTTGCTCCAGCTTCTTTCTATTTCTCTTGTAATTCAAATGTTTGTTATGAAACTATTCAAGCCCTCTCACATGGCAGGAGAGGGACCTGCCCAAGTGAGGTATCCTGTTGCCATTTCAGTGCAATTATGATGAGGGCTCCACTATTAGATGATTATGTCTACTTACTTTTCATTCACCGTCCTATGAAGTGTTTAGTACATTTTAGTCGAGCTCTGTGTGTGTGTGTGTGTGTGTGTGTGTGTGTGTGTGTGTATGTATAAATACCACAGTTAGTAAGTGCTTAAAGCAAAGACAAGCTCTCATTACTTTCTCGCAAAGGAGTGGTTAGATAACACGTACTGAGAACTTACTGTGTGTCAGGCACAGAGCTGAACCTTTTATTTGGATTATCTCATTTTGCCCTGTTGATAATCTCATGAGATAGTACTATCATTCCCATTCTACAGACTAAGAAATTGAAGCAGCAGAGGTTTGCTAACCTGCTCAAGCACACACAACAAGCAGGTAGCATTGCCGGTTGTTTCCTTGCCAAGAAGACTCCAAGAGCATCTATCTTTGCGGGTATTTGAGCACACACCTAGAATGACAACCATTAGTAACAGGAGTGTCCATTCTCTGTAGTGCTCCTGAGGCCACTGAGATACTTCATATGCCCTCAGGTGTACCTGTTCATTCTTTTATCATAGTGGTTAAGCATGAGAATCATGCCTGGACCCAATCCAGACCAGTCGAATGAGAATCTTGGGGTGGAGTATGGGCTCCTGTGCTTTGTAAAAGCTCCCCAAGTGATTCTGATGTGCAGAAAGGTTTACCACTTCCCTCTTTTCTCCAATATCCTGCTTTCTACTGCCTTTCTTCTTCTGTTGTATTCTCTTCTGAGTGGAGAGAAACATTGCACTTTGAATATTGAAATAGCTTGGTAATCAGCTTCCTGTGGGTAGTGTTACTGGGAATAATTCTTATAATTGTGTTTGATTCTTTCATTAAAAGATAAATACAACTTATACAGATTGAGTAAATACTCTTCTGGACACTAGAAAAAGCAAGAGTCAAATGTCTTCAAGTTGTTTCTAGTCAAAGGTTAACCTAAGTCTTAGAAACATTCAGTGAATCAAACTTTTCAGTTCCTCTACTAACAACCACAGTTGTATATTATGTATTCTACTGTATAAGCAGTTTCGCAGAAAAGTAATGGATCTACATGGTGTATTTAACACATTATTTATTGAATTTAATTTCGTTTGTTATTGTGAAAAAATATATTTGAATTCACTAAGCTACTGAATGGGTTATGTTGCAAGGAGGTGAAAAGGGATTTTGAATGGCTGCTCTGCCATTTTCGATTTAAGTCTTGTATTCTGGGAAACTGAATGCCAAAAATAAAATAATAAAAATATCTACACCACTTTATAGAGGGAAAATAATTATTTTCAAAAAGCATCTCACTTTGCTAATGTTGAGACTAATCTGTGGCTTCTCCCCTGACCTTTTGTTTTTGTCCTGATAGGGGAGTAACTGTCATCAAAAATTACTGTACTGCTTTCTGAATGTCAGGCTGCATCCTCAGAAAACGTATAGTCTTTCTAAGATTTATGACACTAATGGGACTAGCCTGGCAGCTAGTATGATCCATTTTGCTGATATACAGGAAGCAGGCAAACTCTAATCTCCTGTCACATATCCAAAGACTGAAGAAACCAACATCTTAATTAGCATAGAAACGAGAGATGTGGAAGCCTTCAGTCCCTGAATGAACTAAATCCTGTAATAGAGTCATATATAAAAGAATTAGGATTGATCATGCTTTAAAAAAAAGAATGAAACAAACATTGGCCATTATGTGCTACATCACTTTACCAAGGGGCATCAGAAAATAAATCTGATTGGGATTTTAAAGGGCAACTTCTATTTTGTAAGATAAAGCTTGTGACCTAAAAAATAAGCATATATATAGAGCTAGCCTTAGGAAAGAATAATTCATAATTTTTTTTAAAAAATCTGGAATATGTGTGTAAAAGAATACTGGACTCAAGCCAAACTAAATTTCAATCCCAGTTTTCCCACTAACTAGCTGTGTGATCTTGGGCCAGTTATTTGATCTTTTAGGACTTCACATTATTTGCTAGAATAGATAATCTCAAAAGACTTTTCCAATCCAATCATTTTATGATTTCATTAGGTTTGCCATAGTAGAAGCTAATAAGTGAGTTGGAATGGTAATAAACAAGACTATTCTTCTGTAGTGAAAAGAACACCTGACTGTGAGTCAAAAGAGCTGCATTCTACTCATTGCATCACCACTTAAAAACCATGTGATCCGAGCAAGTTCTTTTTTTATATGTACATACTTTTTATTTCAAAATATTAGTGGGTACCAATATTCTTGAACATGGATGAATTGTATAATGCTGAAGTCAGGGCTTTTAGTGTGCTCATCACCAGAATAGTGTACTTACCAATAGGTAGGTTTTTATTCCTCATCCCCCTCTCACCCTCTTTCCTTCTTCGTTTCCAGTGTCCTTTATACCACTTTTCAACCATGTGTATCCATCGTTTAGCTCCCACTTATTAGTGAGAATATGTGGTGTTTTTTTTTTCCATTGCTGAGCTACTTCCCTTAGGATAATGCTCTCCAGTTCCATCTAAGTTGCTGCAAATGACATTATTTCATTCCTTTCTATGGCTGAATGGTGCTTCATGGTGTATATATACACTGCATTTTCTTTATCCACTCATCAATTGATGAGTACTTAGGTTGATTCCACATCTTTGCAATTGTGAATTGTGCTGTGATAAACATTCAGGTACCGGTGTCTTTTTGATATAATGAATTCTTTTCCTTTGGGTAGATACTTAGTAGTGAGATTGCTGGATTTAATGGTAGGTCTACTTTTAGTTCTTTGAGGAATCTCCATACTGTTTGTCTTAGATGTTGTACTAATTTACATTCCCACCAACAGTGTATCAATGTTCCTTTTTCACTGAATCCATGCCAACATCTATTGTTTTTTTATTTTTTAATAATGGCCATTCTGAAAGGGTAAGGTGGTATCTCATTGTGGTTTTAATTTGCATTTCCCTGATGATTAGTGACATTTTTTTCATATGTCTGTTGGCCATTTGTATATGTTCTTTTGAAAAAAACTCTGTTCCTATCTTTGCCCACTTTTTAATTGGGTTATTTGGGGTTTTTTTCTGGCTGATTTGTTTGAGATCTTTGTAGATTCTGTATATTAGCCCTTTGTCGGATGTATAGTTTGAGAATATTTTCTCTCATTCTGTACGTTGTCTACTCCATTGGTTATTTCTTTTGCTGTGCAGAAACTTTCTAACTTATTTTTGTTGTTGCTATATTTGCCTTTGGGGTCTTAGTCATAAATTCTTTGCCTAGATCGATATCTAAAAGAGTTTTCCCTACAGTTTCTTCCAGAATCTTTATAGTTTCACGTCTTACATTTAGGTCTTTAATCCATCTTGAGTTAAGTTTTGTACATGGTGAGAGAGGGATCCTGTTTCATTCTTCTGCATGTGACTATTCAACTTTCCCAGGACCATTTATTAAGTAGGGAATCCTTTCTCCAGTGTATATGTTTGTCTGCTTTGTAAAAAATCAGCTGGTCATAGCTATATAGTTTTATTTCTGGGTTCTGTATTATGTTCCATTGGTCTATTTTTCTACCTTTATACCAACCAGTCCCATGCTGTTTTAGTTGCTATAGACTTGTAGTATAATTTAAAGTCAGGTAATGTGATACCTCCAGATGCGGTCTTTTTGTTTAAGATTACTTTAGTTATTTGGGCTCTTTTTTGGTTCCACATGAAGTTTAGGATTATTTTTTCTAGATCTGTGAGAAATGACATTGGTATTTTGATGGGAATTGCATTGAACCTGTAAATCACTTTGGGCAGTATGGCCATTTTAACAATGTTGATTCTTCTAATGTGTGAGCATGGAATGTTTTTCCATTTGTTTGTGTCATCTATGATTTCTTTCATCTGAGTTTTGTAATTCTCCTTATAGAAATCTTTCACCTCCTTGGCTAAGTATATTCCTAGTATTTTATTTTCTTTGTAGCTATTTTAAATGCTATTGTGTTCTTGATTTGACTCTGAGCTTGGCTGTTGTTAGTATATAGAAATTTTACTGATCTGTGTACATTGATTTTGTAATCTGAGACTTTACTGAATTTATTTATCAATTCTAGGAATCTTTTGGTGAAGTCTTCAGGTTATTCTAGATACAAGCTTATATCATCTGCAAACAGGGATAATTTGACCTCCTCTTCCCTGATTTGGATGCTCTTTATTTCCTTCTCTTACTTGATTGCTCTGGCTAGGACTTCCTGAATTATGTTGAATAGAAGTAGTGATAGTGGACACCCTTCTGAGTAAGTTCTTAATCCCTTCATTTCCTCCTCTGAAAACTATAAATGGAGGTACCTTACTGCATTGATAGGAGTTTTAAATGAAATCATATATGTATTAGTCTGCTATAACAAAATAACACAGAAAAAATTCTGCTCACAGTTCTGGAGGCTAGATGTCCCAGATCAAGATCTATCAGTGTCAGTTTCTGGTGGGGGCTCTTTTCTTGGCTTGGACACAGCAGCCTTCTCTCTGTGTTCTGTCATAGTGGAGATAGAGAACTCTGGTGTCTCTTCTTATAAGAGAACTGTATTTATCAGATGATGATGTTGTTTAACTTTTATTATCTTTTCACAGGGCTGATCTTCAATTACAGTCACATTGGGGTTAGGATTTCAATGTATGAATTTTAGGGAGATATAATTCAGTGCATTGCACTATATATAAAAATTCTTTGTAAACCCGTCATTTTCTACTAATGTCCCAATAAAGATTAGTACCATAAGTATATTGGGCACTCATACTCAATGTTGGTGGGACTACCCAAAGCCACAATGTTTTTGAAGAACTATTAAATATTTAGTGATATCCACTAAAATATGAAGTGCTCATACCTTTTGAGCCAATATTTACTCTTTTAAAATTTACACTTCTGAAGCACTCTTAGACTTCCACAAATATATGTGTATGGAGTAGTTGCTGAAGAACTGTTGGAAAATTGGGAAAAATTAACATATAAATAAATGATTTAATATAATAATAGTTATAATTGAATTATAGTAATTTAATACATGGTACATCATACAATGGAATATTTTATATCCAATATGCATCCATACTACAAAAATTACATATCCATTTAAAAATGTGGTAAATCTATACATACTGACATATGAAGATGTTCAGAACCTGTTAAAGGGAAAAGAGTTGCAAGTTGCAAAATAGTTTCTGTAGTATGATTGCATTTTTTGGTAAACACATAAATTTTGGAGGAATTATACATTAAGGTGTTTATACTGGCTTTCTCTGAGTGATATTCCAGAGGTTTTCACTTTCCAAGTTACACTTTTCTCTGATTTTGAACTTCCTCTTCAGAACATACTTTACACTTGTTTTAAGAAATTAAAAGATTAAGAGACTGTGAGTGATCATGAACTGAAACTCTATCAATTCTTCAGTTCACATTTGAAATACTTTTGAAATTAATTTTTCTTTTTATTGAGGAATAAATTTATATAGTTTAAACAATTGGAAAGCTTATTATGAAAAACAAAAGTTCCTGGCCTTATGCCTTCCCTCTTCTGATCACTTGGGGCAACCTTATTCCAGCAGTTCCACCTGCTATTTACCTACATATGTGAAATAATATGCATTTGTGGCTACTCATTGATTCTTTCATTTTAGATATTATCTCTTGGCTTTCATCTGCAGAAGGTTTAGACTTTTCTCTGTTTGCTTCTTGTTCTTCCCCCAACAAACATCCCTCAACCTGTCACTTTACGTGTATCATAATTTTGGTATAATTAATATTCAGAGCTTATGTTAGTATTACAATGTTAATATTGGTCATAGCTGAGCTACATAGTACATTATGATGATATGTTCTGCCTTATACAACTTTTGTATTTCCACGGATATGAGTTACCTTATATTTTATTTGCTTTGTTTTCTCTGCGCATATCATTATTTCTTTCCCAAACCTTTCCTTCAAAGTTGTAAAACTCCTTTCAGTATGGTCAAACAAAGCAGGTAATCTAATAATTCTGTATTTGGCATGCCTCCTGGATCACCATTCAGAAAGCCAATAAGTAGTATTTGGAAAACTAATATTTTTGAAATATTAATGTTTTTCCCCTTGATTTTTTCTTTAATTTTTGGCCCTTTCCTTTGTTTGAACAGCTAGATGATTCTGTTCTCATTTCTTCATGATGGCAGAAATCAGGTGGGGGAGGGGAAGAGAGATCTTTTCCTAACTTTCAGTTTCAAAACTTATACCCTAAGGGAATGGGAAGGGCTTATGGTAAATCCAAATTTTTTAGATAAAACCTCAAGAGTAAAGATCAAATGTTCCCAACTTCACCCCTCTTACCAGACTAAAAGTCAAAGGGGAAATGATGAGAGAGAGGAGTCTGAAGTGACTGGTATTGAGGATGTAGAAAGGTCAGTGTTGACTGATGGCCGATTGTCCACTCCTATGAGCACCTTGGATTCCCACATCTCAGGACAAGCTAACAATTATCTCCTCAGTTCCTGGTGAGAATGTCTCTCTCAGCAGCAGCTAGCACATCATCCCCAGAACACCTCAGGTAAGAGATGCCTGTGTTTGTGTAAATATGCCCCCAGCAATGACACTAAACACTTGCAAACCCCAGAGGAGTTTGGGAATCTGGACCACTAGCACTTGGTGGTGTTGAATAAAACTAGCTTGAGCTTTCTAATGACCTGGGTCAATAGTAAAGCACAGTCCTATTATAGGTGCAAATGCTTGAGGATAAATTGAATTGTTATGGAGGCTGTCCATTAAAATTGTTAGATCAATGAGTTAGAGAATAAAAATGATGAAAAATTCACATAATGACCCAGTGAAAGGAACAAGGAGCCTAAATTCAAGTAAGTCAGTCACTGTACCTGATTTCTCATCTGTAAAATCAGGACAAAAACAGCTTTCTATTCCTTAGAATGGTGGTTTGGTGATGATGTAGGTAAAAATATATTGAAAATTTAAATGCAATACAATACTAAGTATCAATTTATATATAGATCAAATATTTGACCTATTCATTTATTTCTTAATTCAACAAACATAAATAGGGTATAGACACAAAATTTGAGCAGAACATCAAAAGTATGTTTTCATAAGGAAGCCCATTATTAGTATTGTAGCATGAAGGAAATTATATCATTTGCCTCTCTAAGTGATTACATCTGAGAAAGGTCACTGAAATGTTACATATTAATTCTAAATACTTCTCTGCTATTTAATTTGCATTTCAGGCTCAGTGCCTACTTGTCAGATATCATCTGTAAACACTGATTAAGCCCCTGTGAGTACCACAGCATGCTTGTCACCCACAAAGCAAGTTATGAGACCTTGTCCTGTCACCTGAGAGCATTCAATATGACCATGATTGAGTACAGATTTTTAATAGTAGAGGATCTCTAGGAGTCTATACCTAAATAATATCGTGGTGCTAGATGGAAAAGCATAAATTTTTAGGAGTAATGGTTCTCATTGATAGTAGCTTCTTTCTTTGACAGTGCAAAAGAAAGTAGGAAAGCAGGGAAAATTCCTTATGGAATAATTCCAATGAATAAATATTGAAGGAATAAGGAAAATATAAAATCATTAGGCAAATATAATTGCTGCAGGCAAGGTCCACAGATGGATGGTAAAATTAGTGGGTGGAGGTTTGAGGAGAAACCACATATCTGTGTAATCACAAAGGGCAAGTTGGGTGATAGGATATGGGAACTCTCTGAATTCTCCTTTTGATAATTTTTGTACAAATCTGAAGTCATTTCAAAGTAAAAACATTAAAACAATGGATGATATTTGTATATTAAATTTCCTTATCCAAAACATTTTCTTTGTTTGTTTAATTGTACTCTTAAACATACTTTGTCTTATGTTAATTTCCAATAGCATTCAACTTCCTTATACATATCTTCCAAATTATTTCCATCTTTGCTGTTAATTCCTCCCTAACTACCTTGTAAAACCAATAGAGGACTGTAAGCATTCATTCAAGAAGTATGTCTTGAGTACCTACCAGAAAAATAGAATCGTGCTAACAACTGCAAAGGATAAAAAACTGCTCCATGTCCAGCTCTTCCCTTGAGGAGATAAACATGTTGGGAAGATAGGAAGTATGAAGATGAAAGAATGAAATAGGCTCATGTCAAATTATGCGGTGCCATGCTTTATTTTTATAGTATTAATTATAGGAGTTGATAGAGACAGAAAAGTGAAACAAGAGTGCTACAGTTTGGATATTTGACCCTTGAAACCTCACGTTGAAATTGGATATCAGTGTTGGAGGTGGGGCACAGTAGGAGGTGTTTGGTTCATGGAAATGGATCCCTCATGAATCGCTTGGTGCCACCCTTGTGGTAATGAGCGAGTTCTCACTCAATTAGTTAAAAAAGCCTGCCTCCGCTCCTTTCTTCCTTTCTCTCTCACCATGTGATCTCTGTACACATTGGGTCTCCTTGCCTTATGCCATGAGTGAAAGCAGCTTGAGGCCCCCACTAGATGCTGATGCCAGCACCATGCTTCTTTTACAGGCTGCACAACCATGAACCAAATAAACCTCTTTTCTTTACAAATTATCCAGCCTCAGGTATTTCTTTATAGCAACACAAATAGGTTAAGACAATAAGTAAATAAGAGCAAACCGGACCTAAACAAATATGTAGGTCTTAGACAGGAAGTGGATGCAGGAAGAGTCTGCACAGTCTTTCTGGGGAATTGGAGGTGCATAGAAATCAGCTGTGAGATGCATCTGAGTGGGGCAGAAAGTTTGAGATGATGAGAAAAGGAGACTGGGCGGGCCTATAGAGAGTTGGGCCGGATCACAGAGGGCTGCAAAAACCAGATTGAAGAGCCCAAATTTGGTCCAAGTAGAAAAAAGAGGCTATTTTAAGGGCTTTATTAGGGGTGAATTATTTCTCCGGCACCAATATAAATATATATGATAGATCTCAAACCAGAATCAGCTTCATTTTTGAAAATTTAATGATGGACCTTTGAGAGATCTTTTCTGAAATGTAAATGAGATTGTCGTCACTTTCTCCAACCTACCCTACCCTACCCTCTTTTTGCCTAAAATATTTTAGAGGTCTCCTTTTGAGCATAAGATAGAGACCAAAATTCTTAACAAGGTGTCAGGGTCCTTCAAGACTGGATGCCTCCTAGGGTACCTGTTTTTCTCTTACCAGATGTTTGTATACGCTTTTCCCTCTGGCTTAAACATTTCTCCTTAGCTTTTCACTCTTTTCATTCTCCTGATGTCAGTTTTATCCCCCAATTATCACCTCCAATGGAGGTGCCTTGCTGCCCTCTTTGACTGGATCTACTTACAGCACTAAGAACCGCAGCTTGTAAAACTGTCCACATTTGTATATATGCAATAGGGGATTGTTTGATTTAATTATGTGACTATTTGATTAATGCCTTTTCCCCTTATTAGACTGCAGACTTCTGAGGGCAGGGAGTATAGTTAGTTGTATTTTCCATTTTATTTCCTGTCCCCAGCATTTGGTAGGTACTCAATAAGAAGTTAGTGAATGAATAAAGAAATGAAATATTAAAACATGTTCATTTTCTCCATTACCAAAACACTATCCTATCCCAGACATGATCTTCTTAATTGTGAGAAAAATGTGCTTTCTCAACTTTGAAATTATATTGTATGGTGACCCAGTATTTTACAAGTTTTGGAATGTAAACTTTATAAGTGTTATTCGGTTTAAGTTTTAAAAGTTTGGTATTTTATTAATGAATCAATTCATTTGGTTCAATGAATTTTTTAAAAGCCAGAATAGTAGCTAGAACGTGTTTGATAGATAGACTCTATTAGCATTTGGGGTAATAAGATTGGATTTCTGAGAAACAAATCAGATGCTTACATTTAACTGAATTACTAGAGCTTAAAGAGGACTTTCTGATGAAAAGATCAATATCTATGTGCAGGGCACTTTACTCAGCACTATGACTTACCCATGTTTTGCTATAAATAAAATCAGATAGTTAGAAAAACGAAAAGTTAAAAGGGGGCACTCAAAGGAGTAGATACTAATAAGTTCTGCAATATTTTAAATCAGAAAAGTTTGAAGAGCTGGCAAGTATAAACACTTATTACATCATATCAAATGCAAATGATGCAATTCTTCATCATCAGAAGATTTGGGTAATATTAACAAGATTACTATTACAAGAAGGTTTAAAACAATAAGAAACAGGTTACTATTACTAACCTGTTTCCACTTTTATTTTTGCTCTCAGGTAAGTCATCCTCAGCGAAGTCATGAGTTCAAAACTTTTCAGCTTTCTAATCTTCAATTCCCATATTAAACATTTGCTTACTCGTGTTCTCTCCACTTCTGAATACTTTTGTCATACATTCGCTCCTTATTTCACTGCTACTAACTCCTCCTTAGCTTCCCTGAGCTCTAGCAAAGTTTTCTTCCCTTTGCCTCCAATCTCCCCACCCACTTTAACCTCTAGAGCCCAATCTATCCTCTCCCGTTACCACTGGAACCCAGACATTTGACTGTAGTGTTTCTCTGTCCATCATCCTTTGCTATTTATAGCAAAACATGGTTATGCTTTACATGTGGATAAAAGGATAATCCTTTCTTTCTGTCGGCTGTGACCCCTCTTGCTTCTATTATCCTTTGAGAAACTCAGCCGAACAGACACTGATTAAGTAAATATATATCCTTTATCCCGGGAGTCTCAGGTGATTAACATACTATCCCTCTCTTCAAGGAGCTTATAAAGGTATAGGTAGAAATTCAAGCTCAATTAAATATAATATGGAGAGTGTCACAATAATAACAACAAAAGCTACCACTTAAATCTACTCATCATTCTTTCCTTCCTTCCTTTATCAAACATTTTGAGAGCCTCTGCCAGGTCTTTGGCCAGGAACAGGATTTACAGAGGTGAACAACCTGATTCAGAATGGGCTTTTTTGAAGCTTATTATGGTGGGGGAAGTTTACACTACACAGATACAAATAAATAAATGCAACCAATATGTAATTATAATTAATGACATTATGAAACATTGGTAATATTAATAATAATAATAGACATAGTTGGTTAGAATTTAGACAGTCTAAGTCAGGCATTCTGGTTCTAGAGGTGATTGCTTACTATTACATTTTGCTAAAGTTATAGAAAATATATTTTCTCAGGTGGAGCTACCTACTTATATAGTGTGTTAAGCAAAGACTTGTCTAAATAGGTAATGTTTAAGCTGAGAGTAGGTGGATAAAAAGGTAAAACCTACACAAAGATCCAGGGGTAGAACATTTCAGGCAGATAAAATAGCATGTGTAAAGGTTCCAAGGCAAGAAAGAACTTGGCATTTTCTAGAAATTAAAAAAAAATAGGTTAGTTTGAGTTGACGGTAGAGAACTAAAGGAGAAAAGGATTTAGATGAGATTGGAGACATAAAGAGGAACCCAATCATGCAGTCTTATAATGCACAGAAAGAAATTGGCTTTTATTTTAAGAGAAATGAGAAAACATCAAGACTGTATAGCAAGAATAGTGATATTACCCTATTTATATTTTAAAAAGTATCAGTCTGCTTCCTATATAGAAAATGGGTTAGAAAATGCAAAAAAGGAAGTTAAAAGACTAATGAGTAACAAAATCAGGATTTAAATTCAAATCCTATGACTCTAAAGTCAAGACTTGTAATTACCACATTATGCTGTTCTCTATGTTGCCAGATTTGCAACCTGGCAGGGGGCATTGGCCTACCAGTCACCAGTGATACATAAATTGTACCATTTCTTGTATTTTCCCTGCCTCCGTGGCTTCCACTTGACCCTCACTTCCTCTTTTGTTAGGTCATAGGGCAGAAACATAGTCAAAGATTTTAATAAGAAAAGAAGAAATACATGATTGACATTAATGCCATTATTAGTTCATCTTTACTTTCTTCTCCCTTGAATATAACTTCCCATCTCTGCTACATTGACTTATAGTAGTGGTTTTCAAACTTCATAATTTAAAGTAGTTTTTACTATACATAATTAGGTACCTGGCGGAGGGAGGGGTGTTTGATCATAATGCAAATGCCTGCGTCTCACTCCTGGAGATTCTGATTCAGTATATCTGAATTAAGTGTTTTAAATAAGCACTCCAGGTAATTATGAAGCAGCTTATGTGAAGACTACACTTTGAAAGACACTGGTTTGTGGTGGAAAGATTTTAGATTCTATCCCAAGCACAATATGATGACATGGACATATCTGTTCTATTAAAATTATCAGCATTAGAAACCATCAATTACAAGTAACCTCAGAAATTAATAGCCTGTATATTTTTGGTAGACTTCTCTCCTCAGTGTTATATAATACAATACACAGATAATCAATTCAGTCTCTTTCTTCAGGCAAGAGACAAAAGAATTTATATAAACAATTTCCTGACTGGTCAGTCTCAATGTGGGCCAAGTATATCATGCAGATTAATGGTAGAAGGGCTTTTTCCAGCTGGGTGAAAACAGAATATTGCCTTCCCAATATTAATCCAGGGCTACACAGAAGACCCAAATAATTATTGACCAATAACTCTCTTGGAGGTGGTTTTATAATATAGAAAACACTTACAAAGTAGTAAATAATAAAGGAAAGTGAATCAAACTTCTTTACTATAGGTCTTGCACAAAATAATTACTAGCCTATAGACGTGGTTATTTAAAATGCAATAACAATAGCAAATAAGATGAGTCACAATTATAAATTATTAAAAAGTCAGCACCCTAATTATATGTTGCAATCATATTCTAGAGAACACCCTCTAAGGGTGGCTCATATCATTAGTGATTTTCCTGCCATATCAATTCCCCCTTTTGGTTAATATTATGCATAATCAGGCCCTCAGACATCTAATCTTTCTGGAATATATTGACTTTTAATCTTTTGCATTTGTCTTAACTAGTCCACATCTGGCATTCCCTGAATGAACCAGGTGAAGAGTCAGACATGTGCCGTGTTTGTTTCAGGGCCAGTTCTGAATTTGTGTCAGCTTCAGTTGGCCTTTTGAGAAAGGTAGTCTCCCCTCAATCTTAATAGTTTCAGATACAATGAAAATGTAATGATCGAAAGACACCTAAGTACATACTTTATAAAGGAAGGATTATATTAATCAAATTTTCAGACAGTTTTAAGATTACTCATTTATCTCATGAAATATGTATTCATTGAGCCTCTAGTAAGTGCCAGGCCCTATTCTAGGCTTTGGGGCTACAGTAAAAAAGAAAATGTTCCTGCTCCTGGAACTTGGAACTCATAGTCTAGGGAATGAGACATACAGTATACAGAAGAGCAAGTATTGTGTGATAGATAGATACGTGCAATGCCGAAAAATTAAGGAAATGAGCTGTGATAAAAGTGGTCAAGAATGACTCTCTAAAGGTGGCAACATGTATGCAGACCCTTGAATGAAGTAGGGGGTGAGCTATTCAATTATCCAGGGGTAAAAGACTCCAGGCAGATGAAATAGTAAATTAAAAAGCTCTAAATTGGAACATTGTTGGTATACTTGAGAAACAGAAAGGAAGATAACAAGGGGGAAATTAACAGGAGATAGGATTGGAGAAACATCAGGAACTAAGTTGTACAGGACCTCAAACAGCCTTAGTAAGTAAGGACGCAGAGTAATATGAGAAATATGGTAGATTAAAAATGGCCGAAAATTATTTTTTACTCTTTCCATAGAGAGGTGGAATCTAATTTCCCTCTTCTTGATTCTGGGCTGGCTGTGGTGACATGTTTAACTAATAGAATGTATGGAAGTGATGTTCTGGGACAAGAACAGGTCTTAAGGCCTTGCAGTTTCTGCCCAGACACATTCTACCAGCTGCCATGTAAGAAGTATACCTATCCTGAGACCACTATGCTTTGAGTCAGTCCAAAGTAGTCATGTAGAGAGCTATGTAGAAAAAGAAACATAGAGAGATGTCTACCCAGCCCCAGCTGCTCCATCTATTCCAGCCTAGCTGCCAGATATAAGTGAGGAAGTCATTTTGGACAATCCAGCCCCAGCAGACATGTGGAAAAGAACCAAGGTACCAGACATATGATCCTTCTAGGGCTGCTCAGTCATTCCAATGACCCCAGGTAAGATTCACTGGGGAGCAGAGATGAATAATCTTCACTGTGACTTTTACAATTTCTTGACCCACAAACTCATGAGCCTAGTAAAATGGTTACTGTTTGACTATATGCCTCTAAGTTTTCGGTGATCTGTTATGCAGCAATAGATGACCTGCACAGGAAAAAATTAGACATCTGAGAGCAAGAGACTTTAATCCTGATTTATATTCTAAAAGGACCACTCTATCTGTTGAATTGGGCTTAGACTTGCAAGGAGATAAGAATGAAAGCAGAATGATTATTTAACTCAATTGAAAGTCTAGGAAAGAAAAAATAGTGGCTTGGAGTGAAATAGTGGTATAGGAGGATGTGAGAAATGGTTGAATTTGAGATAAATTGACAATATTTGATCAAAATTACAGATAATACATTTATCTGTATATCAACAGATAGAGTGACCAACAGATAGAGTGGTCCTTTTAGAATATAAATCAGGATTAAATTCTCTTGCTCTCAGATGTCTAATTTTTTCCTGTGCAGGTCATCTATTGCTGCATAACAGATCACCAAAAACTTAGAGGCATATAGTCAAATAGTAACCATTTTACTAGGCTCATGAGTTTGTGGGTCAAGAAATTGTAAAAGTCACAGTGAAGATTATTCATCTCTGCTCCCCAGTGAATCTTACCTGGGGTCATTGGAAGGACTGAGCAGCCCTAGTAGGATCATATGTCTGGTACCTTGGTTCTTTTCCACATGATGTCTGCTGGGGCTGGATTGTCCAAAATGACTTCAATTTTGAAAATATATTAATATGTCATACATTACACTTAGAAATGCCTGGAATGTATAAACAATTTAAGGTCTCTTAAATAAATGAGGGTATACTGAATCTTTTTTTGATTCAGAGTCTATTTATATGTCTGGTTAGTCATTATGAGCACCATATGAATATTTATTTTCAATGTAGAAATTTGTATTGACCCGGGGCATGCCTAGAAGCTTTTAGCATGCCACTGCTTTTTCACAGAACTCATTTATTATTTTTTAGCTCTTTTGACAAATATTTATAAAAAACCTTTTATGTATATGTTGCTAAGTGCTTAATACACAATTGGGAGGGAAAGCAAGTATAGTGTCTTTTGATGGAAAGTGGAGTTTTGTTTTTGAAGGTAGACTTTCAACAAATAATCACATAAATAATTATGATAATACTATAACCACAGCCCAGAGCTGTAGCAGAAGGATTTGATTCAACAAGGATGAAATGGTTTATCCTGAAGAAATTGAAGAATAAGTTGAAATCTAAAGGCAAAGTTAGAGTTAATTATTATAAAGACAAGTGTAAGAGTACTCTGAGCAGACAAAAAAGCAAATGCAAATGATATGTAGCATCTATGACATGATATACTAGTGAAACTCAAAGAAGACCTCTCCCACTGTGCAATTTGTTCTCCACACTGAAGCTAGAATGATCTTTAAAAAATCTAAACCAGATGTCTCCCCCCTGCTTCTAAAAAATCCTAGGATGGCTTCTCTTCTTAAAGTGCAACACAGATAGTGACTTCATTTACTGTTTACAGAAGCACTGGAAGAGGACAAGGCTGAGGACAAAAAAATGAATTAGGTTTTGGACATATTGGGTTTAATGTGCCTTTGAGACACACTAATGGAGATGTCAAGAAGAGAGTTGGATATATTGCTAGGGAGGTCTGGTTGGGGATAAGTAGGTTATCAGTCTAAAGGAGGTATTCAAAGCCATGGCATGAATGAGAGCACCAAAGAACAGATTATAAAATAAGAAGAGAAAGAGAATGAGAACCATACATTTAGAAACCCTAGTGGAGGAGAATATACATTTAGTAAAGAGACAAATAAGGAGTAGCCAGGGAGGTAAGAGGAAAACCTGGAGACTACAGTGCCATAAAACTAAAGGCAGGAGTGACATCCGCAAAATGGTGCTCATCTTCCTTCACAAACATCAATTCTGATGAATACTCATGGATGACAGTACCATTTTAGGAGTCTGAGAGTCCAGTGTAGAAGTTCCAGCACACTACTGGAGCAAAAAAATCAGTGAATAGCTGCATCAAAGAGGGCAAAAAGAACAGTTTTATTTTATGCACATTAATCCTCTTCAATGGAAACACATCTCAGTGCTAAGAGAGACCTCTGTGGCCTGCAATTTCTCCCAAGGGAGAAAGCCAGAGTGTAATAAATAAGCACTCTGCTCCCCCACTGACGTGGAAAACTCCCCAAGAGGTCTATTTCTTTCTCACCCCACCCAGATTGCTGAGGTGATTGGCACAGCTGAGTGGTTGGGAGTAGGGAAGGAGTTGGGAAGAAAGGCTCTACTATCTTCTCCACATACTCCATCATCAAGAAGCCCATCCATGAGTCACTTGGAGAGCTTTGCCTATAGGCCAACTCCCAGTTGGCCCAGGGGCACTTTAGATGCTATATATGTCTCATACCCACCTCCATGAGGCTAGCTCCCTGAGTTCTTCCCCATGGACAGTGAGTGCAAGTGTCTCCCACAAATAACCAATTCTACTCTGCAGTATTGAGAGAAAAAACACAAACTTGAGCATTTCATCGAATTTCCCTAGGGAAAACAAATGTGAGGTTCCTAGCACCTGGTTTAGCTTTGTGAGGTTGAGAAAAGACATACAATCTATTAGCAATTCCACACCTACCCCAAGAGGGAACAAGTGTGGAGCAGGTACATCCACAGAAAAAGTTTGAGAGAGTCCCTAAATTCCTAGCCAGGCTGAGTGGTGAAAGCATTTCTCTCTTGAAGCATCATTAGAGACTGGAGGAGGTGATTGCTTCGTCATATGTGAAGTTGGCAATGCAAGACTTCAAGAAACACACTCACAAAATCGAGGAAACCTGACACCACCAAAGGAACACCATAATAATCCAGTAACCAACCGCAAAGATATGAAGATCTACAAATTGCCTGACAAAGAATTCAAAATAATTGTTTTAAAGAAGCTCAGCAAACAATAAGAGAACACACCTCTCAGAATGGCTAAAATGAAAAGTAGCATTAACACCAAATGCTAGTAAGGATGCAGAGAAACTGGACCACTCATATATGTTGGTGGGAAGGTAAAATGATACAGCTACTCTGGAAAACAGTTAAGTAATTTTTTAAAAAAATGCAACTATCTTTAAACTCTGAAATCATTCTTCTGGCTACTTATCCCAAAGAAATAGAAACTTATGTTCAAACAAAAACCTGTACATAAAATTACAGCAGCTATATTCATATAGCTGGAAAAAACCCAGGTGTCCTTCAATGAGTGAATGATAAAACAAACTGTGGTACATACATACCATGGGAGTGTTATTCAACAATAAAAAGCAATAAACTATTGATCCCTGCAACAATTTGGATGAATATTCAGAGAATTTTACTAAATCAAAATAGCCAATCCTAAACATACTGTATGATTCCATTTATATAGTATTCTTGAAATGACAAAATTACAGAAATGGAGAACAGTTTGGTGGTTGGCAGGGGTTAAGGAAGGGGTGTGAACAGGAGGGAAATAGGTGTGGCTATAAAAGGGCAACATGGGGGATCCTTATAATAATAGAAATGTTCTGTATCTTGATTGTATCAATGCCAATATCCTTTTTGTGATTTTGTACTATAGTTTTGCAAGATACTGTCATTTGGGAAACCGGGTAAAATGTCAATAGGATCATTTTGTATTATTTCTTACTACTGCGTGTGAATCTATAATTATCTCAGAATGAAAAGGTAGAAAGAAATAAACTGAGACATGTATAAACATGTCTATAAAAGGGAAACATAGATGAAATATTATGGTTTAGAAAGGAATAATTTATTTAGAGATGGGGCAATTGGGAACTATTTCACGCAATAGACACGTTAGATTTGGGCATTCAGATCTTGGGCATTCTAAGCAGAGAAAATAGTATAAGATATCAGACTAGAAAGCTTGTAACATATTTGGAAGCCATTTGCAATTTCACTGGAGTCCTATGTTCTTGTAGGACAGCAGTGAAATAAGATTGGACAAGATAGAGATTGTGGAGAGTTTTAAATATTATATTAAGGAATTTGTAGTTTTATGTGTGGAGACACCAACTAAAGGGACTAAGCTGGGGAATAATATGGCTAACACTTTGTTTTGGCATTAGAGTGCCGAAAATGGTTGAGGGGAAGTAAAGATATCCAAGGCAGGAAAATCGATTAAGAAAGGATGGTAATAATTTAGGAATTTAGTAAGAAGGACAATGGTGGTGGGCATGAAGAGGTGGTTCAGAACCTGTTTCACCGTTGTCTCTTTACCTGTGCCAAGCATAGCACCTGATACACAATGACTGCTTAATAAATATCTGTTAAACCCCAATATGAGTGGATAACTGATTAAACAAACATAGCTTGAGTCATACATACATGTATTTAATCTCCATAGCACTGTGAGGTAGAGATTATTTGCATTTAAAGATGAGAAGCCTGAGGAATTTAAAGAAGAGAATTGCCAAGTCTATAATTTATTTGGGCAACTGCTTTTTACATGCTTTTATTCCCACTGTTTTCCTGTCCTGTCCTGTCCTGTCATTTGTTTCCTTATACTAAAGCTAGTTCTTAAGCAATTCAGACATTAATTTTCTTCATCACTGGCAAATTAACTAATTACTTGCTCTTATGGTTGAATGTTTGTGTCCCCACAAAAGGCATGCATTGAAACCTAATCCCCGATGCAATAGTTTAACAGGTGGAGCCTTTAGGAGGTGATTAGATCATGAGGGTAGAGCCCTCATAAGTGGGATTAGTGCCCTTATAAAAGAGGACATTTTCCCCCTCTGTCATGTGAGGACACAGTGAAAAGATGCCATCTATGAGGAAGAGAGCCCTTATCAGACACTGACCCTGCCAGCACCTTGATCTTGGACTTCCCAGCCTCCAGTACTGTGAGAAATATATTTTTGTGCTTTATAAGCCACATAATTTATGGTATTTTTGTTATATTAGCCCAAATGGACTAAGACACTTGCTTCTGGCAACTTCTTGCATTTAATACTCTCAGTAGTCCCAGAAGCTCTTATCCATCCTGGGCTTCTGTTTATGGCATTCATACTACCCAGGACACTTCCTATTTGAAGCCTCCAGCCTAGGTAGTACACCTTCATGGCACATGCTGAAGATGTGTCAAGTCTCACAATTCCTCATTTGCTTTTGAATTTAACCTCCAAGTTTAGGCTGCCACTTGTCAAGGCCCTCCAGCCAAAGACCAGCATAAACACACCTGTAGTGTGTTACCTTCATTGATAAGTTAATTATTGTTAACTCACAATTCTGGTTAATAACTCCAGCAGTGAGGAAAGCCAAGGAATGTCTCAGCAAAGGTGGTAAGAAAATACTTATAGGATTTGGGTGGGTGATTGAGTGTCTTAATAAATCTTATTTGGAATACGACAAACTAGATCAAAGCTAGCTCTGTAATTGGTAAAGCAGCAAATGGTCAGTGTTTGTAGAGTAACTGGAATGGGAAACTCTACAGGAAAAACAACCTAGCTTCTTCAATAAATATATTGCAAAAGCAAAGAGAGAGAGGGAAGAAAGCAAGAGTCGCTTATATGGGCCAGGAAAGGAGAATGTTTGGTCATTTTGCTGCTTGGACAATGTTCATGTTTTGTCTGTGTTCAGACATGCTTACAGAATGGTTTTGTTTTTGTCTCGATCTATCACAGTCACAGAGTCTGATGTTGATGTTCCATGAAATTGCTTATGTTTAGCAGGAGAACACCAAGGTCTGGCTGTGAATGCCAAGACGGCTAGTAACAACACCAAAGCCTAACTGATTCTACCAGGCCAGCTCATGGGAGCCAGGGTATACTTTCTCATTCTTATACAAAAGGTACATTAACTTCTTCCCTGAATTACTGTAGCACTTATTAATACGACCTCTTATCATGGCATTTAATTAAACACAGCTAACTTAGTAATTGGGCTGCACGTGTCCTTTGTCTCCTCAAGCAGGCAATAGCACCTGTAGGGTAATGATCAAGGATTAGAACTTTTTGGCCCACCATTAGTGTTTAAAGTCCCTCAATTCAATCCATGTAGTAGATGCTTAATATTAAGTTTTAAATGGATGAATGAGTGAATGAATGAATAACTTGAGCCCATATAAAGCTCATTTCAGAGTTTTTCAATTCTAGACAATTGAATAAAAATAAATCAATTCTTGTTTAAATCAAATAAAATGATATTTTCTTTCATATGCCAAATCAAAGATGAATTGAGCTGAAAGTACTAAAGTTGATTGAGTTAGTGTAAATATTCAAGTGACAAAAAGGCTTGCTGGTGCATTTGAGACATCGGTAATTTAAATCTTCAGCTAGATATGAGACATTATTTAATAAAAAATAAAACTTTTTTTATTTCAAAACTTTATGGAATATTTTCCTTGCCAAAAAAGAAGTTTATTCATCATTTGGATATGCTCTTTTAACACATGATTAAATCTTCAATGTTCCCCTTTCCTAATTGATAAAGTATTCACTATTTTAGTAAGTTTTTGTGAATTTCTGTTTTCATTAATTTATAGGCACATAAATATTGATGTTCCATTTTGATATGCATATTTTTATTTATTTTTGAACTATTCAGAGCAATTGCTAATCACTGAAATAAAAAAATGTGATAAGCAGAGCCCTTAAAATCAAGGGGAAAGGATATTAACAGTTTTGGAGCACTGTGAGTTAAAAATATCTCTCTGCAAATAACTCAAAATATGAGGAGTAATATCAACAGGAGATCTATATCTATCTCTAATCTATCTATTGAAAGAATGTAATTTAAGGAATTGGCTCACAAGTATGTGGGCACTGGCAAGCCTGAAATCCATATAGCAAGCTATAGGCTGGAAATTGTAGTAAAAGTTGATGTTACAGTCTTGAATCCAAAGGTTGGAAACTCGGGCAGTGTGGAAGCAAAATTCCCTCTTCCTCAGGAAATCTGTCTTTGCTCTTAAGTATTTCAATTGGTTGGATGAGGGCCATCCGCATTATGAAAGGTAGTCTGCTTTAATTAAAGGAACTTATTCTAAATGTTAATCACTTCAGAAAGATATCTTTAGAGAGACATCTAAATTAGTGTTTGACCAACTGGTCACCATAGTCTAGCCATATTGACACAAAAAATTAACCATTAACAATATATTTCCAACTACTTATTGATCTGATACAAAAGTCTTATCCTGAAAGTTTCATTTCATATTAATATCTTGTAAAACAGTTGATTTTTAAAAACATCAACTTCTCAGTGATACATTGGTTACAGAAATAATTATTCTGGTGTACAGATAAGTCATGTGCCATATAATGACATTTTGTTTAACAATAGATAACGTATACAGTGGTGGTTTCATGAAATTATAATGAAGTTGAAAAGTTCCTATTGCCTCATGATGTCATGGCCATTACAAGACCCTAGCACAAAGAATCACCTTTTCTATGTTTAGATACACAAATACTTATCATTGTGTTATGATTGCCTACAATATTTAGTACAGTAACATAATGTACAGGTTTGTAGCCTAGAGCAATAGGCTATACCATATAGTCTAGGTGTGTAGTAGGCTATACCATCTAGGTTTGTGTAAGTAAACTCTATGATGTTTGATGCATTTCTCAGAATGTGTCCCCATTGTTAAGAGACATGTGACTGTACTTCGGGGTTTGAATGGTTTGCCTAAGGTCCTCAGCAAGTGTGTGATGCTACTTGTTAATAAGGAAGCCAACCTTTTGTTCCCAACCCAGTGTATTCCGGTTTCTCCATTTCTTTGAGATCTTGGTGTGTGTGACTATTCCTTACATATTAGGAAAGCCCACTTTGGATACCCACTGGGGCATTGACACCAGCCATCCATAAGAGCTTCCATAATAGTCTCCAATTAATGGCAGCTCCATTTTCTAAGCCAATAAATATCTTCCCAATTTTACATTGTATAATCATAATCCCTTATTCCCAACCCATTAGAACTTGAACCATCATTGTGGCTTCATATCTCTACCCTTGACTTCTTTAATTTATCATCTTCACAAATCCAATTTTAAACAAGAGCCAGAGAACTAGATAGAGGGCTGTGGGAATTGCGTGCCTTCCCTCCTCAACTTCTACCCACTTGAATTCAGTTTCTTACTGAACTGACAGTCAGGCTTCTAAGGCTTCCATGTCCTTTGTCCCTCAATTTTGAACTTGTCGTTCATTCAATGCTCCCACTGAGTTTAAATCCTGTATCGGCTGTTTAATTGCTCACTGACTTTCTGAGATTCAGTTTTCTTTTTCTATGAGAATATAGGCAAAAATTCTAACCTCACAAGATTTTTTAATGGTATGTTCTATATACACACCTGACCACAGTGCCTGGCACCTATCTGCTGTTTGATAAATGCTGACTACCTTACCACCCACTATAGTGCTCTAAATCTGCTTATGTGACTCTTAGTGTGTCTCTAGCCCCCAAGTTCTCTCTTTCCTGATCAAATTGAGAAATGTTTTCTACAATTTTTAGGATCATGATGATGGAGGGTAACAGGGAGAGAGTTGGAACATTTCTTTTACCCCAGTGAAAAACCTTTCAAGCTAATACTGAGTGATAATGAGAGGCTCTGAAAGGATCCCCAGTCAAATTTCACCAGGTAGAGGTACAGCAGCAGGTTGCCCTCAGAAGGTAGAGGGTCAAATTTAAAGAAAAGTGAAATAATGGGGAATCCAAAGATGAACTCTGAAAAATTATTGACTCGAAGTGGAATAAAACTTGCTCCCGTGCAATTGCTTGTACTTTTTAAACTTCGTGTGCTAGAAATGTGGTATCTGGGGAGATGATAGGTGAATATTTCTTGTACTACTCTCGTAAGTAAAACCTGAAATGAAGGGTAGTCACACTTTTTCAATTTCTCAGAATGAATATTCTGATAAACTGGTAACGGTGATCATTTAGAGTACGTGACAATTGCCATCATGAGTTTAGAGTATTAAGTGGTGCCGTAGTCACCTGACTTACAGTTGTCATAACCATAACATCCACAGTAGCATTAATTAGTCCAGAGGTGCATGAGAATGTTCAGCGCCATATAATGTAGTACAGGTATATTTGAACATGCAGGCAAACTTTTATAAGTATTGGAAAAGCTAAAAAGTTACATCCTAATGGAACCTGCAGCCTTAAGGCCACATGTGGCCTTTTAAGTCCTTAAGTGTGCCCTTTTGACTGAATCCAAATTTTACAGAACAAATCCTTTTATTAAAAGGGGTGCAGCAGAGAAAGACAAAGCTTTTCTTGACTGTTTTGGTGCTTAAAAAAGAACAACCTTGAAATCAGAGGGCTGTACATTCCCCACCCCTACTTCAGACAATATTTCTAAATATAGAGCATGGGTAGTTATAGCAGTAGTGATGGTGATAAAATCTATTGCTATCTTAGCTGGGTACCTACAGCACATTTTATCTCATACTCTTAGAGCACATGTCACATATTTACAGTTAATTTATTTATGTGCCTGTCTCTTTCACTAAATCATGAGTCCTTTGATGCTAACTCTATGTCATTCATCTTCTCTTGGTGCCTGGAACCTGCCTGACACATAGTGGATGCTCAGTATACATTTGATGGATTGAATTTTGTTAAATGATAGAAGCAAAGAATTTCATTGCATGATTGTAGTGTTTACTGGGCCCAAGGCACTATACTAAATCTCATGGTTAGCTAAAGCAGTTGGGACATAGGCCCTATCTCCATGCTTCTTATGGTTGGCTGATTTAGAGAATTTGAGTGTTTATTGCTACATTACTCCAAACTTCTTTTTACTGGTAGTATGGGTGTTTCAAAACTGTTTCCCATTAGGCATGTTCCTGGAGGTTCACTCAGGATTTTGAGCCTGGGAGAGCTGTCTGTGACCTAGTCATCAAGCCAGCTATAGTACCCAGGTTACATCTAAAACACCTACCAGCTTGTGTACAGTATCATGAGAATTTGGTTTCCAGGCATACTTTTATAAAACAAATGTACACTGTGCTAAAGAATTTTGTTATTCAATTTGATATTTCTAAGATGACGAAAAGAACATCATTAAATTGTGTACTAGCTCTACACTTTAATTACAAAAGAAAAAATAAATAAAATTAAAAAGTGATACTGTGTCCTAAAATATTTATAAAGGCATGTCCATTAAATGTTAGAAAACAACGTGATATACTACAGAGAACTTTCAAATCATCTTAGTCATTTTTGCTATTTGCTTTAAAAAGTCACGATCAAGTTAATTAAATGACAGATTGTTAGGATTTTAAAAGGACATATACTTTAGTCATATATGGCTTTTGAAATCTCAAGCATCAAACATGATTTTAAAATATCATGAACTATAAAAAGTAATTGATTACACTCAATTCCAAATGCCAAATTATGTGTAGTAGTAAGATTTTAAGAATTGTGGTCATTTCTGCAAGAAATATGCATAGTTGGCAACATTTTCACCAAAAATAGTTCAACTAATGACCTCCATGGAACTCAACATAAAACTGTTTGAAGTGCTATAAGGAGCTTCTACAAGTAGTATTGCATTTTGAAATTTTAATAACTTTAGGTTATATATTTATATTAGAAAGAAAATCTATAAAAGATACCTAAAATATATTGTAAAGTTCAGGATATTATATACATTTATATATTATTTATATATATATATTTTTTCCTCATTTCTGGTCTGGAGACTAACAATAATAACAACAAAAAATGACTAACAAAAACCCTAAGGCTACCAGAATATCAGATTGCAGGAAAAAAAATACAAATAGAGACATACCTTGGAGATAGTGCAGGTTTGGTTCCAGACCATTGCAATAAAGCGAATATTAAAATAAAGTGAATCTCAAATGTTTGGGTTTCCCAGTGCATGTAAAAGTTATGTTTGCACTATAATGTGGTCTATTACATGTTCAACAGCATTATATATAAAAATGTACATACCTTAATTTAAAAATTCTTTATTGCTAAAATATGCTAATGATCATCTGAGCCTTCAGCAAGTCCTAATCTTTTTGCTGGTGCAGGGTCTTCCCTCAATGTTGATGGCTGCTGACTGATCAGGGTGGCAGTTGCTGAAGGTTGGGGTGGATATAGAAATTTCTCAAAATAAGACAAAAATGAAATTTGCTGTATAGATTAACTCTTTCATCAAAGATTGTAGCATGCAATGCTGTTTGATAGCATTTTACCTACAATAGAACTTCTTTTAAAATTGGAGTCAATCTTCTCAAACCCTGCTGTTGCTTTATCAGCTAAGTTTATGGAATATTCTAAATCCTTTGTTGTCATTTCAACAATGTTCACAGCATCTTTACCAGGATTAGAGTCCATCTCAAGAAGCCACTTTCTTTGCCCATTTATAAGAAGCAAGTCCTCATTTGTTCAAGTTTTATCATGACATTGCAGCAATTCAGTAACAACTTCAGGCTCCAGTTCTAATTCTAGTTCTTTTGCTATTTCCACCACATGTGCAGTTACTTCCTTCACTGAAGTCTTGAACCCCTCAAAGTCATCCATGAGGATTAGAATGAACTTCTTCCAAACTCCTACTGATGTTGATATTTTGACTTCCTCCCATGATTCTTGAATGTTCTTAATGGTATCTAAAATGGTGACTACTTTCCAGAAGATTTTCAATTTACTTTGCATGCATCCATCAGAGGAATCACTATAGCAGCTATAGCCTTACAAAATGCATTTTTTAAATAATAAGACTTGAAAGTCAAAATTGCTCCTTGAACCATGGCTGCAGAATGGATATTGTGTTAGCAAGCACGAAAACAATGTTAATCTCAATGTACATCTCCATAAAAGCTCTTGGGTGACCAGATTCATTGTCAATGAGGACTAATATTTTGAAAGAATTTTTTTTTCCTGAGCAGTAGGTCTCAACAGTGGGCTTCAAATATTTAGTAAAGTATGCTGTGAACAGATGTGCTTGCCATTCAAGCCTTGTTGTTCCATTTATACAGCAGAGGCAGAGTAGATTTAGCATGAGTCTTAAGGGCCTAGGGTTATCAGAATAGTAAATAAGTATTAGCTTTAACTTAAAATCAACAACTGCATTATCCCCTAATGAGAGTCAACCTGTCCTTTGCAGTTTTGAAGCCAGGCATTGACTAGTCCTCTCTAGCTGTGAATCCTAAATGGCATCTTCTTCCAATAGAAAGAAGGCTGTTTTGTCTCTACTGAAAATCTGTTGTTTAGTATAGTTACCTTCATCAGCGATCTTTGCTAGGTCTTCTGGATAACTTACTGCAGCATCTACATCAGCACTTGCTGCTTTACCTTGCACTTTTATGTTATGGAGATGGCTTCTGTCCTTAAACCTTGTGAGCTAACCTCAGCTAGCTTCAGATTTTTCTTCTGAAGCTTTCTCACCTTTCTCAGCTTTCATAAAATTGAAGAAAGTTAGGGCCTTGCTCTGGGTTAGTCTTTATCCGGACCACTAACACTTTCAGCAATAAGGCTCTTTCACTTTTTAAACGTTCATGTGTTCACTTGAGTAGTACGTTTAATTTCCTTCAATAACTTTTCTTTTGCGTTTGCAACTTGGCTGTTTGGTGCAGAAAGAAGGCCTAGCTTTTGGTCTGTCTTGACTTTCTACATATCTTCCTCATTAAGCTTAATTATTTCTACCTTTTGATTTAAAGTGAGAGACATGTGACTCTTTCTTTCACTTGAACACTTAGAGGCCATTGTAGGGTTATTAATTGGCCCAATTTCAATATTATTGTGTCTCAGAGAATAGGGATGCCTGAGAAGAGGGACAGAGATGGGGCAGCAGCCTGTCTATGGGTCAGTCAGAACACACACAATGTTTTTTAAGTTAGTTATGTTATACGGACAACGCGATTATATTCTATTATTGGGTGGAGGTGCCCCCAAACAATTTTAATAGTAACATCAAAGGGCAATGATCACAGATCACCATAACAGATATAATAATAATGAAAAAGTTTGCAATATTATGAGAGTTACCAAAATATGATGAAAAACATGAAGTGAGCACATGCTGTTGGAAATACAGTGCCGAAAACTTGCTTCAGGCAAGGTTGCCACAAATCTTCAATTTGTAAACCTGCAAGATCTGCAAAGCACAACGCAGTGAAGTGCAATGAAAGGAGGTATGCCTGTATGATATGAAATATAGTGTTTTCTGAGAATTTAAAGTAAAAAATTTTGAACCACTACCACACTTCAGTTTTTTAAATAAGATTTACCAGAGTTGGATTCAAATAAATCACAGATCATAGGGACAAAGATGAATAAGAATTCTGGATATCACTGTGTTGTCTTGAATCATGGCTGTGGAAACACATTGTTGTTTAAATACAAAGCAACCTCTAAATGTATGCCTGTCTTATTTCCCTCACTCTACGTTTAGACTGTAAGCTCTGGAAGGGTAAAACGGTTGTGTACATTTTTTTTTTCAAATCCCCCTGTCTGTTTTAGTATATCCATAGGGCTATTTGCTGAACTGGATTACGGGGTAGAGCGAGGCTTCTGTAGCTTTGATAGGAAAAGACCCGTGCCCACAAATCAACACCTTCAGTCTCATCCACATACTGAAATTGAGCTGCATCAGTTGTGTTACATTTGTAAGTGAAGGACAATGATGAAACAGAGAGAGACCGTGCTTAAATCATTTGTGGGGTATGTGAAGGACAGCTGATTCTGTTGTCCACCAGCATACTAGTCTTCACTCATTTACTTATTCCTCTGCATTTACTGAGCAGTTGTGTAGCATATCATGTCCTGTGTTTTCTAGAACAAGATCTTCAACACGAGAGAGCTGCTTTTCAGGGGCTAATAAATCGCGCATTTTATCTGCATAAAAACAAAGTCACAAATAAATGGAAAGGCATTCGTGTTCATAGGTTGGAAGACAATATTGTTAAAATGTCAGTAATACCCAAAGCCATTTATAGATTCAATGTAATACCTATTAAAACCCCAATGACTTTTTTTTTTTTTTCAAAAATAGAAAAACTGGCCGAGTGCAGTGGCTCATGCTTGTAATCCCAGCACTTTGGGAGGCCAAGGCAGGAGGATCACTTGAGGCCAGGATTCTGAGACCAGCCTGGGTAACATAGTAAGACTTTGTCTCTACAAAAGAAAGAAAAATCAGCCAGATGCGGTGGCGCATGCCTGTAGTCCCAGCTATTTGGGAGGCTGAGGCAGGAGGATTGCTTGAGTCCAGGAATTTGAGCCTGCAGTGAGCTATGATCACACCACTATACTTCAGCCTAGGTGACCCTATCTCAAATTAAAAAAAGAAAAGAAAAGAGACGAAAAAGAAAAAGGAAAAGAAAATCCCATCCTAAAATTCATATGGAATCTCTAGGGAGCACAAATAGCTAAAATAATCTTCAAAAAGAAGGACAAAGTTGAAAGCCTCACATTTCCTGCTTTCAAAACTTACCACAAAGCAATACAAATCATAACAGTGTGGTACTGTGGTACTGGCATAAAGATAGATATATAAATCAAAGGAAGAAAATAGCCCAGATATAAAGCCTCAAATATATGGTCAAATGATTTTTGACAAGATTGCTAAGATCATCCAATGGGTAAAGGATAGTCTTTTCAACAAATGGTGGTGGGAAAACTGTATTCACATTCAAATGAATGAAGTTGGTTCCTTAATTTATATCATATAAAAAGTTGACTCAAAATAGATTAAAGACCTAAATGTAAGAGCTAAACTATTAAACTCTTAGAAGAACATAGGGGAAAAGCTTCATGACCTTGGATTTGGCAATGACTTTTTTCCATATGACACCAAAAACATAGGCAACCAAAGAAAAAAATAGATAAATTGGACTTCATCAAAATAAAAAAAATTGTGTATCAGAGGACACTATTAACAGAGTGAAAGGGCAATCCACAGAATGGGAAAAATATTTGCAAATCATAGATCTGATAAGGAATTAATATTCAGAATATATAAAATACTACAATTCAACAACACAATAAAATCAATTAAAAAATGGCCAAATGAATTGGACAGATATTTTTCCAAAGAATATATACAGATGATAAATAGTACATGAAAAGATGTTGAACATCACTAATCATTAGGGAAATGTAATTAAAACCACAATGAGATACCACTTCACACCCATTATTACGGCTATGATAAAACAGAAAACAGAAAATAACAAGTGTTGATGAGGATGTGGAGAAATTGGAACCCTTGTGCGCTGTTGGTGGGAATGTGAAAAGTTTCAGCTTTGTTGGAAAACATTAAGGCAATTCCTAAAAAAATTAAACATAGAATTATTGTAAGATTGAGCAAGTCTTCTTCTGGGTACATACCCAAAATAATAGAAAGGGACTTGCACAGATATTTGCACATGTGGCCCTCCATATCCCCAAGTGCGGCCCCTCAACTGAATCCAAACTTCACAGAACAAATCCCTTTATTAAAAAGATTTGTTCTTGAAAATTTGGGTTCAGTCAAAAGGCTGAACTCAAGAATCCAGAAGGCCACAGTTTCCCCATCCCAGGATGGATGCATAGCAATGCGATTGTACTTAACACCACTGAATTGCACACATAAAATGTTTAAAATGGTAAATTTTATGTATATTTTGCCACAATAAACAAACAGGGGAACCATCAATAGCCTAATGGCTATTACATTAGCCTAATCAATAGCCTAATTTAAAGATTTTAAATCACACAGAGTTTCTTAGAATAAAAGGATTTCACAGTAGGAAGTGAAAAGGTGTGAGTTGCTGTTCAGACTCCACTTTTTATCAGCGAAGAAGGATGCATAACCACTGATAACAGCATTTTGCAGGTTTGGCTTGAAACACCGTATATTAATCCGTTTTGTGTTGCTAAAAATGAATGCCCGAGACTGGGTAATTTGTAAAGAAAAGAGGTTGATTTGTCTCATGATTCTGCAGAAAGTACAAGAAGCATCACGCCAGCGTCTGCTTCTGGTGAGGGCTTCAGTGAGCTTCCAATTGATGCAGGAGGCAAAGGGGGAGCAGTCTGTCCCATGGCCACAGAGGGAGCAAGAGAGAAAGGAGGGGCCAGGATCTTCTAAACAACCAGCTCCCCTGTGAACTAATAAAGCAAGAACTCACCCATTATCAGGGAGGGCACCAAGCCATTCATGAGGGATCTGCCCCCTTGACCCCAAACACCTCCCACCAGGCCCCACCTCCAACACTGGGGATCGAACTTCAACACGAGATTCGGAGGGGCCAAACATCCAAACCATATCACACCAGAATTGCCAATTTACACACAGAAATACCATTCTAATATGTATTCTGTAATGATGCTGAAGAAAAAAAAAATCAAGAGGAGCTTATCATTTTCCCTCTTCTTTTAGTAGTGTGCAATTTTCAGAGCTCTCACATATTCCCATGAGAAATGGCTTTTGAATTTGTGGATTTATAACTACACCCTTCTTGCTAAAGAAAACAGTCAAAGCTGTTGCTATGTGAGGAGTAAAAAGTGACCAAAGCCAGCAGGAGAGTTTTTTCCAAAGAAAGAAAGCTGGTTCTTATGGAAGGGTTAGTTATGCATACAACCTAGAATGCAGCTGGAAATCTTTGGGTTACACTAATCTCAAACTATTAATATCATGGTTCCTGATGTCCTAATTTACTAACCCATGAACTCACACGTGACTTAATTAACCAAAACAGAATGCTTGTGTAGTATATGTTTGTGGTGGTGGCCATTTCTGGAGAAGTACAAAGGCAACTGTAGAAATATCAGTCTATTAGCACCAAAGGCTTTTCTTAACAACTCAGCATTGAACTGGAGGGTAAAAAAGAGCTTTGCTTGAAATGAGAGCAGGGGCCAACCTTTTGCTAAGGAGAAGTCTTGGGAATCCATTCTGCTTGACCAAATCACCATCACTCTGTAGGCCAATCCAAGTCTGTCCGCTTCCCACTTTCAATATCACTGTTGCTACTTTTGGGAGTATAAGCCATAGGAAAGGCAAATTAATTTATTTTCTCTATTTTTAACTTTTATTTTAATTAAATGTTGTATAATTTTATGTGTGTATTTTGTTCTTTTTTTGTTATTCCTATTTTTTAATTAAATTATGTGATGGGTAGGAAAGACACACAAAAAAAGTCATTTGCAGTATCTAGTACCCTGTGCATTGTGGGGTGAAAGGGGGCCACTGGCGTTGCATAGTTCATTTCTTAAGTTTTTTTGGGGTGGAAGAAAAGTATTATTTTTAAAAGTAATAATGTGCCCTAAAACCCTAGATACTGAGGGGAAAAATACTAGAAATTTGAGTACTCTTTATTTTCTGGAAAGAAATTCACAACATAAATCACTACCTATCTTTTAGAATCCTGCTTCTCAATTTTTCTTAATGTCATAGCATCATCCAGGAAACTTGAAAAATACAGGTAGCCTGGTCCCATCCTAAATGCAAGTCAGCATCTATAGGCTCCTGACATTCATAGTTTTAATAATTTCCTTAGAGATTCTGATCACACCAAAGCTGCAGAACTACCTATTTAGGGTGTCTTTAACACTCTGAAACACAGGTAGTTAACACTGGTGTGCGATTTTTCACTCTAAAGCTGAGTGGGGTTTATCTGGTCTTCATTTCTTCTACTAACATCAGATAGCGTTACCTGTTGTGACCAAAGCTCATGAATATGTTAAAAACACCAAAAATGAGCTGTCAACGCTACTTAAAGAAATTATAAAGGCATCTTCTGCTTTTAATTAGAAGTTGTGGACCACTCTGTAACTACGTAACAAGAACAAGGAAGCAGAGATAACTATTTGTTCGCAATGGTAGTAGAGAAATCTACTACCTTACATGGTGAATGGAGAACCTTCCATGTGCAACTTCCATACGGAGATACTAAAGTCTCTTTGATGAGCCTAGTAAAGAAGACATTTCTTTGCTATAAGTATTTGCTTGAAGCAGGTTGAAAATTTCTGGCAACAACTAACCTATTGACTCTCCTGTGATTAATCAGGACTTTTGAGGTAATTGGAAACATAAGAAAATTTGTTTTATGTTGTCCATCATGAAGACATAGCTTTTTCTTTAGGCTAATAGCTTTTTTACCTGAGCACATATGAAATCAAATCTGTTTCTAATTTTATTTCCTCTATTCCTTTTTATTCCCCTAAGTCTTGCTCTTTACGTA
This sequence comes from Lemur catta, assembly GCF_020740605.2. Lineage (NCBI taxonomy): Eukaryota > Metazoa > Chordata > Mammalia > Primates > Lemuridae > Lemur > Lemur catta. The sequence continues at coordinate 53,693,259 of NC_059128.1, read as the reverse complement.
GTTACCAAGTTGCATGGTTATTTTTGGAATAACAGGCATCTCCACAATTACAGATTTATATATAGTAGGGAGAGAAATAATATGTTAGCACACAAAACTCAACTCCTAAAGAGAGAAGTAAGGCAAGTTTACTTCTCATTTTGCAGGCAAGGACTATGGCAGAGTCTTAGTGTAAACAAAGAAAACCTAGAAAGTTTTTTTCAGACAAAGAATTATTTTATTTTTCCCAATGTTAAAAATCACAAGATCAAAGCTATGGCATTCCTTTACTTTTGCTTCTCTGATTGCCAAATATTTGCACAAATTTGGGCTCTTCTTTCTCAGAGGAGATTTTTTGCACAGTGCATGGGCTAAATTCAGCCATTATGGTGCTTCTGAGATAGCAGTGTTAATTTTACAGCAGTGATAACAGCTGGAGCCTTCAGAAACCGCCTCTAACATTAATTCCTTCTTTCTTGCTTCAGTTAGCATTTTGATGCTGTCTTTAATGAGTCTAGGTCTGACAATGGCAGAGTCAGCACACGCTGCTGACTCCACCCATCAGAGCAGATTAGGACTATAAATCTCATGGAATAAACTGCTTACAGACATCTTTTGTTTAGATATTTGCTCTGTTATAAGTAAAGATGAACATGCCTTCTGTTTCCTTTATGCTCTGGGAAAATCGCATGTGGGTTTGAGAAGCATTGTCACTCTGGATTAACATTCACTTCTCAGCAAGGTATATTTTTAAGATTTTAATAAATTCTTTGACTCTTTATTAGAGAAATTCATTAATTTGATGAATTCAGATGGAAGGTAGGACCCTTAACATCCACACTTTCTATCTAGTGAAAAGCAAGTAAACAGGAAATCTCTGGAGTGGTTTCCCAACATGACTGGCTTCTTGGATAGACTTGATTCTATATTAACATGGGATCTAACTGTTCTCTATTAAGAGATTAGGCAATTAAGTACAGATTATTATAAATTTCTTTTTTAGCAGTGGATTATTTTATTTAATATTATATGTACATGAAGTGTAATCTTTTTATTGGGCTATTCTATATTATGTTAAGTTATTTCCTTAAAAATTATTTTTTATGCATTTATTTTTTTCATTTCCTGCTTCGTGTCTCAATTTCAAATACTCTAGCTTTGTGAACATATTTGTGTGGGGGTGTTTGACTCTAATTTCCAGAATTAGTGGAGAAATGTTCCCTCCAATCTAGGGATACCATCAGGGTCAATATTTTAAGTGAAGTTCAAATGTATACAGTTCATAAAAACTTAGCTCAAATAGTAAGTAAGCAGTAACAGTTTCCTAAATGTATTAAACAGGATATATATTTGAAATTTCGATATACTCTCCACAAATGTTTTTGACATTATTACTATTTATAACATAGGATACTTAGTATTTGATTCCAAATGTTACCCAGTTTTGATTTTCTTTCAAACTTGCTAACTTCCCTGTCATCCATAAAGTGTGGTTGAATCTTTTGTCTTCAGATATAAGTGAATAGGCACAGGCCTAGCCGCAAGCAAAATAAAAACATTCTACGTGTATGAAGGTGAGAAGTATTAGAATATCAGTTTTATAGACTAGAAAAGCTTGTCTTCAGGCAGATAGGCAGAGGCACAACCCTGGTGAGGCTTGGATCTTTGCTGCTTACGCCAGATTTTAACACCATATTCTCATACCATCTTCTCTACTCCAGTGTTTCCAGTGTTTCATGGAACATTAAAGTATGTGTATCTGGGAAATCAAACTAGAATTGATAAGTTTCTCTTTTCTAAGTTAAGTTCATTGGAAACTACTGTCCAGCATGTGCTGTCACCTTATTTCATTGAAGCAAGTCAATTTAACGCCAAAAACATAGGAAGGACATAATCACAAAATAAATGGCTGTTCCTATATTGAATAAATTTAGTGCTATAACAAACCAACTCCATTGCTCTTACTCTTCCCACTCTCCTGGGCATGGCATTTCTGCTCTATCCTCAGCTCTGAGATTTGGTGTGGCTTTTGAAAGAATATAATATTTGAAACCATACTGTCCTGAGGTTGAATCTTTGTTCTTCCATTTAGTAGCTAAATGGCCCAGTGCAAATCAACTTAACTATTCTGAATCGCTGCTCCTTTGCTTCTATAAAAAAGAAATACAGTAACAAAATCTAGCTCTCGGCTTAAGTCATACTGAGTAAAATAGAATATTTAAAATATCTAGAACTTTGACATGAACAAGTAAGGCCTAGAAAACTTTACAGCATTACTTGTATTTACAAAGAGAATAAAAGAATGTGAAAACTGCAAATAATCTGAATTTCATTAATGGAAGAACATTTGTGTAAATTATGATAAACTCAAACTATGGAAAATTATGCAACTATTCAAAAATATGAACTGGATCCATACGTATTGACCCAGAGAGAAGTCAATGATTTACTTCTCAGTGAAAAAACCAATTTGCAAAGTAATGTGTATAACATAATCACATTTTGTACAAAGCATTAAAACAAATCCATGTGCATGTTTGGAATATTTGCATGAACACAGAGAAAATTAGAGAAAGATACTAACTTACTTTACCACCTTTAGGTATTCACTCAAGCGCCACCTTCTCAGCAATGTGCTTTCTAATGGCACTATTCAAAGTTGCTCATTGCCCACATCCCTGTCCTAGCCCTTTCTCTCCTCTTGCCTGTTCTCTTTTTCTTCAGAGCTCTTATCATCTCTGATATAATATTTATTTTAATTATTCAGTTTTTAATTGTCTTCCCTCACTAGAATGTAAGCTCCAGGAAAGCAGATATTTTCATCTGTTTTGTTCACTGCTGCAGGCCTAGGAAATAGTGAGGAGTCAGTAAATATTTGTTGAATCAATAAATAACAAAATTTTTGAGGTTGCTGATCTTAGAAGAAGAGGGCGGTGGTGGTAGGGGGGAATAAGAATTCAGTTGACTTATTTTATACACATGGTTTGTCTTTGCATTATGTGAGATGTACAACTTGCTTTTGAAATCTAAAAGAACAATATAACCATTTATTAAAAAGCAAAACACATGGTTTAATTCCTGGCTTTACTTGATGCTCAATAAATGATTATTCCTTTCCTCCCTTGCAATCTCCTCCACATTCCCCCAACTCTGCAACTTATGTTTTTCCCTCTGTGCTCAGGAAAGGATTTTCTATGTTTTTTAAAATTTAGTGTGAATTTAAAATGATCTTTTAACATTCTCAAGGTTGTGTGCATTTAATGCAAGGGCTTGGGCTTGCCCTGGGTTGCTAAGGAAGTAGCCACTCCCATGGGTATCAGTATTTGAATGACTCTGAGCTTATCAGTGAGATGTAGGTGGTACATTAAATACCTTTTCTGATAAAACAACTGAAATGCGATCTCAGAACCAAAAGGTTCTGTTAGGTCTGAATTGAGAGATTCCACAGGATCCCACAGGACATCATATCAGAAGGCACTTGAACTTCAAGTCAAGTGGTCAGCAGGGAATCACCTCAGCCTGGCATTGAAAGAACTTGCACAAGTGTCCACTTTGTTATCAACTTGATAAGATTGTCTTGTGAACGATCCCACTGACAACTGACATTTCTTACCAACATAGACTTTTGGAGTTTTTGTGCTTTATTTAAGCCTTTTTGTGTTTCTTTGTAGGTTATATGAATGCCAGGCAGGAGAGAACAGGTAGCTTAAAAATTATGTTCTCTAAACCTTCACCACCAAGCTGAAAAGGAAACCAATGTCAAGATCTGCTGCATGGGATAATAAATTTGATTAGCGGAAAACGCTCATGGGTGAGAACCCTGGGACAGGAAGCAGCAATATGCCGTGACTGGTAAGGCGAAGCTGAATGTCAGCGCTTAATTGCAAAGCAGGAGGCCATTATCCGCTGGCAGCGATTCCCCTGGTGACTTTGTTTGTTTTATAACAAATTATTAAAGCAGTGGGAGAGCAGCGTGCTAGGTAGCAAGGAGCTGCCTCTGACAGGGGCTTTCTCCCATTCTCCTCAGCTCCCCGGGGCGCTGCGGCTTCACTGCACTGGTTTTGCAGGCCGGGGAGCCTGAAGTGAGATGGGGAGTGTGTCAGGGGCCTGGGCCCTGTGTGTGGCACCTCTGGGGATTCTATTCACACGTCTGGATGTCTGGGGATAGAATTTGGGCAGACAGGTCATATTCCCCTGCCACCAACTTGCTGTGAGGTCCAGAGCAAATTCAGCTGACTCAACTTGTTGGGCAGCCATGAGAATGAGCCTCAGAGACCTCCCCCTGAGGGAGAGTGCGTGACTCAAGGTCCCAGCTGTGGAAATCCAGCACGGGAGTACTGAAGCAGCCCCATTCCTGGGAGACAAGGGACACCTTGGTTTAAGGATTCCCTGACAACATTGTGAAAACTTCCTTAGACTGCACAATACTCTGGAATGCTTTCTCCCTCTCTCTTTTACCCAGGGTCAAACTTGACTTGTGGTCAGATGACTCTTCCAACCTTCCAACTCCCTTCCTATTTCCTTTCTCTCACACATCTTCCCTAATAAGATCCTTGCAGTTTTAATCCCTAGTAAACATCTGTTTCTTGGGAGATCCAGATTGACACAGCTCATTTATAGAATAGGAAATATTCCTTCCTTACAGAGGTGTTTGTTATAAAGATTAAATGAGACAATGTATGAGCGATGCTAAAAACAACACCAGGCAAATAGCAGTTGATGATATAAATAGTGGCTGTTCTCTGTTCTTTTTCTGTTGCACCACATGTGGGTTGAGCCACAGTCCAGAAGTTGATAGGAACCTGTGTTTTCAGAAGGTTTAGGAGCTGAGACTCGGCGGAGGGCATGTTCTCTCATCTACCTCCTGGGCTATGACATATCTAGAAGTTCGATACACATCTAACACATTCCTGTGTTGTGTGCGGATCTATTAACAACACATTCCTAGTATTCTGGGAAGTTTGAGATATTTTTCAGGATGATATAGAAATATCCAAGAAAGGTTAAAATCTCTTTTTTTTATGAAGTATGGGAGAAGGGATTAATTCTCTGGCTCTTTGAACACCTTTCCCAATGATACTTGTATTTAAGTCATATTTCTACTTGCCAAATGATGTATTGTGTTCCCTGTTAAAGGAATCAGTGAGCAAGGGGAGGAAACTGGAGAAGGAGGGGGATTTCCTGTGCATGGGCCGAGTGTGTGGCAGTGTAATCCACCACCCAAGTGATTGCTCTACTAAAAAATAATGCAGAACAGTCTCACTCACAGCCTGGCACAGGTGGTGGGACTTTTATTTTTATTAAATTTATTCCAGACACCTGGGAGCCATAGCAATCTGTATTTAATTAAGGAAATGTAATCAAATTTAAAGGTGTGAGTTATCTCTGAAGTACAAATATATGATGAACATATATCCAAGGCTACATTTTTCCAGGTAAACAGACATTATCAAAAGGCCAACTGGCAAAAAAATGGCATCAGGTGATGGTGCCCAGCAGTGTTAACATGATGAATACCGGTATCAGGAACATTTCAAAGTCATCTCTTACTAGCAATTCTGAAGAAGGATGGATTTTTAGAAGGGCAGCTAACCCTTCGGCACAGTTATGCTTTTGAATCTCAGCTAAAGTCTTTCATCATTGATGGTTGCTCTATGCCTTCCTCCTTCGGCCAGTCAGCTTTTCTTCACTTCCACCTTGCTGCTACACAGACAGAATTTTCAAGCAAGTTTTATTCTTCTGTTCTCACAGTCCAGGTGTTTTCCACGTTTCTTTGGCTTTTGACCTTGGACCAATCACAGTCTCCATTTCTGCATATGTCTGCCCACAGGATGTTAATCTAAATGCTCTTGCTGCCTGGGTGGAGAGCAGCCTTTGCATAACTGTGTTAGAGCCAGATGGTCGGGTGGCAGGTGACCTAGCACTCAGTCAAATGTATCAGAGACTTTAAATCCAGTTATACATCTATTAGGGAAAGATTCACAAATCATGGTTCTTCATATTCATTTTTATTCTAATTTGGCAGTTCCAAATGGAACCTAACTACAATTTTTCCAAAGGCAAGAGCTTTGGACCATCGGTGTGGAATGCAAGAACTCACATGAGCGTGGGAAGGAAATTTGGTCCCGTCCCTTCACTTTAGGAGCTGGGGGAGCTCAGAACTGGCTGATTTCCTCAGTACTCATCTTGGCTGTCCTAGAATCTGGTCTGCTGGGTTGCACAGCTGCAGAGGGCACTTTCCATGTGGAGCTGTGTAATGCAGCCTGCCCTGTCAAAACATGGAATCAAAGAGTGTTAGAGTTGCCAGGGAGCTGAAGTCTTTCAGCCTAACTTGTCCAGTTCTCAGAGGTGGAAACCACCTGCCCAAGAAATAGGTGACTCACTCGGTATCTCACAGCTGGGATAAGAAGCATCCCTGAAGGATTCCACAGGCTTGGAAAGGTGAGGCCAAGAATGAACCCCACTTCTCCCAAGAATGGTAATCATGATTCACCAGCCTGCCTTTGTATTCTTACTTCAGTGAAATTAATTTTAGAATCATTTTGGTTCAATATTTAATTTGACCAATAGTTAACTTAATGATAATATTTAATTTGACCAATTGATACTTAATTTAATACTTAATTTTTAATTTTAGGTATGGTAATATTTGACTTTGAGGGGGAGCAGAGTATTTGTGTTATTTTCCTCTCTCTTTCTGTGAGCTCTTTCTCATGGCAAAGATTTGTAATTAGTTTATAAACCAGAAAGAAGTCAGGGCCTCCTATGAAGAGCACTGTTGAACTGCAAAAGTGACTATTCACTGGAGAGGACATGCCCTTTAGTAATTTTCGTAATAAGAATCATTCCTCTGGCTTTGAAACTTTTATTTAATAGCTATGGCACTGCTTGACCCAAAGAGGCTGGATTAGCCAAATATTACAGTTCATTTTGTGTCTCAGGGCACTTATCTGAAAGTATCCTTGGAACCAGAGGATTCAGCAAGCCATTTATGGTTGTTTCTGAAAGCTCTGAAAATATTTCATAATGTATGCATGTGTGGATATGCATATGTATTTAGCTAACATTTATTGAATACTATGTACCAGATACTGAACTAATCACTTTACATTGTTTACTTCACCCTGGAAAGATGGGTATTATTACACCCATTTTATAGATGAAGAAACTGAGCCCTTTGAGAGGTTAAAGTTGCTAAGCTAGCTAGTGCAGAACTGGGCCGCTGAGTCCTAAATCCATATCTTCAACCTAAATGCTATACTGTTCTCTTCATGAAAGAGGTACATCCTGTCTTACATTCAGCTCTAGAGCTCTCAGAGGAAGCTTCCCAACTTTTGAATTATTAAAAATTACTTAATCTTCCACCAAAAACAAGCACCCATATTTTGATGCCTACTGTGTATAGGATCTGGCAATTATAGAAGAAAAAGAAAAGATAAGAATTCAGTTCTTGCCCAGAACCTATTGCTTAATGTTTCTTTCTTTCTTTCTTTTTTTTTTTTTTTTTTGACACAGAGTCTCGCTCTGTTGCCTGGGCTAGAGTGCCATGGCATCAGCCTAGCTCACAGCAACCTCAAACTCCTGGACTTAAGCAATCCTTCTGCCTCAGCCTCCCTAGTAGCTGGGACTACAGGCATGTGCCACCATGCCTGGCTAATTTTTTCTATACATATTTTTAGCTGTCCATATAATTTCTTTTTATTTTTAGTAGAGACGGGGTCTTGCTCTTGCAAGAAGCACAGATGACTTGAATGTTATTTTATTCCCACTCCTTTAATGAAGTTTACGCTCATGAAACAACAATAATAATGAACAATAAAGCCAGAAAATCTTACTAGACTATTTCCCTGTTGGGAGAGTTGAATGTGACATATTTTCTAACTCTAAATTCTGGGAATATGTAAACAAATGAAATAATCACATACCACCACCTTCAGATTTTCTTTACCACTCAGTGCTTTAAAGTTCTGATACTCTGAATGCAGAGTAGAATAGTCTTCTCATCCACATCTCCTTGGGTCTTACACAAGGTCAAACTCATTTAATATTACATGAATGTTGAAGAGAAAGTAGCTCTGTAGTCTATAGTTTATAACATAAAGGTTAAATCTAGTGTCCCAAATCTCAGAACAGGAAAATAAGCCAAAATTCTCTAGTAATAATCCTTCCCGACCATTATTTCCCAAGAGACTCTAAATCGTTCCCATGCCACATTCAATTTGCTTCCATAATCATTTTTATTTCCATCCTTATTCTCTATTTTGAAAATTAAAATTCTGACTTACAGTACAGGTTTCCTTTTAAATGTCTTATTGAACACTAGAGGCTAGCTTCTGATTTATAAAATGGTCATAAATGGAAGTTGTTTTAATGTTCCTAGCTACATTTAATTTTAAGTGGCAGGAAATACTAGCTCCTGTGAGAGGTCCTTCATTTATTATTTGTTAGGTATAAAGCTTGCTAAAGTAGGCAATGGAAAGTCTAATCTTAAGATGATCAATGCAATTATTTTGTATTGAAATTGCAAAACATACCAGCCTAGCTCCCCAATTCCCTGGAGTAAACATTTTTAAAACCATGAGCTCAATCCTATGAGAGCCTTGTCAGAAAGAACATGTTACTTACTCACTGATGCTTGAAATCTACAAAGAGTCATTTTTTAGGTTAACGTTTTCCAAGTTTGGTTAATTTTGAGCCTCCTGGGTTCCTTGACTCCACCTGAGAGCTACTGAATCAGAATCTGCAGGAGATGGTTTTAGGAATGTACCTTTTTCCACAAGGATTTCAGGTAGGAGTATTTTGAGAGGCTCTTCTCTTGATTTAAGATTTAAGTTATGCTATTAAGGGACTCATCTCTGGAAAACTTGTAATATTTAAGCTCTTTAATGAGTTGTTTACATCTGAACCTATGTGATCTATCTTGAGAACAATTCTGAAGCAGAAGCTATAACACCACTGAAAAAGAAAGAAGAAAGTGCAAAGAAGGAAGACAAACACCCACAATATCGTCCAACAGTGGGCCTTGTACCCACTTTCAACATCAGCGGGGTAGGAGGAAACTAAACTTCTCTCTGGGGAATATGCTTTTTATTCCCCAGCAATGAGCTATTTCCTTGAGTATAAATGACTGGATTGATTAGAATCTGCATTTATTTGTCACAGTTTATAGTAGAATAGATGTTTCTTTTTTGGAAAAGCAGAGTGAACTAATTTTGATGCATATTTTTAATGCGCTGAAAGTCTGAGAACCTGACTGTTTAAGTAAATTATACTCTAAAGGTTATTTTTTTCTTGTCTTGTTTTTGTAATATCACAGTGCAAACTAATTTCTAGTGTATTCTAGTGCATTATTTTCTAAATTTGTATTGTGTCATATACTGAAATCCAAAGCCTATGTTTCCCTTTAGTGATTGTGGAGATCCAGGGTCATGGTCTCCTTTAGACTAGCTCTAGGATATATGAGTGAACGTCTCGATACTGGAATGACAGAATAAAGATCATATTAGAGAATCCAGTACAACCTTTTCCAGTAACAAATAAATGCATGAACAGACAAACATTAAGCATCTGTGCCCATGTCTGCACTGTGACAAGAGCGTCTCCATCATATTTAAACTTTTTATAATATGATAAAACCAGAATTACTTGTGTATGATGTGTAAGAGTTTCATTTTGCAATGATGTATTATGCTGTGTTTTTAAAAAATTATGATGTAGGCATGGTTTATTTAATTTTAGCTAATTATTTAATACATCTAAATCTAAGAACTTCAATAGATCACAAAATGTTTAATGCAGGTGCAGTCCTCATAATCCAATATAACTTTCCTTTAAATTATGGAAAATGGAAAATAATTTCTTTTGTTTTTAATTCATGGCTTTATGACTTGTACTTACCTTTGAATCATATGAGATATTAAATGATATCAAACTATGAAGCTGAATTATAAATAAACACGATTGAAATGACCCGAAACAATATGATAAAGAATACATAAATGAATCGTTCCATAGATAGATGGATGGGTTTTAAGCAGGAAAAAGACAAGATCTCTTTGTATTTCATAAAGACAACTATATTGTTGGTGTAGAAAATGGATTCAAAAGGAGATGACAATAATAATAATAATAATAAAACTTAGTAAAGAGTGAAGCAATGCACCCTAAAAATCATGGCACAGCGTTTCAAGGAAGGGGACCTTGTGGTGGCCTCATTGATGGGTAACTTCCTCTCTTCCCTACAGAGGGAAGGACCAGTGCTTGTATTTTACAGAAATTATTAGCATCCACGAGCTCACACAAATAATTAGTGATTTATATAGAATTTTACTACGGGTTTCTCTGACTCTAAAATCACAGTACTATGTGTGTGTGTGTTTGTGTGTGTTTTTATAACCTATATATATCATTTAGTGTTTTAATTAAACCCTGATAATTGGTAAAGCTATCAATATTAATTACTAATAAATTATTACACAAACTCATTGCAAAAAAGCATGATGTGACTACATATCACAAAATTTGACTGAAATTTAGTATGACTGTATAACACAAACAATGAAAGTCATACTATCAAACACTAATATTAACCTGAGCTTGGCAGTTATTTGTATTAATTGTATAGGTAATGTTAAATAAAGATATGTCTGAATGTTAACGTAAAATAAATAATACATGTGAAGAGATTTCCTCTAGGAGAAAAATTAAAAGTGAAGGACTGTCCCTAGGTGTGAATTTTTTAATGTTCAAGGTATTTAAGAGAAAGAATATCCCTATACTGAATGAGTAGCTGAGAAACATGTATTTAACCATTGATTTCTTTGCACTATAAAATTATGTTAGTAATGCCCTTTGCTGAGCAGATTTATATTATGGTAATAACATTATTTTTATCATGAATGTAATTATTCAAAGCTAGTCATTCAGTCATGGCTAATTTTGTACTATGATGACTCACGTCTCACCATCAAATAAGGAAGCGTGCTTTTAGATTTTTAAAGATAACTAACACTAAAAATTTGCATAGTTAACCTTTAGTTATATTTCTGTTGACTTAGGTATGTTGAGTTAACATTATGAGTACAATATATGAACTATTTTGTCCTTATTTAAAACGGGAAAATGTGACAGGTGGTGCCAGAGGTCACTGTGCCGTTTACTCTCAGGTTGTTTCACCAATCTGAAGCCACGTCTCTGCTGCTCAATTGCCAACCTCATGACCCAGGGTCACACAGACTGGCCTCAAAACCAGGTCATATATTTTGTAACTCTTACATAAGTGAGTTCTATGGACTGGTCTTTCTTGCCCTAAGAAATAAGGGTGTACCAGAAGTCCCCAAACTAACAAGACACCAATTTTCACCCTAGTGGAAACTGCCTCAAATGGCAAGGATTTCTCACAAATCTGTGAGGATGAAGGATCTCAATTACTCACAGCCTCTCTGAAGAAGAGGTAGAACAAATTTTACTGGATTCTACATCTCAAAAGGTAAGGGAGAGATCACGAAGGCAGAGTATCAAGGAGTCCATAGTAGTTGACAACTCCCTGTCTCTTAGCAACATCTCAGATCTATAGACAGAGGACATGCTGGGGGCCCCCAAGTCAGGTTCCAGGGTACTGAGGGCTATTCATTCATACCTGGGTGTTACAGCACATCAGTGGGCAACAGGACCTGAACTGAAGAATTTCAAATCATAGAAAGTAACCAGCATTTTTTCCCTCTGTTGAATAATTTTGTTTAATCAGATGGATCTGGGTAAAATCCCAGCTCGGCTACTTACCAGATATTTGTCCTATAACAAGTGGTTCAAATGTTTGTGTATAACATAGAGATAATAATAATGCTTGCTTGCCTCTTTGGGTCCACTAGGTTTTGGCTGGCATAGAACCCACACAAAATAAATGTTCAATAAATGTTAGCTTTTATTTTAACACAGAGATAATAGTTCATCAGAAAAGCAAGTCCTTCTCATACCTCATTTTGGTTTAAAATCAGAAAGATTTTGTGATTCATGAAAGGTAATTAAGTTGTAATAAAGATTTTGAAATATACCTCGTAATGGATGAAACTTACTGTGATAATATTGGAGTTGCACAATAACTTCCATGGTGGGAAATTCTTTAAAGAATGGGGATAAAGCAGTTGCCAAACTGACTTCTGCTGTTCTAGTGAATAATTCTATCAGTGAAATTAGGAGTATTAGGACTATTTGCTTAAGTCTATTTTGAATAACATTGCCTTATTATACCAATGCCAGTATTTAGAATAGGGATAAGACTTTATATGTAGAAATTATTAAATAGGAAAATAGCAATTTGACATCTGCAGGTGGCTCTGTGGTTACAGATTAGGATTTTCCTTACTTTCAAAGACTCATTAATAGGATCTGTTGTTCAATGGCTTAGTGAATTTTATTCCATTTTGGAATCATTGCCTATGGACTGCTTAGTAATCCAGCAAAACTGTGTTTGCTCAGTCAAGAAATAGAAAACTTGCCTTCAGAAGAGTGGTAAGGGTTCTTGGAGATGATGTAGTTTTGTTCCTCCCTCCAAAACACTGATAATGAAGTCCAGAGACTTACTCAAAGATCATGCAGAGAGTTAGTGGGGCAAGGCTGAGGCTGAAACTTAGATTTCTTGACCATTAGTTCAGTGAATGTCTGCCACAGACAATCTATTGCTTCTTCAGTGTGCCCACATTAAAGGACCCCAATGTGACAACCTTTACCTGGATGTGCAGTCCTCCATGGTCGTCACTGAATTTAAACGCTGGGAACATGGCCTTGAAATCTCCAGTCCTCACAGAGTAGAGGGAGAGTTACTCTGCCAGTGTTTGTAGAGAAAACCTCCGACTCACAGACCCCTTGCTCTTACTCCCTTCTCACTCATGTCATCCAAGAAGTCCTTTTCTGCTGTCACAGCTCACTCCACCTCCCTTCTGCTGTAGACGCTCCTTGCAGTCTGAACTTCTCTCCCAATTTCATCTACTGCCCCTTCTGCAGATCCAGCTCAGTGTTTCTCCACTTTGCCATATTACCTGTTGGTGGCCAAGGCAAATATGTGATATGAAACAATATTGAGATGGGCAGTGGAGGGATCTTGGGAAGATAAAGGAAGAGAAAACCTCTCTAAGTGTCATCTTTGGAATATCCAACAAGGAGCACTAGAGGGCCTGGCTGTTCTGTGTGGAATAAGTGATCGCATCTCCTCCCCTCTTTGCCATCCCCCCAGCTGATGTCCCCCCTGTCCCAGTGCTCCTTTCCTTCTCCATCAGATCCCACCACAGTTCTTCACTCTCTGTAGGTGCCCCCATCCGAGGTCAGTGGAACTCCTGCAACGCCACGGCACAGTGTGGAACAGGACCTTATCTCTCATCATGAGGTAGATGTGCTCCAGCATCCCAGTGTGGAATCAAGGATCCATTTTTATCTACAGCGTTGCTATGTGTGATTGCTCAGCACTTAGTCGTGCAATCCGCGAAGTCCCTAATGAGGGCACCAGCACAGCTGTGGCACAAGAAATGAAAAGAGTCCGTCTCCCTTTTGAATACACTTATCCACAATGTTTGCAGTCTGTAAATTTAAAGGACTATTTTGATTTGGGGATATAGATAAATTTTGTGTTGTTGTGAAAGAGCAGCATTATCTTGAATCGTGTCGTGGCATCTTAATCTTTGCATAATCTTTGCAGTACTGAGGGCTTAATACAACTTAGTGGGATTTCATGTAGCTACATTTTAAAAACATATCTGTGGTTGGACACATAGACCAACCCCATGTAAAACATTATCTACTTAGGAAAATTCATTCTGAACTCCAATCAATCAATTTACAAATTTGCCAAACTTTTAAAAAGTTAAAGACTACCACTAACCTATATTTTACCTTTTCAATGTGAATGCCTTGAAATTACTCCAAAAAAGCAACTCATCACCTAGTTTTTAAAATCCTAAGTGAAAAAGTTAGTCATAATGACAATCATCTATTTAAGACTCATAGGTAAGAAATCCTAAATCCTATCTTTTTTTATACTTATATAAAATTTATTCTTATTTAAGTATATTATATATCTTTATCATTATATTATCCTCATCCAAAAGCCACTATTCCTTTATTTAAGTAGTGCTCTAAAAGTGCAATTAAAAAAAACACTGAATTTTAATGGCTTTTGTTTTGAAAACTGTTATCTGACATAATTGGAAATATGTTACTGCAAATCCCTGATTAGAAATGAGTGGCTTATGTAAATGAGGAAGATTTTTTTTTTCCTTTGTCAAATTCTTCCATTGGCCTAAGTGACATGGAATCACCTTTCAGTCGCTGGTGTCCTTAAATAGTGAGACAAGGTTCATGGGGCACGACTCCCTTGGCTCAGAAAGACTGCAGTGGGGATACAGGGTAAGCCAGGGTGGGCGTGATGATGGTGAAAAACTGTCTGTACGTGTTCCTCCTGCCTGTGATAGAAGGGCCACTAATACTTTAGGTGTCAAAAATTATCTCATGAATTCCCAGCAGTGAATCAGTAGGGCAGGAAAATGGTATAATCCGATACATTCACATTTATTATGTGAAAATTATTGTGATTAATTAATTAACAGAACTATTTTTTAAGGTTCCAAGTTCACCTTTTATAATTTTCTTTTCATAGTAAAGGTGTACAGACTTAATTAAATTAATGATTGTTTTTCAGTAATTGAGACAAATTGTTCATTAAGCATATATTTGAAATGATATGATTACAGGTGATGGGAAGAGGCAGTGTTTGAATCCTTGATTGCAGAGCACGTGGTGGCCCACATCTAATGTATTTATATATTAGTGGCTCCAATAACTTATTGTGTCGTGGATAAATTTCCTCCGCAGTTGCACATTCTTTCCAATTTAGAGCCTGAAGCTCTCTGCTAGACTACCTTATGTAATTCTATGATCAGTTTATTTATTTACTTATTTCAGAGTTTTATCTTATTTATGTACTTTTTAACCTCATGCAAGTCACTATGCTAAGCATGTCAAAAGCTTATTTAACACCCAGAAAACATCATGAGGCAAAAACTATTATTCTTGCCATTTTACAGGTGACTTGGGATGACCTGCTTAGAGGGCTTTGTCAGATGCACATAGTCACACGACAAGGCAAGAGGTGAAGTAGGAATTCGAACCCAGCCTGTCTAAATGCAAAGTTGGCTTCACTACAATGCATTTAAAAATGTGATGCTTAAAATGATAAATGGTTTTCTCAAAATCTGTCAAAATATAAAATATTTAAAATTTAATAGGGATGTTTGAAAGTGTGTGCATATGAAGGTGTCTGTGTGTTCCTCTGTCTCTCCGTTTGTGTGTACCTCCAGTAAGCCTCACTGTAGTAAAATATATGACCCACTAATCTGGATGTCAGACTTTTAGATCTAGAAAAAAGTTGGGAATTAGAAAGTGGGTAAAAATGCCCCTTGAGATGAATGCCTTAAAGCTGTGTGCTTTTCTTTGCCAGAGGGGGACACATTAATTTACCTCACTCAGTCCCCCAGTGTTTACTGAGCATCTGTGATGTGCTAGGCATTGTACTGTGGGTGGGCTACCCTGTCCTCAAGAAGCTCTCCGAGTTAACTGGAGAAATAAATGGGAACAAATAGTCATGATAAAATAGTAAAGTTTATAATAAAAGTATGTTTAAAATTGTAAGAGCACATAAGAGCAGTAGTTAATTATGACCAAGGAAGGTATCCCAGAGGAGATATTTTAATGGGAATTGAACTGAGGAGTAAGCATTTGGAAGACAGAAAAGAGACAGTTGACATTTCAAGATACAGGAAGAATCTAGCACAAGGCGATATGATCAGAGAAGGGCAGAGTCTACGTGGACTGTGTTTTGGGTGAATGCATGGAGAAGCAAACCTTTCTAAGCTCTGGAAAATAACAGAGTAGCATTCTCTCCTAAGAAATGATTCATCATTCATTTACTAAATTTTCACCAAGTGCCACATTTATGGAATTCTTATGTACCAAAAGAAGTTTTGCTTCCTGTTCACCAAGGACTTCCATTCAGATGTACAGAAAATATGTAGTGTGTTAGCTGACCAGCTTGGGCAGGGACATGGACAAACTTGGGTATAGGGTACAAATTAACAACAAAAGCACCACTGCCTGGAGCAACCTATTATAGGAAAATCCAGTTGAATTCACCTCACGGACCCTAAGTACCTCGCAGTGTAACTGAACGCTACAATCATTCATATTCATTATGTTCCTCTGAGTCATCAAGAAAAAATTACGTCATAGAATTTTATAATCAGAATAAAACTTAGAGGTCATCACATTCCCTGTATCCCAAATCACTGCTGACGAGTAAAATCTAGTTTCTCCTTTTCCACTGAAAGTGAAGTGAATTTCAGTTTTTTTGAGGCAGTTAGTTTACTCTCACTTTAGACAGCTCTGAGGGTGGTAAAAATCTCCATATGTTGCACTGAAATCTGCCTCCCTGTTAATTTCCTCTCAGGGGGAGTTCCTGAGAAGATGGGATGCAACTACTATCTTCTACTCCTCAAACCTTGGAGTTCTATTTGGTATTGGAGAAGGGAATAGAAAAATATGTCTGTAGGAGTGTTCAGCCCTTTGAGAGCTTGGATGTGTAAGGAATACTCCCTAAAGACACCCGTCTCTTGTGTTATTCCTGACTGCAGATATGCCAAGCTACAGCCATGCCAGGTTCTACAGCGATGTGTCTCCTGATATATTTGTGAATATAATTCACAGGCTGACATTTTCCCTCTTTGGGGATGCAAAGACAATGTGCCAAAATGACACATAGTATTCTCAGACCCATCTTAAGGTTCATCTTGTATAATTCATAAACATATGCAAAAAGAATTGCAAAGGTCTTCCTAGGATAGGAGTGGAACTCAACCAGAGCCAGAATTTCCTTAGGTGATGAGGGAGGGGATGAAACTACCCTTAGTTTCTACCCTCAGTAAAAGAATTGGGTCAACTATGCAAATTGGTTGCTTACTAAGCTCAGATATTTCCTAATTCTAAGCAGCTTGAAGATTCTCTTTTTATTTTTACTTATCTACGTTCATGGAGCTTCTAAGTTTATGAAGCAGATGTGGTCCACTCTTTGAACACCCATCGCTGCTCCTTTCAGCACCCCATTCTCTCTTCCGTATTGCTCACAACTCTTCCTCTGCCTTCTGGCTGCTCAGGAATATGCCTTCCTCTGCCCTGTAAACTACCTTGGTTGGCCAGGCTGGTTCCTCAGTTGGTTCCTCAGAGAGTTAACTAATACTTGAGTCTATATAATGTATCAAGCACTGAGCTAGGGTACAAGAGTAAACAAGAAAACTTAAGTCCCTGTTCTCACAGGGCTTTATGGTCTAATGATAGAGGCAGACAAATAAGCAAGCAATTTTAATAGAGCATGATGGATATTGAGAAAGTATACAGGGTGTTACAAGAATTTATAGAAGGAGGAGTTACCTGGAAACCTTCCTAGAGGAAAAAGCTGAGATCTGAGATTTGGTAGAAGTTAACTACATGGGGGGTCTCATGCAGAGGGAACAGTACACACAATATAGTTCATAAGGGCCAGAGATGAGAGAGCAGGATATGTTCAGAGAACTGAAACGAGTTCCTCATTATTGGAACATGAACTGGGAAAAGTCCAGCAGTAAGAGATGAAGCTGTGAAGATGAGCAGGAGTAAGCTCACAAAGAGCTTTGCAAGTCATGTGAGCCGTATTACAGAGTTGGGCTTTGTTATAAGGGCAATGAGATTCCTGAAAGGGTTTTAAGCAAGTGGTAGCATAATCAGATATGGTAACACAACACTGGCTGCATTAAGACAAAGGTATTTCGAGAGACCAGACAAAAGACCAGTAAGGAGGCTATGGCAGTGACCCAGGGAGAAACACTGACCTTGACCAGGTTTGTGGCAGTGAGAATAGAGAGAAGTGGTTGAATTGGGGATGCATTTGAGAGAGATATTCAATAGGACCTCATGCTTGATTTAATGTTGATAGTGATATGTAGAAAAAGGAATTGAGGGTGACTTCCAGGTTTCCAACTTGGGCAACTGGGTGGATGGTGAAACTGAAATTGGGAAGAGTGGAGAAAGAACACACTAGGAATTGAGTTTTGCCATTGTTAAATGTGAAATGACTTTGGGATGTTCATGAAAAAATATGCGGTGGGCAGTTGGATACATAGATGTGAAATTTAATAGTGATTTAAGCTTGAGATGTAGATTTCATAGTCATAGCCATACGGAAGCTTTGAGATTGAATGAGATCATTAGGGATATTATGGGTGAGAAGAGAGTAGAATGTGAAACAAAATCAGATAAACAATAAGAAGAGGACTTCACAAAGGATACTGAGATGGAATAGCTAGTAATACTGGAGAAAAAACCAGATGAGTGAGGCAAAGACAGAGTATTTCAAGGAGGGAACATTCAACAGAGTCTATGCTTTCAAGAGAAAACAAATACAATAGAAATGGAAAAGCACCATTTTGATTTGTTTCATGTACTGGTAGCGATGGACTTCAGATTGAAAGGGAAGTGAATGTAATGAAAGAGCAGGAGCTGTGAAGAAAGGTATGCTTGAAGGAGGGCGTCTTAGTCTGTTTTGTGCTGCTATGACAGAATACCGGAGATTTTAGCAGGTTTGGTGTCTGCTTGCATCTTCTGGAGCGGACGAATCCTGTTCCTCACATGGCAGAAGAGTGGAAGAGCACAGAGAGATAACTCATTCCCGAAAGCCCTTTCATAAAAGCATTAAACCCACCCATGAATGTAAAGTCTTCATGGCCTAATCACCTTTTTAAGATCTCATCTCTTAATAGCAATTAAATTGCAACATGAGTTTTGGAGGGAACAAACATTCAAACCATAGCAGAGCACTTTTTAATTTGTCTGTTTTGGTGGGAGGAACTATTTGGGCATATTTAAATACTGCCAGGAAATAGCCAATAGAAGAAGACATTAAAAATACAAGGGGGAGAGGAACCAATCAATATAAACAGATATGCGAGGAGGGAGAGGGGTAGAATCTGACACCTGGTTAAGAGATTGGAAAGCGGGAGGAACATTTCATCCATCTGAAACATTAAAACAGCTTTATCTTGTGGCTCAAGACTTTAAGACATTGATCTCTTATAGTCTGGTGAATAACAAAAGTACAAGAGCTTCCATTCCATTTTACTATGGAGAAATTTGGTCTCGAAGATAACGTATTAATCCATTTTGCACTGCTATAAAGAAATGCCTGAGGCTGGGTAATTTATAAAGAAATAAGGTTTATTTGGCTCACAATCCTGCGGGCTGTAAAAGAACCATGCATCAGCATCTCTTTCTGGTGAAGGCTTCAGGCAGCTTCCAGTCAAGGAGGAAGCCAAAGGCGGAGCAGGCATGTCACATGGTGAGAGAGGGAGCAAGAGAGAGAGGAGGAGGTGCCAGGCCCCTTCAAACAACCAGCTCTTTTGTGAGCGAGAACTCATTCATTACCTCCTGGAGGGCACCAGGACATTCATGAGGGATCTGCCTGATGACTCAGACCTTTCCCTCCAGGCCCCATCAAATTTCAGCATGAGATTTGGAGAGGCCAAATAACCAAACTATATCAGATAATAAGATATTTATCCAAGACCAACTACTAGAGAATGGGGCTAAATGATATATTGTGGGTCTGTATTTTGAGCAATTGTGGTCCCACTTTCTTCACTAATGAGGCAATAATATCTGCAGCCAGTAGGTAAGTAAGCCAGTGAACAACATGGGGTTTAGTAAAACAAGAAATGCTACCATGATATTTTGGGGGGTCATGTGATTTCTAAAGATAAATACTGTTGTCTGAGAGCTTCTTGATTTTATTAGTGTGTTGATCTAAATCAATGGAATTAATGAATAGTAAAACTAAATATTGTAACAATATGTATATTTAAATCAATTAATATATAGTTTTTTTAAATTTCAGAATATTATGGAGGCACAAACGTTTTGGTTATGTAAATTGCTTTTGCACCATTTGAGTCAGAGTTATAAGTGTGCCTATACCCCAGGTAGTGTGCATTGTACACATTAGGTGTCAATTTACTCATCCCTTCCTTCCCTCTCCCACCTGCTCAATTTCCATTGATTGTTACTTCTATATGTGCACATAAATGTTGATTGATTAGTTCCAATTTAATGATGAGTATATTGGTGTTTGTTTTTCCATTCTTGTGATGTTTCACTTAGAAGAATGGGCTCCAGCTCTATCCAGGATAATACAGAGGTATTAGTTCACCATTTTTTTATGGCTGAGTAGTACTCCATGGTAAACATATACCACATTTTATTAATCCATTCATGTATTGATGGGCACTTGGGTCGTTTCCACATCTTTGCAATTGTGAATTGTGCTGCTATAAATATTTGAGTGCAGATGTCTTTTTTATAGAATGTCTTTTTTTCCTTTGGGTAAATACACAGTAGTGGGATTGCTGAATCAAATGGTAGTTCTACTTTCAGTTCTTTGAGGTATCTCCATACTACTGTCCACAGAGGTTGTACTAGATTGCAGTCCCATCAACAGTGGATGAGTGTTCCTAACTCTCTGCATCCATGCCAACATTTGTTGTTTGAGGACTTTTTGCTTTTAAAGTGACAAAATAACCATGTAAAAATAACTATACACTTTTTTTTAAAGAGTGACTACAAAACTGTAGTTCCTAAAATAATGTACTTAGAAAAACAGGTAGTATGATTAATAGAGCCTGATAGTATAGTAAGAGAGCCTATTATATATGTGTGTCTTAAATATACATATCAGTGCTAAATGATAGTAATAATAATAGTTAACATTTATTTCATTCTTTCTCTGTGCCAAGCACTACCATAAGTTTAAGATATACATTAACTAATTTAATCCTCATAACAACCTCAAGAGGTAGGTAAAATGTTTGCTGTTGTTGTTTTATATATTAATATTATGCTCATTTTATGCTAAAAGAGACATCACAAATCAATGGAAGACAAAAGGAGGCTGATTAACCTATTATAGCTGGAACAGCCTATGATAGCCTGATTTTATTAAGCATTTTGTTCAACTAACTTTGCTTGTTCAGAAATCATACTCTGGGAGAGTCTGCTCATTGTCTTCGTAGTAACAGGACCACTCGTCTCTGCACCCCAGCTGAGTTTTAGCAGAGCATATGGCTATCTCCTAGAGACTACATTTTCTAGCCTCCCTTGCAGCTAAGGTGACCATGTTACAATATTTAGGTCAATGAGATATGAGTGGAGTATTATGTAATATTCCTGGTCATAGTTTTAAATACAGATGAATCCCTCCACCACCTCACCCCTACATTCTCTTTCTTTCCCTGTTGCCTCCAACTGGAGGAAGTACATGGTTGTGAGACAGCTCCAACCAGGTCAACAAAGGCAGTTTCTGAAAGATAATGGAATGCACGCTACCATAAGTGGAATCTGGATTCCTAGATGCCCTCCTGGAACGTGGTAGCCCAGGCTGGACTGTTTGATGGATGCCTTGGTATTCTGGGGTCTCTATGATATAATATATTAGCCTATATCCTAACTAATACAAAAAGTAATAGTCAACCTTCTAATCAGTAATTGGCTTCCAATGTTGTTGTTCTAATAGAGAAGGAATTAACATTTTAAAAATTGTTGTCCTTGTAACAGCTATTAACTTTTATTAACTAATAAATTGACATTCTGATTATAATTTTATCTCTTAGGTAATTGTGCTTCTGGAAAAAGATAAGCTCGTCTTGCAGATGTAGTGTTCCAGGTTCAGACAATCATCTTCCAAACTTGATTATTATCAGTTTACCTCTGAGTACTGAGTGTCTCAAGAGAGAAGCATAAATAAGAGAATAAGAAGTAGAAACAAAATTTAGTTTCTCATTCTGCAGGACTGAGGGGCAGACTGAACAACAGCTAAAATAAACATTACCCAGTGATATTTTAAGAGATGGGTAACTCACCTAACCTTGATGGACCAGTTCAACTTCCTTAGGGATTACACATGTCACTGAATAGTTAATCACGAGGGCTATGATTATAAATTATTTTATTTTCTACATTAAAAAAAACAGAAATAAATAAAAGAAATAATTTTTTGTTGTTAAAAACTCCATTATATATTATTACTGAACAACAAAAGCAAAATTGAATTTGGCATGATTCTCTGAACTTAGGATTATTATTTTTAGCACCCTAAATTTTGCACAATGTTGTGATCTTTAGCTTCTTTTTTGCTTTGACTTTTTGTTTTTACTTGTTCCTCTTAGGCACTTCCCTATTGGGTAAGCTACATGAGAAAGGGAAAAGTTATTTATATCACTCTTTAGTTATAATAACATAATGTGTTTTATTTGGCAATAAAAGCTGGACAGCAGCTGGCAGTATAAATTCATTTTCAAATAGTCTTGGCAAACAATTGAATCCAACCTCCACAACAAAACTTGAGCAGACCTCAAATGGTTGCTTTGGGGCCCACTGAAAATTTTGATGTTCTAAATTGCTCTTCTTAGGATTCACATGCTGTGAAACTTTCATTTTGTTTTTCAGTGAAACAATATAGAGAAGGTATTTTGGAGTGTGAAGAACAAGAGTTTTGATGAAATGATTGCATTACTAAAGAAGCTTCATCAATCACTGTTCAGATGTTTAAATATTACAAATGGAGGCATTGCAGCTTACGCTGAATAGTTTCACCATCTGTCTCAACAAAGAACATTTGGGAATTTTTTAGATGCTGTGTAATCTTCTATTATGTGGGATTTCCCACAAAGGATTCTTATTTGCCTCTCAATTGAACTACATTTGATAATTTTAATGATCCAGGAAAACGATCTAGCAAAAGAAATTACATAGCTAATTTTCTCAAATCAAAGGAGCAGTTTTCAATATATAGTAATGCTTTTACCATTTGGGTAAGCAAAGCAGAGATGCACTCATTTCAGAAAAGTAACAGTTCATTTAGATATACCAAACCCCAATCCTTTTGTGGAGAATTATGTTGGCGCTCTGCTTGAAGAGTCATGGAGGCAGAATACAGACAGTGGGAGAGCATGCTATTTAAAATTTAGTAGAATGAACAGCAGTGTCCAAAACTTGATAGTTCTTATTTATATTACAATAAATAGTAATAGATGCCCGTAGGAGGCTTCATTATTCTGCAACAATATTCATTGATGTCTGTGAACTCTGAACCTAAAATAGACTTTAGTCTATTATTGACTAAGACAAGCTTTATAATTTTATTTTCAAAACATCAGTTGTCAAGTTGCTAAAACCAATATTTTTTTAAGATTAAAATTTTAAGGAAGTTGCTGAAGGCTTTACTGTAAGTATACAATATGTTTTCTTCACAAGGAAGTTTCAGTTTGTTCAAGCAAGGACATAACACAAAAGGCTGTTAGAAATAACCGATTTCCCATATCACTGGGAATGTGAGAGTCATTTATGACAAAGGACTACAGAGAGTTGTTGATATATTTCCCAAGGGATTCTTTGAAGAATTGGAAACCTGTTGTAAAAGTATACCAGTATCATTGTAGTCATGCAGTCCAGTTATTCTACCAATTTGAATGCTAGAAATTGATTTTTGTAAAAAAGAAGGATAAATATTTTATTCTAACTAACAGTGCTCAAACTAATTGCATTTATCTGGCGGGTTTCACCAATAGTTTTGGAGTTAAGACTTGTCTGAATGCAGAGGTGAAAGAAAAGTTCAGATAAGTAGAAATATACAAATTCTCCCACTTTTAGGAATAGAAAGACCTTTACAAGAAAAAAGAAAAATGGAGCTTCTTAACAATAAAAATTCAGATGGTTTATAAAATGCAATGTCCTGCCAAAACAATCAGAAGGCTCACGTGCTTCAAAGCAAGAAAGCCTGTAACTATACGCCTGCTATATGCCAGGCAGTGTGCTAAGTAAACATTTTACATAATTGTTACATTTAGCCCTCACAACAATTCTATGAGGCAGAAATTATTATTGCCATTTTACAAATGAGAAAGTGGAAATTGAGAGAGTGCATGTAATGTTCAAGGTGCCAAGGTTGTAAATATTATATAAGAATCAGGACTCAGAATCAAATCTTTGGTTCCAAAGTCCATTTTTTACCTGAAACATCATAAACTGAATCTCAGTATATATTGGCTGGACAGTATAATTTTATTTAAAAAGTTAATATAGCAGAACCCTATACAATCACCCATTTTAGCAGGCTGGAGGCTCAAAGCAATTTATCACTGAATTTGCAGCTACACTCATGGAGTTTTGTTTGATCTCCAACTCAGGTGAGTTGGTCCTTCCTGCCAGCTCAGGTTCACTCTCAGGCCTACGACCATTCCTGGCCTTGGATGGATGCGTTTCAGGAATGCAGCCGTAAATCTGGGTGTTGTAGAATGAAAAATACACCCTCCCTCCAGCTCCTGATCTCCCAAACCTGTGGATATGTTTCTGCACATGAAAAGGGACTTTTCAGATGTGATAAAGGATCATGAGTTCAGAAGATTATTCTGGATTATCTGCATAGGTCCAATGTAATCACACGTGCCCTTATAGAAGTTGGAATAGGCAAGGAAATGGAAATTCCCTATCACCTACAAAAGAAACACAGCCCTGCCAACACCTTAATTTTAGAACTTCTGACCTCCAGAACTGTAAGATAATACATTTGTGCTGTTTTAAGCTACCAAATGTGTGGTGATTTGTTACAGAAGTAATAGGAAACTAATTCACTGGGTCCTTGCATCAACTCACATTTGCTAATATTGGCTCTGATTTTGTGCTCCATGTCTGGTAAATAGGTCTTTGAGTTCCAGTCTCTGAATGTCTGCCTTGCCATCCCGATCTTAGTCTTTCTAGAAGTCTCTTTTTGCCCAAGTGACTTAAAAAAGAAGTCCAGTGGGGAAAAAGGGAGGTACTTGTAGTTATTATTATATAGGTCCCAATGAGCAAGTTGTAAGGGTGAAAATAAATCATTGTTCTGTATATTTTGTTGGAGATGGTCTTGCAATACTAAGTAAAATGAGTTCCCTAATATGTATTGTTGTTGTTATTACTATTATTTAGGTGAAAGTATAGCGTGCATACAGTAAAAGCTGAAACACAAAGACCCACATGATACCCCTAAACCTATAAAACAGGGGTGCTGCCTGGTTTTGAGGGGGCATTTACCTTCTTTAGGAGACTGGAGTGTGAGTTAAAGTGTTTTCTTCTGAAAATATTTCCAAAGCTGACTGCTTTACTCTGAGTTTCTTGTGTTTTAACTATATTGTTTTATTTTGATTTGTTTTTTTTAATCAATGCAAAATTTTGTGCCGGATTGCTTGAGATTTGCCTAGCTACTATATTTCCAAATGAAAACAATTTCTATCCCACATGTTACCACTAACCCCATATCCCACCTCCCAACTCTACCCCAACATTCCCTTTCCTTTTATGCAAGCAGTGGGAACATTCTCCCTTTTACTACTCTGTAAATCATAGTCTTGTTCTATATGAGGTCAAAGGAGGAAGGATGAGTTATCTGTAATTTTGCTAGAACATGAATGATGTCTATCTTGTACAGTGTGGATGTTAAAGTGAATATTTACCTTAATAAATTATTTATTTATAACCAGAATACATTGTAATTTAGTCTTCTGACTTGGCTGCTTGAACAGAGTAGCAGATGCCATCCTGAGGTTTATTTTTGTCATAGGAACAAGATTTTAACATAATTAAAAGCATAAAGTACAATTAATTAACTCGCTTACCTGAAAAGTCAGGGGTTTTAGGCTTGGCTGAGTCCCAGGGCTTAACCCACATTGTTGGGCTTCTTTCTTCCTCTCTACAGATCTTCGCTCTGCTTCTTACTGTGTGCTGACAATATCCTTGTTTCCTGCAGATGAGCATCTTGTGGGGAAACTGGCTGCTGTCAGTCTCTAATTCACAAGCCCCACAGTTCCTCATGCCCCACCCCCTCTGTTTTAGCAGTCCAGGGGACTAGGCGAAAGGGAACTTCTTTCTGCCAGCATCCATATATCAACTCCAGAGAAGAACCTGATTGGTCACACTGCTCTATGGCTCACTCCTGGGCCAGTTGCTGGTTCTAGGAGACTGGATATTGTGGTTGGATAGGTCTTTACCAAGTGCCCACCCCTTGGCTAAAATGGAAGGGTGAGATATTGTAACCAACATGTTCATAATGGGGGGATGGCAAGTCTCCAAAAGAATGTATGGTGGCCAATCTCAGGAAAAGACTTTTTCTCTGTTTGTTTTTGTGTTCCTAGAGCCCAAAACAGTACTTGACCAAAAGTAGTAGGCAATAAATGTTTGGTGAATTGAATTAAATTGCACTATATTTTGGCCTTCATTATTGTATTAAAATCATTATAATAAGTGTGATCAAGAACATTGCTCTTGAGCAAACTGACTAGGTTTACATCTTAGTTCTGTCTCAATGAGTTTCCTCATTTATAGAATGGGATAACAACAGGACCTGCCTTAGGGTCCTTTGCCTAGAGAAGTCAATGCAAATAAAGCACTTAACATAATCCATGGCATATAATAAGCACTCAACAAAATACTAGCTATTATATTTGTATGCTTTCATTGTGGGGTGTGTGTGTATATATGCGTAAGTGTATACATACAGATATTTTCTTATATGTATTTGTGTGTATACACAAATATATTCTTATACATATTCACATGCATATATACTTACACATTTTGGGTGAGTGAAAAACATACATATTTTATTTGTAATCATGCAAAAGTCATATTTTTCCCAGTAAGTGTCAGACCCTTTGCTAGATTCTATGGATACAATGATGAGAAAGATATGGCCCTTGACCTCACACAGCTCATGAATATATGCATTATGAATGTGTATTCTCTCTCTCTCTCATACACACACACACACACACACACACACACACACACACACACACACACTTTCTAATCAAGCTGGAAATCATTGCCAGGAACGTTTGTCATTATGTTAAAAAAGCATGGTAATCTGTCAGGAAAACTGGGTTCTAGTCCTAGCTCTTTACCACTCCCTCAAGTTCTGCATTCTATGGACTTCTCTTGTTATTCAGTAACACAAACTGAACTTAGTTAATCAACTAAGAAATTACATCCATGTGGAACAAACCTAAGCATTAATACAAATAATGTATTTGCAAAGAATCTTCAGGACTAAAGAGACCATCAGTCATGCATTTAAACTCATAATGGAGCCTTGATCCTTTTCCCCCAACCTTAGAGATTAACTTAATTAAATGGCTTGCTTACTTATTTTCCAAAACCTCCATGAAATGAGAAATTCTAAATTAGAATAAAAGTAACATCTTTTCCATTTACAGAGGTGTATTAACTGTGTATGGTGTGTGATTCAATCAAGAGATCACCCTTATGCTTTCCATTCACGATAAGAAATAGAGTACTTCATACAGGTATCCCCATATGCCCTCCCCAATCTCGTTCCACCCTTGTTTCCCACTATGCTGCCATTTGTAGTAACATCCTTCTGGGCTCTTTACAGTTTTAGAATTTTATTACACATCAGTTTTGCCTGCCTGTGAACATTGTGTAAATTGAAAACTTACTGAATATATTCCTCTATGGCTCGCTCCAGTGTTCTGGAGATTTGTTTGTGTTTTGCATGAAGCTATAGTTCTTTCCTTTTCACTGCTGTTTCATTGTGTGAATATACCTTCATTCATTTATGTATTGAACTGTTGATGGTTGTTTCCAGTTTGAGGCTGTTCCATAAAGTCTTCCTATGAATATCCTTCAACCTGTATCTTCATGCACATATTTTCTGTGGGTAGATACTAGAAGTGGAATTTCTGTGTCATGGAGTATTTGCGTTTCAACTTTATTAAAGGAGAAAAAATTATTACCAAACTGCCTCTACAAAATTCAGCAACAAGAGGAGAAAGTCCACATATTCTGCAAACATTTGATTTAGTTAGACCTTTGGATTTTGCTGATATTATAATAAAACAAAATCTCTATTTGCTTTTAATTCACATTTCCCTCATTAATAATTAGGTTGACACCTTTCAGTATATTTGTTGACTATTTGAGTTTATTTCTTGTTTGTGAAGCACCTGTCAAGACTTCTGCCAGTTTTTACTGAGTTGTCCTTTTCCTTCTCATTATTTGGGGGAGGGGCACGAGGTAGGAGGTTTTTTTTTTATATACAATTCAAACACTTGTCTTTTGTCAGTTACATTAAATGAAAATGTCTTCTTCCCACTCTGTGTCTTGTATTTTCACTCTCTTTACACTGTCTTTTGATGAACAAAATATCTACTTTAATGTGGTTGGATTGATCAATTCTTTGCCTACAGTTTGGGCATTTCGTGGGTTGTTAAAATTTTTTATCCTAAAGTCTTCAAACTTTCTGTCATGTTTTCTTCTAAAAGTTTTGTACTTTTGCCTTTTATTTTAGGTTTTAAATCTACATTGAACTGTTTTTTCTCTATCTATGTCTAGGGAAGTGGGAAAGAGCAAGGGGCCCACTGATTTTTTCCCTCGTTCTCCACCTTAATTGAATAACCAATTGTTCCTGAATAATTTTTAATAAAATCTATCCTTTACCCACTGTCTGCAATGTGATCTCATACAGCAATTTTTGGTATATATTTGAGTCTACTTATGGCCTCTGCTTTATAATAATATCCTTTTGTCTATTTATCTACCCCAGTGCCCAAGCCATATTACCTTAAATACCATAGCTGTACACTAAGACTTGATGTGTGGGAGAACAAGATTCTTAGTTGAAGAGTATCTTGGTTTTTTTAAACCTTTACTCATCTATACAAATTTGAGAACCAGTGTTAAGTAATACACTCACTCACAGGCACACTTATTGAATAATGTTTAGTTTTTCCAATCCATGAACTTTGTATATAACTCCATTTATTTTGGTCTTTTCACATCTTTCTCAGTAAGTTTTTGTAAAATATTTTTATATGTAGAGGTCTTGTGCCTCTTAAATTTATTCATAGGTGTTTAATATTTTTATACTGAATTCAAATTTTATTTTCTATTTGATTCTGGCTTATAGAAATATAATTGGTTTTTTTATATTGACCTTGTATCTAGTAACTTTGATAAACTCGCCTACTACCTTTAATAATTTATTATAGGTTATTTTTGACATGCTAGGTATACAATCATATCATCCGTAAGCAATGACAGTTTTCCTGTATCTACTGAGTAGATCACATTTTTTTTCCTTTAGTCTGTAAACACAGTGGATTATTTCAATTGATTTTGTGATATTTGGTTGTTTGCATGTGATAATTGTTTGAGTGTACCATCTATTTGCATGAGTGAGATTGACCTGCAATTTTCATTTCTTTTGCTATCTTTGACAGGTTTTGCTATCTACTTTACACTTGCTTCATAAAATGAATTAGGGAGTGTTCTTTCTTTTCACTAGGGAAATTTATGTGAAAAATTTGTATTTTGATTTTTGTCACATTCATAGAAAAACCATATAAGCTTACTTACAGTTTACTTTATGGGCATATTTTTAATTACTATTCTAGGCTTTCTAATCATTAAAGAAATAATCAGTTTTTCTAATTTTCAAACATTTTAGTTTGCTTTTCTGGAAATTTGCACTTACCTGAATTTTTAAATTTATTCACATAAAATTATTTCTTACATTATTTTTTACCTGCCCCCCCTTTTTTTAACAAATTTTATCTCCTCAGAGGTTTGTCAATATAATTAGTAGTTTCAGAAAATCAACTTTCATCTTTGTTTTTCTTTTATGTTTGTAGTTGTTTTTCTGTTATTTTCTGCTCTTTTCTCTGTTACGTACTTTCTTTTACATTTTGATTTACTTTGCTGTTCCTTTTCTAACTTTTTGAGGATTATTTAGATAATCAACTCATTATTTTCAGGTTTTTTTCTTTTATTATATATATATTTAAGGTTATAAATTTCTAAGTACTGCTTTCACTCTAAGCTTCATTTTAAAACGTGATATGTAGTATTTTCACTTCTAAAAGTTTTCTAATCAATAATCCGTATGATTACTCCTTTGAACCACAAGTTATTAGATGTGCATTCCTCAATTTCAAAACCTGTAGAAGCTTTCTGATTAACTTATTATTATTCATTTCTAGCCTAATTGCATTGTGTCCAAGAATGAAGGTGACATATACCAACTCTTTAAGATTTTTACACACCTATTTTTTGTTCAGTAAATGATCACTTGTTTCTAAATGTTCCTTGTATACTTGGAAAGAATTTGTAACTGTTTTATAATTCTGAAGTACATTTTTCCATATGTGTCTATTAGGTCATGCTTATTAATGTATTGTTGAAATCACTTATATCCATACTAATTTTTTTATCTGCTTATTCTCTCATTCCCTGAGATATATTTAAAATTCCTTCTATTTTTATTTATTATTAAGCATATGCATATTTAAAATTGTATATTTATGGTAATTTTATCTTTTTATGAGGTGACCCTGTTTATTTCTAGTAATGCTTTTTGCCAAATAGACTAGTTTGTCTCATATTATTGTAAATCTACAGACTTTGTTTTGACTACTATTGGTCTGCCTTGTCCTTTTCATTCCTTCACTTTTAACCCTCTGTTGTTATATGATTTTAGCTACCCCTTGAACACAAAATATATCTAAATTTTATCATTTATTGTAACAATATTTGCTTTTTAACTGGATTATTTAGTTCAGTTATATTTAGTATAACATTACTGATTTACTTAGCTTTAAATCTATCATCTATTTTTCTGATCTATTTTTCTTGACATTTTTAAGTTTATTTTTGTCCCCTTTCTTCTTTTCTTTTAGATTGAGCAAGTATCTATAAACATTTGTTTTGTTTCCTCTACTAGTTCAGAAAGTGTACATAATAGTTTTCTTCTTTCTGTGCTTCTTCTTAAAATTATGACATAAACAATTTATCACACTATAAAAGTAATAAATACGTTTACCTTCCTTCCTCCTGAAACTTTAAAATATATTTACAGAATTTGTTTCATAAATTATATGCTATCAACATGTAGATTGATTCTTTTTTCTCCAAAGACATATTTTCATTATTTATAAGGTTAGTATTTGCTCAGATTTATTCAAACAGTTACTACTTTCTTTTTTGTTCATTCTTCCTGCATCTTAGTTTTTCATCTGGGCTGACTTTCTTCATCTGCAAAATTTCCTTTAGTGAGATTCTGCTGGTAGAACATTCTTGATTTTTGTTTGCCTGAAAATGCCTTTATTTCACTCTCATTTTTGAGATATATTTTTACCAGACATAGAATTATATGATAACATGGATTTATTTCAGTATAGTGACCATATCATAACACTTTTCTGGCTTCTATTGTTGCTGTAGAAAAGTCAACTCTTAGTCTCAGTGCTGCCTCTTTGAAGTTAATCTCTCTTTCCTTTATGTCTACTGTTAATATGTTTTCTTTCCCATTAAAGATTTGTAGTCTTGCTGATGTGTGTGGATTCATTTTTTTTTTTTACCTTTCATGAGATTTATTTGGACCCTTGAATAGGCCTATAGTAGGCAAAATTCTGAGGAGGTCCCCAAGATTCCTGCCCTCTGGTATATATCCCTTATATAATCCTCTCCTCTTGAGAGTGGGAGCAACTTGTGAATCTGGTAGGATTTTACTTCATGGTGAGGTGATGTTATATGACAAAGATGAGATTTTGAAAATTTAATTAATCTTTCTAATCAGTTGACTTGAGTTAATCAAAAAGATTATCCCAGATGGACCTGACTTGGTCAGGTAAGCACCTTAAAAGCAGTTTAAAAGCACTTTAAAAGCAGATCCTTCCTCGAAGGAGAGATTTGGAGTGAGAGAGATTTTCTTGCTTGCCTCGAAGAGGCAAACAACCATGTTGTGAACTCCAATGGGAGGGTCATGTGCAAAGGACCTGAAGGTAGATTCTAGCAGCTAAAAGGAAAAACATATATGTGGGTGGTGGGTGGAGGGAGAGGACTTCAATCTTACAGCTGCAAGGAAGGGAATTCTGCCAACACCACTGAGCTTGGAAGAGGACCTTGAGCCTTGCATGTGATTGCAGCCCTGGCCAACACCCTGACTGGAGGTACCTTGTGAGACCCTGAGCAAAAGACATAACCAAGTTGTGTCTAGATTCCTGACCCACAGTAACTGTGAGATAACAAGTCTGTGTTGTTTTAAACTGCTAAAATTTTGAAAATTGTTTACACAACAATAGAAAACTAATGTTGTAGGTTGGTATTTTTCATCCCTTCTGGAAAACTCTATTTTCTTTTCAAATATTGATTCACCTTTCATTCTCCTCTCTTTAGAAACTTTGATTAAACAAATATTGGGCCTTTTCACACTATTCCCTGTGTCTCTAAACATCTTTTATTTTCTATCTCTTGGTCTTTCTGCAATGTATTCTGGGTAATTTCTTCAGTTGCCTCTCCTAGTTCACTGGTTCTCCATGTGTGTCTGTTCTGTTAGTCTGTCATCCAGTCTTTAATTTTAATTATTGTACTTTTCACGTCCAGAAATTCTAGTTGTTCTTTTTCAAAACTACTTGTTTATCTTTAAGTAAAAATATTTCTAAAGTGTTTTCTCTACTCTTATTAGAGGTGCAAGTGTGAGGCATAAATGGACCATTTCCAGTTTATTCATATATAATATTATTTTATCTTCTTTTCTAGTACCAATAGCACTGACTTCACTCCCAACACACCCCCCCACACACACACACCATGCACATACACACAAAATTGTGTAACTATTTTCTACAATGAAAGTCACCATTATCAGAAATTTAGCCATGTCCTCGTTAGACCACTGAAAAAAAGTCCCTCACTCTGGTTACAGTTAAGGGAGAGGATGTCAAACGTACAGAAAGAAGAACTACACAGAGCCATATGTTCGTGTAAAACTCCAGGCCATGAAAAGTGTGTGTGTCGGCCCCACTAAGGCCACTGTCTCTTACACATCTGGGGTGGAACTTTAGGTTCAGACAGCACAAAGGTATGAGGCTGGACTAGGACTCCTTTCTCTTGTGCGTCCTTGTTCTTTCCTTCTCCTTCTAGATTTTACAGTGCATTTCTGTAGTCTTTATGAGCTCATTCATGAATAAGCTTTATAGCATTTCATATAGAGAGAGAAATTGAAAGAAATTACTTATAACAATGAAAGTGAGTGTTTTCATAGTGAGGAAATCAACTAGGAAACTGTATTTATAGAAACATATTGACCTGACTGCTAAGAAAAGATAATGCCTGGATCTGTGGATAAAGTCACCTATCGATCCTTTAGGTACTCCCCACTGGAGTTTGGGGTTCTTTATGGTACATAGTGCCTAATCCCTCCATCAGGACAAGCCCAGCTAGGCTGCTCAGAACCGCAGGAGAGGGAGGGGTGTGGACAGAGCACCCATCAGAAAGGTCAGTCACCTTCCCTGCACTGACACGCAGACGTTTGTTGCTCTCACCCCTACTTTAATTTCTTTATCTAAAAAATTTAAGTGATTTGAGTAGTGTAAATTTTATGACTCTACGTAAAGCTGTGAAATTTCAAAAGCTGTAGGTAAGGAGTATTTATTTTTCAATTTCCTTCATCTCCGATATTTTCTTCCCTTAATCTTTGCCTTAAAAATCTTTTTTGATTAATTTTTAAATTAATATATTTTGATGGGTTTTTCTGTTTTTGCTTGTCTTTCTATACTTGTCAACCCATGTAATTATTTAATAATTTGATGTATTTTAAAGGTTTTTTTTCTGTTTTTGTTTGTCTTTCTACATTTGTCAACCCATGTAATTATTTAATATTTATGGAATAATTATGAACGTAGCCTGTAAATTTATTATTACTGTTTTTATTTGGCATTGCCAAGAAACATTTTGAACCACACAGACAGAACTGATCATTGCAGTTTAGGATTTTACAAACATAGACTCATTATTTCTTCCCCAAATTTTCAAATTTATTTTTATTAAATATTTGCATGCTAATTGTAGTATTTCCTTGTTAACAGTAACAAATGGTCAACTATTTTCCTGTTTTGGAATGAAACAAACCACAATAATCTCAGGCCAAAGTGTGTTAAAGGGAGGAACAATAAAATCATATATTATGACTCTTTCAGGCAGACAGGGAACCATTAAATAAATTGTCACTCTAGCTTTGAAAATGTCACCTTGTTGACCTGAACGAATTCCTGTAATTCTGGAAGAACAACAATGTATTCTACGCACATGGGAACAAGAAGGCCAGTATAACTTAAAATAAAGGCAAATGTAAAATTCACCTGAGGATAAATGAATGTTATCATGGATTGAGTCCTAGTTTTTATTCTTCAATTTCTCACTAGTGTGTAAGCATGGAAAATAAATGGATGAGTGCTTCTGAAATAATTTAAATGAAGGGAACTGAGAGCATGAGCTTCCCTAAAGGCAGGAATGCTGACCTTGTCCCTGCCATCCAGCTTCTACAAAAAGCTCTATTGTAATTTTCTGATGACCCCTTAGTGACTTTAAAATGTTAATGTAGCTTCCCAAAATACCTGACCTTCTCCCAGGGATTGATCACTTGATTCAGTAAGTCTAACATTTCTATATGAGCATATGAAGCTTATATTTTTATATACACAGACCAAAGTAGTCAAATTATCCTAAACAATTAAAAGCATATTTACCAATTCCTCATCTCAAAGCTAAATGTCTCAGCCAAAGCTATTTATTAAATAGTTAATAAATATTTTCATTATAAAATTGAATTTTATCGATCTTTTTGCATAATTCATTTAATATTAAAATTCCTAAATTGAATCTGCATTTTATAGTACCAATAACAAAAGTACAAAACCAAATCTCTGATTGCTATTGCCATATTTGAAAAGAAATGAAGACATATAGGGCAAGATTTGGTTTCAATGTATGATTATTATGTATTTCCTATTGGCTATGTGCACATAAATGGTTAAATTATTTGGCAACCTCTCCTGGGGTTTTCTCCTTCCTTGCTACCAATTATTACAGTAGATTATTCTTCAGCATTGTTCACTTTTCATTTACAGCTTGATTTAATGAAATCTTAAAAAGAGTAGTTACTTTTCCAATGTAATTCAGATGAAAATGGTAGGGTAATTATTACCTCTTTCAAATTTGTTCTGGCTTCAACTCTTTTTTGTCTTTTTAATTTGGTACTTTCAAATGAAATATTTTAATTATGCATAAAATTAATAAAGGGCAATTTATATTACCATTATGTGTCGACTGGTTGTCTATTGATAAATAGAAGACTGGATCCTTGATGGATATTTTTATAACAGGAAAAATAATTAAATGGCCATATAATCATTATCAATAAGGGGTTATTGAAGTACAGTATATTGCCTCTTACACAAAAGCATTTTGTTCAGCTATTTGAAAATAGGCTGTGCTTGAAAGATGAAATGACAGCAATACATACATGTAAGGGAGAAACCTGTGAGGCTGGATTAAGTAGAAGAAAAACAATATGTCTATTTCTCTAGGATTTCCAGGCTGTGATGAAAAAATGGACTATATTCAAAGGAATATGACTTGGTGAGGTGCGACATTACCGTATCTGTAG
Source organism: Lemur catta (assembly GCF_020740605.2). Lineage (NCBI taxonomy): Eukaryota > Metazoa > Chordata > Mammalia > Primates > Lemuridae > Lemur > Lemur catta. Next base: position 53,657,666 of record NC_059128.1, on the reverse strand, counting down.
TAAAGTCAATGTTTACATTTTATTCAAATACAAGGGGTAATACTTTTGTTTTCCTTTTATTTCTTATTATGTTTCTTCTATACATAGAATATAGAACTTAAAAACCACAAATTTGAAGGATACAATTTAATTTTCAAACATTTTGCCATATGTGCAACATATGTATTATCCATTCTGCATTAATCTCTTCAAAAGGAAAAAGATAATTTCAGAAACCCAATGTCAAATTAGACTTGTATAAGTTGTTTTGAATTTTGGTGTCTGGTCCACAATGTCATTCATTTATTCATTAATGCACTAAATATATGTTGAGGACTTACTAAATATCGGGCAGGCACACGTAATAGACTTAGATTGATTTACTTTGCTTGAATAACAATTGGCCAGCTAGCTAGGAGCCTGTGTCTGAGTGATAACAGAACATAGAAAATTATACCCCATCAGTGACAGCTTAAAAATTTGAAAGCATAGTTGACATGCATTTTTTACTTGGAGGAGAGCATTAGAGAGTTCAAAAGTTTCCCCCCTGCCCCCAGTTTTTGAAATATGTCAAAGAAAGAACACCTTAATGAAAAAATACAATACTTGTGAAGGGGGATAAAGTAAATGTGTTCGGTAAAAAAGCATTCTCCAACAGAGAAGAAGGAGTCTGCTGAAACTTTGCTTTCTCCAAGTTGTTAGTTCTAAGGTTGCTGGCTCTGCTGACTGTGTCCACTCATACTCTTCTGATTGCTCATCTCAGGCCTACTTGGCTGAACTGTGAGGAGGCCGGTGGAGGAGAAAGGCTTGGTTCCTCCAGTTGCTGCTTGAGTAGACAGACCTGCAACTTTCACTTAGACAATCCTCTTTTAGCCCTTTTCTCCGTCTTCTCCACCTTAGCCAACCCTGAATCCGAAGAAGGTGGCTTCAGCCCAGTCTGCATCCACATATAATTCCTGCGTCCACATATAATTTCCATCCTGGAAATTGTCATTAGCTTCATTTTACTTGAATGAAAATGTTGCTGAGGTAGGGAGAGGAGATGTTGCCTTTGTAACCCATTTTCCTAGAAAGTTCTAAGTCTTTCTCCCCATCCCCAGCAGGGGAAGGGGGAGAATACACACATCTATACATAATTGTTGTGTATCCAATTGGACACAGCAATAATTTGGCACCAGTAATGCTTTACTTATTTTTCTGCTTTGTTTTGTTTAAGCTTTTCTGGCCTAAGCAAAAAGTTAGTCAATTATGCTTTGCTAAGCCAGTGTCATATGGAGGAGATGTTTTGGCCTCCATGTTTATTAAGAGCTCTTCATTTGGGATGTAAGGCCTGGAATTCCTCAGTTAGTGCTTGCAGGGTTTTGTCCTCAATAATTGGTAAGGGAATCTTAAAAAAAAACAACATGGACAAAATGAGTAGGAAGACACTTACACACACAAACACACATACACGCACACACACACATACATGTACTCCAATCGGGTGGGCCAGACAGGTACAATAAAATAAAAATAGAAAAAAATTTTCAAAGAAAGCAAGAAATCCCAGGAAGGAGAAAAAATATACTTCATGGGTAGGGAAGTCCAGATTAGCTCTGTTCTTGGTTGCTGAAGTGGAGTGGGGATAAGGGTTTTGGGAAAAGAGACGATTGAGAAGCATACGCATATTATTGGTGAGTTCTCCATCAGCAATCTGTTATGAGTTAACTGAATATACCTAGAGAAAACACTGCTCTGGTCTCAGTTTTCTTCTTTGTAAAAATTTGATGAGGTGATCTTTAAGATTCTTCCCAGCTTTAGTAATAATGATAACTTCTAATAACAGCTATTATTTACTGAGAACCTACTATATTCACTGAAATAATTCTCCCGAGCAGCAATTATCATTCTGACTAACACATGAGGAGATTGTGGCTCAGAGATGTCCAGTGCTTATGCACAGTCCTACATTTTACATACAAAGCATTTTAACAGAATGCCAAAAGATAAGAGAAATGCATACCAATGAATACTTAGCAATACATGAATTTTTTCTATATTTAAAATTTGTTGCTGAATCTCAGCTTAATAACTATTTATGGGCCTGTTATACAGCAAATGATAAAGTAGTTTCTTGTGTAAAGCACTGGACTGGGAACAAGGTACCTGTCCAGGAATTCGGGACAAGTCACTAAAGCTTGCAGACCATTTTCATCATTTCTGAACTAGACCAGAGTTTCTGAATATAGACTACAAGTTTGGTGGTTTGTGAAACTCCAGATATTATATGAAAAATGATAAAAGTTCACATATGTTTTGTGTAGATATATTCAGCATTCTGGGGACAGGGCCCAAAACTTTCACCAATGTCTAGAATAGTGGTTTTTAACCAACAAAGTTTTAGCATCACTATTCCAAATGAAGGAATTTTCAAGCTGTACCTTGGGTGTCTAGATATGCAAAGTAAGTGTCTTGCTGCTCTGTGCTTTGCTTTCTATTTGTGAGGCATATTTTTTCATCCCTCTTTCTATAAGTGGCCCACCTGAGGGGCACTATTATCTGGTATTTCAGAAACAGTCTTCAAGTTCTCCAAAGACACTCTTTAAAACTCCACCTAAACTCCATTACAAAGACCTCAGACCTAAATGTAAATAAAAACACATCAAAATATTAGTATTCTGTAAAGAAAAGTATATCCAAATGAAATAGCCTACCCCTTGCTTCATAATATAAGAACGAACCAGAATACAAAGTTTTAAGAAACTGGTTATGTGAATCATTATGAAGCATAGTACCTAATTCCATTTTCTAAAAAGATCTCAGGGAGAGTGGTACACCTAGCATATTTAACCACCAGAGCAGATCCTTTTTAAACAAATTCTCCTCCACATAGCAAAGTTATTTTCAGTAATAATTATGAAATGAAACAAATATTAACAATAATGGTCAAGGAAAATATATATAACAAAAAAAATACTACTTAATTATATTAATGTCTTTTTTGAGAGAAAAGGAGGAGACACAAGAAAAAAAGTGCTTCCAAAGGAGTGAAATCTGCAAGGTGCAGAGGATGATTTGCCATGGAATGACAGAATTGAAGAGACATACATTCTATTTTTCAGCTTTACAATCATGCTGCTATCATTGATAATTTCCAATCTACTCTTAAGTGCAGAAATATGTAGTGCCAGGGGCTGGAGACATGAACTAAGTCTGAAGCAAGTTTGAGTAACTCTGATTCCTGAAAAACTTACTTTTCATTTACAAAGGTGTAGCTGAATCTTGGACAAAATCGAGAGTCCTATGAATTAACTTCTTTATGGTTTTCATTAAATGATAAGAAATAAAAATGTGCTCGTTTGAACTTTACAGACACATTAGTACACTCAATTGTAACTATAACAATTGTTTGAACATAAGCAACAAACATTTTTATTGCAATTATTTTATCCCTGACAATGCTTAGCAATGATGATGCATGGTGATAATTAAAAAGCAGACCAACTTTTAGCTGGCCTTATTGTTTTAAAATTCACTGCAGTCGATGCACCCTCTTAGTGCCTATACCCAGTAAGAACCACTGCCTGTCTTTGATATGTCACTGGACTGGGAGGAAGATATTACTTTTGGTTCTTTAGGATAAATCACTTTTTACCTTTAAAAAAGAGCACATTATCAATTATGTTATTAGACTGGCTGTTATGCTGTCCAGGATGTTGGCTTTATGAAGTCTTTTCCAAAAGCATAATCTATGAAAAGCATTTGACTTGTTTCCAATGAATATATGTTGAATATCTTCTAAGATGTTAGACTGGTTGATTCTGTAGCAGACAATAAATTCCTTCTGTTTAGGAAGGTATCAGATGGAAGTCAAACTATGCCAATCATTATTCCTGTAGCTTCTCTAAGCTATGACATCTTTAGCAATAGAGCAAAGTTAAAGTGAAAATGTATCCTGTGCTGAACACTTTCTTCTATTCCCTTGGATTAGCTAAATGAGGAAGATTAGGTGAAAAGATGAGGGAGGTGGAACAATTCAAGCAGTAGAGTTTAAAACAGAAAAAAACAACAGCTTTAATGGAAACTGTATAATCTGACATTAGTTATGTTTTCATTAAGTTTGTAGTAAGTAATTTGTTGTTGCTCCAGCATTTAAGCCAAAAGATATTACCATGATTTGTGCTGAAATTGTTGTTTTGCCTCTGCCCACACCAATCTCTCCTGTAAAATCAGAATTTCTACCACTGCATTAGACCCCAGAACATAGATCTTATTCTGACACATTGAAGAAAAAAGACTTTTTCAAGTTTTTACTTGAAGGATGTTAATAATTGAAAAATTTGTGGGTTTGGGAAGTCTCAGGTATTCAGCTACATGCTCATTTTTTTGTAATAGTCACCTAGCAAAAACATACTTTAAAACATTTGGAATGTTTTAATAGTTTCAATTAATTTGTCTTTGTATAATCAAGAGGTGAATAAGGCAAACAGTTTGTATGTCGGAATTTGAAACATGGAATGTACTAGACTTTCTTTTCGTGAGAGATTTTATTGTAGATGGTCTATTTTGTCTGCAGAAAATATGAGTTACAAGCAAAAGGGTTTCCAAGTACAAGGAGATTAGAGACTATTGAAATTTTTAAGGCTAACAGGTGTTTTTCCCCTTCTAGTGCTACTCAGAGCCTTCAATATGCTAGCATGCATTTAATATGTTAATTGGATCCAGGAGGGAGATATAGTATGATGCATTTCCAAATTGACTGCAGAATTCTTATTTCCATGGGGTATCTTTTGGAACTTAGCATTTCATAGAACCTATTTTAAGAAAGTTTTCTCTTTCTTCACTAGGTCTCAGATGGAATCCAGGGGAAAATCATATTTATCTTCCCGTAACATCTCTCTGATCCCCACCATAAGATTCCTCATCTTATTCTTAGAAACTTGAGTCCCACATTTTCCTGCTACTACCAAAGGGGACCACCAGACATAATCTTCTCAGGTGGGGCAGACAATCTCTAAGATGTTTTCTGAGGAAACATGATGCCATAGGAAGAACATGAGCTTGAAATTTGAATGCCTTAATTGGTGCTCTGTCCTGTTCTAGAATTATAAGGCATAGATCTTAAAGTTTGGAACAAATTCAAATGCCATACACATCAAATTTATTTAGGTTAGATTTTGAGTAGGAGATAGAAACATAATGCTCTTGCATAAAATTAAGTGTCACTCATAATTTTTAAATAATCTTATTTTTCTTATAAACAGCTTCAAATTGAGTTTGTATAAGTGTACAAAGCAAGACAATGAGATCTAAATCTATTGTCATCTATTATTTTAAAGTCTTCCTTAGAAACCTCTCTTTTTAGTTAGGTCAGGGGGTATTATGGGCCCAGAGTGTCTCATTATTAAATAATTTTAATATTTCTTCATCTAAAGTGGATTCCATATCTTGTGGTCACTGTATCATATTCACTGAATAACAAATAGCATGTAGTAAGGTTCAAGGATTGTACTCAATAACCTCTCTGAAGCAAATTCAATATGAAGTCTTTACTTTTTTATTTTTTAAGGAAAATATTTTTATTATTCATTAAGTAGAAGTGGATCATCATAGAGGTCTTTTTTATTTTTATTATTTTTATTTTGGTATATTAGAGGGGTACAAATGTTTAGGTCACAAATATTGCCTTTGCCCCACCCAAGTCAGAGCTTCAGGGGTGTCCATCTCCCATACTGTGAGCACTGCACCCATTAGGTGTGAATATACCCATTCCCTCCTTCCCCCTCCTGCCTGCCTGAGAGCCAATGAATGTTACTACTATATGTTCACATAAGTGTTAATCAATTAATACCAATTTGATGGTGAGTACATGTGGTGCTTGTTTTTCCATTCTTGGGATACTTCACTTAATAGAATGGGCTCTAGCTCTATCCAGGATAATAGAAGAGGTGGTATATCACCATTGTTTTTTGTGGCTGAATAGTACTCCATGGTATACATATACCACATTTTATTAATCCACTCATGTATTGAAGGGCACTTGGGTTGTTTCCACATCTTTGCAATTGTGAATTGTGCTGCTATAAACATTCTAGTGCAGATGTCTTTCTTATAGAATGTTTCTTGTGTATGAGAAACATACACATTCTCTCATTTAACCCTAATATCAATTGTATGGAAGGCTTATTATTATCATCTCAATTTTACAAATAAATTTGGGCCCACTGATACTAAGTAAAATGCCTAAGGTTACATAATTCTTAAGTCTAGGAAGAGTCGGGATTGTAAAATCAGATTTATTACACTCCAAAGTTCATCTTTTCCATCGGTAAGTGGCCTTGAATTAACATTGGGATTTTATTTGACAAGATATTTTTCATAGTATTTTAAAAATATAATAGTAAGTTTCCAAGTGGATTTAAAATAAGTCAGTTAGTAAAAAGACAATTTTCTCTGTGATCCTTAAGTAATACTTTTCATACTAAGCAAGATCCTCATGTGTCCTTCTTATGTGTGATGGTTATTTTATATGTCAGCTGGGCCGTTGGGTGCCCAGATATTTGGTTAAACATTATTCTGGGTTTGTCTGTGAGGGTTTTTCCGGATGAGTTTCACATTTGAATCACTGGTCTGAGTAAAACAGATTGCCTTTCCTATTATAATCTGGGTGCCCCTCATCCGATGGACTAAAGACCTGAGAGAACAGAAGACCAAGGAAGAGAGAATTCCTCCTGCCTCTGATCACTTAAAACAAGGACATTAGTTTTTTGCTGTCTTCAGACTCAAACTCAAACACTGGCTCTCCTAGGGTCTTGAACCTGCCAGCTTTTGGACTGGAACATACACAAACTATATTTAATGTCGTTCCAGCATTTAAACCAAAATATATAACCATGATTTGTGCTAGATACTTTTGCCTCTGCCCACACCAATCTCTCCTGAAAAACTAGACTTTCTACTACTGCATGAGACACCAGAACATAGCTCTTATTCTGATACTTTGAAAAAAAGACTTCCTGCTTCTCAGGCCTCTGGACCCAAGTGGGGACTACACCATCAGCTCTCCTGGTCTCCAGCTTGCCAACTGCAGATCTTGGAACTTCTTGGCCTCCATAACCACATGGGCCAATTCCTTATCATACATCTCTTTCTCTATGTAGACATCCTATTGGTTTTATTTCCCTGGAGAACTCTGACTAGTGCATTTCATAAGGTAATTTATGTTGGAAATAAAGATGAAAATATTATTCAGTGTCATTAGCAGCTTAGTGTCATCACTGTGTGACTAATTAAATTATTCCCATTATAACCTGTCTCAGAGAGAAGTTTCATATTATGCAATTTTTATTCGATTTCCTATCAGGGGAAGCACTCATTTCCAGGATGTGTCCAAGTCCTGTCACTTTTTCAGATGTATGTGGGGACAGAGTTCACATAGAATTTGTTTTCCTTGAAAAAGCATGTCTGTCCAGTACTGGGAACCTGAAGTTTCTATAGAGTAGTTGTTCTACACCTGTGAAATCGCAGTCGCTGTTGACAGCTCTGGAACCTTTCCCATGAGCGCGCCCACACGTGCATGCATGTGTGCACACTCATATATGTTTGCATCAATTTTAGTTTTAAAATGCTTATTCTAGAGTCTCTATCCAACTCTCTGATGCTTCCTCTAGAAAACAACTGAAAGAGGTTACCAAAGTCAGAGAAAAGCAGGTCCAGAAATGAGGGCTTATAGATGACAAATTAGAAAACAAAAGAGAAAAGAATAAAGATCAAGGGAAGACCTGAAATCTGCTAGGGAGTGAACATTTTTTACACGCACTCATCATTTCATCCCACAAATTTACTAAATACTAAATATGTGTAAGATACTTTGAATACATGGAGATAAACCAAACTTGGATTTTGCCCTCATTATTTTACAATCAGCATGGAAAAAGATTATTTGTACACATGAATCTAAAAAATAAAAGGTTACAACAGAGGTTTGAATAAAATAATGTAGGGCCAGAAGAGAATATTGCCATCTGGTGAGATCTGGAAAACCTTATGGAAGTGGTAGCATAAGAAGACGATGTTGAAGGATGAGCCAACCTTGGCAAGTGGAGATATGTGATAAGTGTTCCAGGAGAGGGTAAACAAAGTCACGGAGGAGAGAGGTGTAGGGATACGTGTGGCAGCTTAGCTGGACTAGGTGTGGGATTGCTGGAGGTATTGTAGGGAGCCTTGGCAAAAATAAAAAGGAATTTTTTGCTTTCTTTAATCATCTTGAGCCTTAGAAAGGTTTAGAGCAGAGAAGATACCTGAGGAGACAAGTGCTTTTGAAATAGTAACCTGGCAGTGGTGCAGGCTGGATTGAAGCAAAGAGAAACTAGAATTGGGAGAAACATGCAGGGAAGTTATCTTGATAACCCAAATGGAATAAAAAGGAAAAGAACAGATTGCAGAGGTATGCTGTTTCCATAATGAACTTCTAAAGGCTATCTTGAAATGAACTTTGGCTAACGTTTTGATGGCCAAACCACCAGTGGGGCACGTCTGCAACAGCACTCCCAGTTCATGGGGTGGCTGAGGATTGCCAGCACTTCTCAGTCACTGACACCCTAAGGCATGAAAACAACCAAGATGTACAAGAAGAAAGAATGAAATTTAAAGACACAAAACAAAATTGGACACAGAAACCTCTTCAATTCCCTTTATCCAGAAGGGTTCTGGATCAGAAACTTGTAGTTTTGGAGTTAAAGGAAATAAGCATCAACTAACTATGAGAAGTGAGATATACACGCTATATACTGTGCGGCCAGAGGCTTTAGAAAGCAGAGTTGTGCTGCCTGCGTTCCCTCACATTATGGCAACCAACATACTTTTAAAAAACAATCCACAAACGCCGCCCACAATGTTTGAGCATCCTTTCCCTCTTGCAGATTTGTGATTTCATTATCTTACATATTGTACATTTGCTGATTGCAGGTGGCCAAAGTACCAGTTATTTTTAGTTTGTTACATAAAACACTCATTAATGAAGAGTCATGGCAGGCTTAAATTTACTTAATGTTCATTCTCAGTTTTTTTCCTGGCCTTCACATGGCATTTCCCTTTCTTTCATCATATTTTTAAACCTCAGGAAAATATTTTTCTCTGAATTTAGGAACCTATTTCTAGTGACCTGAAAGTTTTATTATATGAAATAAAAGGAGAGACAGAAATTATGCACAAGAACAAAAAGGAATGTTTGTTTAGTGAATTAGAAACAAATTGAGGTAAATAGGGAATGTGAAAAAGAAATCAGCATTTTATAACATGTACAATGCTGTACATATTCCTGTCACTTTGAAAAATGGCTTTTAAATTTTGCTAATAGTGTTTCCAAATTGCTAAACTGACTATAATTTAAAAGAAAGTAAAGCTATCTTTTTTTTGCTCATTTTGCAATGCTTAGTTGAAATGAAAAAAGAAAAGAGAAAGTTTTACAGATCAAAGCCTTCCCAGTGTAAGGGGAGTAGCCAAGAAAAAACATATTATGTCTATTCCACCAGCCTGACCTGAAAGGAACTGGTTTAAAATTTCTTTGAATTAAAATTAAAAGCATGTGTTCTCTTATTCATACACAAATACTAAATTAAACATTTATATGTGAAATTGGGAAATGTATATAATTTGTAAAGAACAAAATACACTATGTAACTGAATTAAAATGGGAATATAATCCTGCCATATTTCATCAATTCTAATTTGCAATTTTTTTATATTTGGGTATTTCTGCATTCAAGGTTTAATTCCAAAAACTGCTTGAAAAGATCAGATACAGAGTTAATTTCTTATTTCTCTGTGGTACTAAGGGATTAAGATTGGACAAATCTATAACGTAGGCAAATAAGGCAGACTCTTTATTTCAGTTAAGATTTTCAGCTCCTCCTGCAAAATATTTCACCATAACTAGTCAGTGGTGGCAAATTTAACAGATGTCAGTTTTATGCTCTGTATTTGTACTTCTCTGGTGAAAGTGCCATTGTTCTTAAAGCTCCTCATTCCTGGAATTGTTTGCCCTTGTTCTCTTGGATCTGCATAGGTAGGACTTCATCTTCAAGAGCCAATTCCAGGTCTTACATAATCACTCCTCAGTGATCGTTAAGGACTTGGGCATTTGGCTAAGTCTTCATAGTTGCCCCACCCACCACTCACCTATGCTTTTAGTGACCATGTGGATGAACCACTCTATACCTTTGGCAATGATTTTTGCTTGTACTCAATTCCAGTCACCCAAATTCATGCTGTAGACATTGCCTTTTCCAAGTCTCTTCCACTTTTGAAGTCTTAAACACCTACATCCTTTCTTCTGTCAATAACCCTGCATCCTTCCATTTCTTTCATGTTCTTACTAACACTACACCTATTCTTTGACCTCATTGACACTTCCTGTCTTTTCACCCCTTTTTTCCTCTCAATTAATCAGTTCACAACCAGCTTTAGTCCTTGATGTAAAGTCAAGATTTCATCATCCATAACTTTAGTATTTCATTTGCTACATTCTCACATATTCTACTCCTTGTTCTGTCATCTGGAGATACTATAACCCTGTTTCAGTTCAACTTTCTACTTTTTCTACTGTTGTACCTAGACAGATGAACTTTGGAAAACAAGTCAAACAAGAAAGTGGATCGATTTCATCACAGATCTGTGATCTTCAGCCTTAGAGTGATATATAAGCTCTCTTCACAACTATCCTCCTCACTTCATTGATTGAACTTGTATCAATTGTGCTAAGCCTTTGACTCTCTTCTCATGCATCTGCACTACCGCTTCCCTTTTAATTTCAGCAGAACCTATTGTTTCCAATTTCACATCAAAAATGGTAGTCATCAACAGGAAACTGAGAGTGTAGCATTCCACTAACAAATATATACCTCTCTTTTTCTAAGCTACAGAAACAGCTGTAGCTTCTAAGCTACTAGACAGTTCTTCTTGAATGTTCCAAAAGTACTTCTATGTTCAAAATGAAAAATTGTCTCTCTAAATTGATCATTTAAATATTTCCTCTAACTAGGTGACTAGTTAGCTGATTGACTGGATAAATGACATCCTATTTCATACAGGAAAATAGTTTCCTTGAGAACTGGGGCCCACATTCACCTCCAGTCTCTGAAATCCTTTCGTGTTCAGTATAAATGTTCTTCAACTTACAGTGACTACCATTCAATCCAAGGTTGGATCATTTATTGTCTTATTCTCTAAATGCTTCAGATGTTTACATCCCGAGTCTCCATGAAAGCACCAAACTCCTCAAATTTAGAAAGAATGTCTAAAATTAATTTTTATTTTTATAGAATAGCTGTTTAGTAAGTACTTAATAAGTTTTTTCTTATAAGAAATGAAATGATATAGTAATGGCTCAAAGAAGATGAGCAATGAGCTTTGATAGAGCAAATAAATCTGTTCCTGGAACCAAAGGTCTGCCATTGGGATATTATTTTTAATATATGAACCAACGTTCACTTATTCATTTGTGAATTATTTCTTTGTTAACTAATACAAAACAAAACAACTTCATAGTTTAGCATACAACTTTTTTGGAGATGTAAAGACTGAGGCCCCAAAGGTTTTGGCTGACCTGAGTCCCCCAGTGAGTTGCCATGACAACCCCTGCCTCTTCCCCCGTCACATATTACTCTTCCTCCTATTTCTATGGATAAACTCTTCATTATCCTTTTTAAAGCCCAGACTTTGTGTATTCCTTTATCACTAACTTAAGAAAACTGCCCCATCAATCCTCCATTCTCTGCCTCTCAAGAATCATTCCCATCTGCATGCATGTAAACTGTTATTTTTCCCATCTTAAAAATAACCCTCTCTTGATTCTACTTTTTCCTCCAGCTACCTCCCTATTTCTCTGCTGTATCATTAAAAAAAAAAAGAGCTTCCTGAAATATTATTGCAAACTTGATGTCTCCAATTTTCTCTTTCCCTACTTTCTTAAACCACACCAGTCAGGTTGTCGCCTCTACCACCTCACTGAAAATGGTCTTGTCAAGGTGACTTCCATGATGCTACATGCAAAGTGAGTTCTTAGTCTCTATTTTATTTGATTCATCAACACCATTTGCCTTGAAATACACTTTTCACTTGGCTTCCAAGAACCCACACTTTCTTGGTTTTCCTCCTACAACATTGGCTGTTTCTATTGTGTCTCCTTTGTGGGTTCCTCCTTGTCTCTGACTTTTAACATCAGTCATTTCTTAGGTGATCCCATCCAGTCTTATGGCTTTAAATACCATTCATATGCTGACGACACCCAAATTTATGTCTCCAGCCACTGTGTCTCTCCTCTGAACACCTGTAAGGATGCTCCTTGACTTACCAAGGAGTTATGTCCCAATAAACCCTTTGTAAGTTGAGAATATTGTTAAGTTAAAATGCATTTAACATACCTAACCTACCAAACATCATAACTTAGCCTAGCCTACCTTAAACATGCTCGGAACACTTACATTAGCCTATAGTTGGGCAAAAATCATTTAACACAAAGCCTATCTTATAATAAAGTGTTGAATGTCTCAGTAATTTATTGACTGCAGTGCTGAAAGAGAAAAACTGAATGCTTGTATGGGTACTTGATGATTTCTACTGTACACGTATTATTGCTTTCCCACTGTTGTAAAGTCAAAAAATCTTAAGTTGAACTCTAGTAAGTCATGAACCATCTATATGCAATTCCTACTGATATCTCAATTTGCCTAATAAACATCACAAAAAATGATGTGATGCCTAGTAAACATCACAACCTGTCTGAAACAGAATTCTGATCTTCCCTCCAACCAAACCTGCTCAAACTGCAATCATTTCCATGTCAGGAAATAGAGATTCTTTTTCTAATGTCTCAAGCATAAGATGTTGAAATCATTCCAACTCTTCTCTTTCTCTCACAGTGTTTTCAATGTATCAGCAAATCCTGTCAGTGAAGCCTTCAAAACACATCCAGTATGTGACCACTTTTTGCTGCCTCCCTCCTGCCACTCTGGATTGCCTGGCTTGTGGCCTCTTAACTAGTCTTTCTGCTCCCACTCTTGCCCCTCTTCAGACAATTTTCAACACAGCAGCAAAAATGATCCTTTTGAAATATCATGTCAATTCTTCATTCCAAAGCCTTCTGATGGCTTCCCATCTCTGAGAGCGAAAGCCAAAGCCCTCACGATGGCCTACAAGGCTTTGCACCATCTGGCCCATTTCTTACCCACAGTGGACCTCATATACCACCTTCTCTCATGTTCCCTTCACTCCAGCCACCATGACCTCCTGGCTCTTCCTGGAACTCAACAGAACCCTATCTCAGGACTTTTACACATGGAGTTTCTTCTTCTAAGAACTCTCCAAGTAGCTCTGCCTGACTCACTCCCTCATTTCTTCCAGGTCACCTTCTCATTGAGGTCTTACCTGGCTTCCTTACATGAATTTCAGTCTCCACACTCCCATCCCTCTTCCGTCTATATTATTTATCACTTTCTAAGATACTATATAATTTTTTATTCATTTTGTTTTTGCCTATTTTATCCTAAAATATAAGCTTTATGAAGGCAAGAGATTGATGTGTGTTTTGTTACTAATCACCTTGAACACCTTAAGCTTGTCGTAGGTGCTTAATAAATATTGATTGCATAAAAAAAAATTTTAAAAAGATGGCAGGTAACAGCAACAATGAAGAGAGGAAAACTGGCTGATTTTCTAAACACTTAAAAACATGAGAAATGGGTAAAAAGGGAAAACATGTAATAGAGAATTGATCTTAACCATTAGGAAGTTCACTTTGATTGGAGAAGTAAAAAACACTCAACTTGTAATTTTTTGCCTTAGTGAAAAAGTTTCAACAAATAAAGTTAATCATAAGGCCAGAGCTGTCCCCAAAGGACAGATCCTCACCTCTTGTGCAGCTCTCTATAAGTGACATAAAGCAAGCAGAGTGTACCATATCTGGCTTATATAGTAGGTGCTCAATAGATGTTTGTAGACTGAACAAAAATTAATGACTTGTTAGTGAAAGAGTTTACTTGGTATTACTTTCTAGACTCAGAGAAATATAATGAGTAACTATGACACATAATGTTTTATATGCTGGCAAACTTCTAAGCACAACTCTGTTTGCATCCTTGATTTTTAAATTTTCTTTTAAAAACAGACAGTCAGAACACAATCACAAATAGCAGATTTTAGAGGTGGCTGCTTCTCCCTCATAGTCTTACCCTAGGACTTGATAAGAGAAATTGTCCCTTTCTTTTATTCATTCATCAACTCGTAGGGTGGTATAAAGCTATGACAAAAACAAAAGAAGATATTCTGGAAGCATCCATTAGAAGGCTTATAATAGTAAAATTTTGGCAAAACTCAAATATTCCTTGGAATGTTTCAGGCTAGATCGATGGAAATGTTATCAAGGCCTCAATTATCCTTTGATTATACAAAAGCATGATGACTTCATGGATCATCTCAGTTCAACAACTAATATGTCTGTATTAGCAGAAGATTTTCGCCTGGGTCTCTTCTTTTATGAATGAAAATTGCCCTTTATGTATGATCTATTCTAATGTATGAAGTATTCTAGCTTTAGCAACTTTCTTGAGGCTTGTATACAAATTTTGCTATATGTGAATAAAAAGTGACATATTAGATATATTGGGTATTTGGAGTGTTGGGCAAACTGAATTTTATTTGAACAATTAAATTTTTATGTTTTATCCATAAATATTGATAACATAAAAACTTAACCTAAAAACTCTTGAGATAGTAATGAGATTTCACTTTTAATTGAATCCTATATAATATTTACTCTCTTGAGATCAACACATTTTAGCCCCAATACCATACTCTGTATATCTAGCAAGGAAAAATAGAGGTTTTTGGAAATCTGAGAAATAGAAAATTCAGTTCTATCAAAGAACTTCAGTTCAATTTAATATAATACATCTCATTTATATTCACTGAGCAATGATTATATGCTAAATATGTTGCCAGCGATCTATGGCATAGTCTCTGATGTTTCAGACTTTACAGTCTTTCTTGACCTTTGCATGTGTGCATAAAAGAAAGTCAGAATTCTGCCTGAGACCATGGTGAAGGTACCAGACTTGCTTTCCTGCCAAAATAAACTATAAAACTGAAAAAAAGTATGACACAACTGTTTTCAGACATTGAGCACAGACAGCTCAGGACTGTAATCATTGAGGGGAAAAAAATCAAAACAGCACAAGATGATCACCACACTGAGATGGCTTCCTGTTTGGGGGCATTTTCCAGACCACACCTCAGGAGGAGGGAGCCCAGACAGAGGTGAGTGGTCTCACTAAGCAAAGGAGGGAAAGATAAAAGTTGGGAACTTCAAAAGCAGCTAGAAATTCTGGAGTAGGGTATGGTACTGGAGAGGAGGGGGCAGTGTGGAAATGAGGCCCCATAAATCCACACAAGAGGTCCCTGGCTGCGGGAATGACTGCACATGTGCAGGGAGAAATGCCACAAGGCCTAACAGAGGTTGTCTGTTGCGGGGCTCAGGGCTGTCCCCCAGCAGAGGTGTAACAGGTCTTACAGTGTTGGGAGATGTTTGAATACTAGTCCAGCCTCACTGTGTTACCTCAGTTATTTAGTTGGGACTCCAGAAAGGCCATGTCTAAGGAATAAGATCTACTCTGAGGTAAAGAATATGCCCCAGGACTAAGGGAAAAATAGAGCATCCCTAACAAAAAATAAAAACAAGCCTGGGCCGGGCGTGGTGGCTCACGCCTGTAATCCTAGCACTCTGGGAGGCCAAAGCAGGAGGATCACTCGAGGTCAGGAGTTCGAGACCAGCCTGAGCAAGAGCAAGACACCGTCTCTACTAAAAAAATAGAAAGAAATTATCTGGCCAACTAAAAATATATATATAGAAAAAATTAGCTGGGCATGGTGGCACATGCCTGTAGTCCCAGCTACTCGGGAGGCTGAGGCAGTAGAATCGCTTAAGCCCAGGAGTTTGAGGTTGCTGTGAGCTAGGCTGATGCCACGGCACTGGCTCTAGCCAGGGCAATAAAGCGAGATTCTGTCTCAAAAAAAAAAAAGCAAGCCTGAAAGCAACAAAAGGATTTGCCAGTAATTTAACTTCCTGACAGAACAAAACTCAATATTGTTTAAAAGAAAACAATATAATGAATACAAAATAATCATCACCATGCCCGGCATAAAAAATACTATTAACAGAATTGTGAAGCAACAGGAAAATGTGTATCAAAATCATGAAAAATGCAGTCAGTAGAAACAGACCTCCAAACGACTAACAGGGTGGAATTGGCAGGCAAGAACTTCAAAAGAGCTATAAAAATGTTCAAAGGCACCAAAGAAAAGATGGCCGTAAAGCACAAACAGATAAGAAATGTCAGCAGAGAAATGAAAACTCTAAAGAATTCAATTTCTAGAACTTATAAGCATATATCTCAAATGAAAAATTTACTGGATTGGCTTCGTAGTAGGTTGGAGACTATAATGAATAGGTCAGTGAACTTGAAGACAGATCAATACAAATTATCCAGTCTGAAAAACATAGCAGAAAAGACTTATAGTAAAATCAGCAGGGTCTTAAGAACTTATAGAAACAATAGCAAGCAATCTGACAAATGTGTAACCAGAATTCCAGAAGGAAAGGAGAAAGTTAATGGAGAAGAAAAAAACAAATAATGACAATAAACTTCCAAAACTTGGTAAAGCCATTAACTTACAGATCCAAGGAACTTAGGAAACTTCAAGCAGGATGAAAATAAGGCTAACCACACCCAAGCATATCATGATCAAATTGCTGATAACTAAAGAGAAAGAGAAAATATATCTAATGTAGTCATAGAAGAAATACACATCACATACAAAGATACAAGTGATGGATGAATTCCCATCAGAAAAATGCATACTAAATTGGAACTAATTGATCAACACTTACGTGAACAGATGGGAGTAAAACTCAACGGAAATCAAGCAGGTGTGGGGGGGAGGTGGGGATGGCTAAATTCACACCTACCAGGTACAATGTACACTATCTGGGTGAAGGACACATGTATAACTTTGACTCAAACTATACAAAAGCAAATTATGTAACCAAAATGTGTGTACCCCTCTGTAATATTCTGTAATTTTAAAGAAGTGCAGGCTAGAAGAATATAAAGTGATATCTTTAAAAAGCTAAAAGGAAAGAAAAAAATTAACTAAAATTTTATAAACAATGAAAAATATCCTTCATAATGAAGGTAAACTAAAGACATTTTCAGATGAGTGAAAACTGAAAATTTATCTCTAGCACATCTGTGCTGCAAGAAATGCTCAGGCTAATGGGAAATGATGCCATGAATCAACCAGAAGGAATGAAGAACATCAGAAATGGTAAATATGTAGACACATTTTGATATAAACGATTATCTCTCTTTCTCCTCTTAATTCCTTTAAAAAATTACTCATTGCTTAAAATAAAAGTAAAAACATTTATTTGTCAGATTTATAATGTATGAAGTAGTAAAATACCTGGTAACAATCGCATTAGGAACCGTGGAGTAAATGGAATTGCACTGGGATCAGAGTCTCACGTATTACTTCAAGGGGGACAACAGTAAGTAGTTCTAAGAACACTCTAGTGAATTAAGAATGCATAACCCCCAGTGAAGTGGCTGAAAACCAATACAAGTGCTTCCTTGTGAGTCAAATCTCTTACCTAACAAAACCACCTCAAGATTGTCTTGAAGATACACTCTGGCAGGTCAAATTAGATGGCCTTAAGGAACGATCAGGACAGGTGCCGTTACAGTATTACTTTTTCATAAAATAACTAATATCAATCAGTTCCTGACATCAAATTGTGTATGTTCTACCCCCATTTTTAAAAAATGGTTGTGATGTTCTTAATTATTTCTGACTATCCTTCTTGATTTCTGAAAGTGAAAACTATGTCCAAAACAACTTAGAATGAGAGATGAAGAGGCTTTTTCTTTGGAGAAAAGAATATTGACAAACTGTTTGTTTAATTCTTACAACATATTTGGAGGGAAGAAGACTAAAACAATGACTGCAGATAGAGATTGAGTAACAGACTGAATGGTATGTTGCAGGTGACTACATAGATTTAACACTATTGTTAGACTTCGTGGAATTAGGGGAACAATGATCCTTTCTCCTTCTACAGTGTTTTTTTTAATAGCTCAAAATATTGCATACTTTGTTTGCATAATGGCGTGTATATTCTTTAGCTATTTTTAATAACAGCAAGGTTTACCTTCTGAAGTGCTGTGTTTATTGTCATAATTCAAGCCTGGAGACTTGTAACATCAAAAGATGTTCTGATATATCTACTTAATTCTGGCCTTTCATTCATATGCTTTCATGTTTCCATCTCCAGCTATTCTTTTATTTTTTCCAGTGGTAATGAGAGAGATGAGTGGTTAGAATAAGTTTGTTAGTCAAACAAATAAGATGGCATCTGCCTTTGAGAGCAGTTTTAATCTTCCATTGTGATGAAGTACATCAGAAGCTTGCCAAGCCATGAAATGTTTTATAATTTATTCATTTTCTCACCTAGTAGAATATACATTGGTTTAGGCAACAAGCCCTCACTTTGGAGAACTATGTCTTTCTAAAGTTCAATAAATCCTCGAATGCATTTGTCACCCAAGGCATAGAGCAGGGATTCTTCAGAGCAGTACTCTTCCAGGGACTTTCCCCATTGATAAAATGAAAGCTTTTGCTCATTGATGAAATAAAACAAGTTGAGAGACTCATTCACATTCCTTAAAAAGATTAAATAAAACCACATTTTCCAAACCAAGACATTTGAGGCTACTATATTGTGCAGAACCACACCAAACACAGGGGCATTTATTTACCCTTTTGTTAATCCAGCACACAGGCATGTCATATTGCATGGACTGTGACCTCACGGATCTCACCTCCGCTGTAGGACACACACGCATGAACAGATACTTGTAATACAATGTGAAAAGTCAGTCATCATCCCCTAAGTACTAAAAAATGTAGCCTTGCCTAAGGAAAGAGAGAGCTGGCCTTTGCCCTGGGAATGTCATGCGTGATACAAATGTCTTTGTTTGCCCGCTGGCCTTGGGTAAGGCAGATAAATATCAATGCGAGTTAGGAAAGGGTTTGGGTCACATTGTATCAGCTAGATCTTTGGAGGGTGTGGAGACTGAGATCAGACACTTGGGCAGTCGACTATGCTTATGTGATGGAGTCCCAATAAAAACTCTGGACAACAAGACATCCATGAACTCCCTGGTTGACAATACTCTAAGCACATCACCAGACTGCAATTCTGGGAAAGCAAACCTGTCCATGACCGCATGAGGAAAGGCCAACTAGAAACTCTGAGTTTGGCGCTTTCCTGGACTTGACCCTAGCTACTTCTTTCCTTGGCTGATTTTAATATGGATCCTTTCCTGTAACAAACTGCAAACTATGACTGTGATTATAACAACTTTCAATAAGTTCTGTGAGTACTTCTAGTGAAGTATCAAAACTGAAGGTGTTTCTGGGAACTCTCTGAACTTACAATTGGTTTCAGAAGAGAGGATGGTCTTGTGGGCTGTGCTCCCTCTAACATCATATTGCCTGTATCTTAAATGTCTTCGAAGGTTTTCACTTGGCTCTGACTTACTGGTGGCTTTCTCCTAAGAACACTTCTTCCTTGGGAGCTCTCTCAAATAGCAGCTGTTCCTTTCTCCCATCCCTCAGTCCTCTGGACATAGGGGAGGGGTAGGTGTTCATTTTCGTCATTGCCATTCTGGACCATTCTCCTAGCTGTTTCAAGAAAACCTTCAATTTTTTTTCTTTTTTTTGAGAGTCTCACTCTGTTGCCCGGGCTAGAGTGCCGTGGCATCAGCCTAGTTCACAGCAACCTCAAACTCCTGGGCTCGAGCAATCCTCCGGCCTCAGCCTCTGGAGTAGCTGGGACTACAGGCATGCGCCACCATGCCTGGCTAATTTTTTCTATACATGTTTTTTTAGTTGGCCATATAATTTCTTTCTAGTTTTAGTAGAGATGGGGGTCTCGCTCTTGCTCAGGCTGGTCTTGAACTCCTGAGCTCAAACGATCCACCCGCCTCGGCCTCCCAGAGTGCTAGGATTACAGGCGTGAGCCACTGTGCCCGGTCAAGAAAACCTTCAATTTTGAATCTCATGCTATCACTTTTTACCCTACTACCCTTCACTGTTCCAATTATCTACGTCCCTTCATTTTAGACCACCTTCCCCCTTAGAGTTACCACTTGGCCTGGTAACTAATGACTTCACTGTCTCATGAATGTATAACTTTTGTTAGAAAAGCACCATCCCTAACAAAATCCAGACCCCACTCTGCACCAGTCTAGACCCCTGCCCAATCCAGGATCCCTTCATCCCGAGTTGAACTTTCCATAGGCCTATAGTCTATTTTATTTAATATGATTTTTATTAAATTCTTTGAGGTTGTTTTTATAATACAATGCACCAAAGGTTTTGGTTTTATATAATCCTGCATTTTTTGTGGCTCTTTAGGTAGTTCACGGGACATATCAGTGATTATAGACCTCTCCTGGGAAACCTTTTACAATCTATTCATTTTGTTGGTTATATTTCAAAATAGTTATTAAGCCCTGCTCTTGGGATTCAAAGATAAAACATTATCCTTGACCTCAGCTGGTGGATGGAGAGAAACAAATATATATTGAAACACAACGTGATACATACTAGACTAAAGCTATGGCAGCACAAAGGAGGAAGTACCAATGGAACCTTCTGGTCGTGAGGGAGACAAAATCCTGCATGAGATCACTAAGGGAAATGGAGGAGAGATAAGGGTGCAGCCTTCAGCTTTAGGAGAACACTTGGTCCCATTAACTGGAGCTCAGACAGAGATGAACCTGAATGGTGGGGAAATGAATAAAATCATGTCAGCCAAAGGAAATGGAGCATTGAGTCTGAGGCAAAGAAGATGACATGCAATGGAATGATAGCTGGAGTCAAGTGTAAGAAGTGCTTTCATTCAGGAAGATGAATGTGGTTCTTTATAGCCCGAGGCTGCGAAATTCAGAAATTATCAAAAGTACTAGATTTCAAATCAGCTGGAGAATTTTTTTCTCAATTAGAGTATCCTAAAATGCAATGGCTGCTTCAGGAGGTAATGAGTCCTCTGTCACTGGAAAGGCTCAGGGAGAGTCTGGACACATCTTTCCTAGGGATGCCCTAGAGAGGATCAAATAATCACTTGGTAATTGAACTACATGGTTTTTAAAGCACCTTCTCTTTCTGCCTCGCCTGGCTCTCTGTCATCTGGCAAAACCCAGGAAATGCATGAGTGTGGGAAATACTGCTTTTCCAGAAGCGAACTTGGTTTACTTGGCCTTTCCTATTTGTCTTGCCTCTGTGGCATTTCTTCCCTAGTCTGTGCAGAGCGTACACAATCAGCAAATTTAAGATGTAGAGTTATTTTAGTGCAGTGGAAGAAAATGTCAGCATAAGTAAGATAGAGTAGGTAGATTTTAAGCTCATAGTCTAACATTATTTAATTAGCATGGCAGGGATTTAAGGAATTAAACAGCCTCTTGCAGGACTATCCCTTTTCACCCTCTCCTATTCACTTGGCACCTTTTCCCTATCACCAGTTCTGAGTGCTGACACCAGAATCCTCTCTGGCTAGTCTAAGGAGAAAAAGGATTCTTTAGAAATAGTATAAGCAGATATTTTACATGAAATAGGGAAAAAAAGAAAAAAAAATTTTAAAAATCTCACCCTCTTCAAAAAGATGCAGTATGTTTGAAGCATATTCTTGCTCGTGTGAGTTTCCCATAACTGCTATAAAAAATTACCACACACATAGTGGCTTAAAACTACAGAAACTTATTCCTTCATGGTTCTGAAAGCCAGAAGTCTGAACTTAAGGTGTTTCAAGGCCATGCTCCTTCTGAGGGCTATAAAAGAGAATCCTTCCTTGCCTCTTCCAGCCTCTGGTGGGGGACCCTGGTGTTCCTGGTTTGTGACAGCATAATTGCGCCTAATTGCAGTCTCTGTCTCTGTCTTCACGTGGCCTTCTGGCCTGTGCATCTCTCTGTGGCCTCTCCTCTTCTCATAAGGACACTAGTCACTGGACCTACGGCCCACCCTAGAATATGAATGATTTCATATTGAGATCCTTAACTAATTGCATCTCCAAAGACCATATTTTCAAATAAGGTAGCATTGTGAGGTCCTGGGTGATCAAGAATTTTGGGGGGACACTATTCAACCCAGTCCCCTTGCCATAACTGCAACATGGCTCCATGACCCTGAATCCTCTCTGAAATGCATCTCATTCTTTCAGGGCTCCCACCACCACATTTAAGCCTTTATTCTTCCATCTTTATGTGAAAACACATCCGTTTTTAAGATTCATGTCCTGGATATCTCAATCTTTCCACTTCCTCATCTATTAAAACATAGAAACTTCCAGACTAGATTTAAAACATCAATGATAACATTAGCTATATGTTATTTATGAGAGTGTGGTAGTTTTGGACTGTGTCACTTTAGCCAGTCCGAGGCCCTTGCTCCATGTTACCGGGTTAAAGTGGGCAGAAGTGAAGCAGAGCCATTGTTGTCTGAAGGTTCTGGAGGTCAGATATAGGGACAGATGAGAGAACAGCTGTCCCTACACTGCTCCACCAGTTCCTCTTACATTTCCACTCTGACAGCTGCATGAGCTGCTTTTAAATTTTTCTCTGATCCTCTAGCTTCCTCTTTCAGACCTTGATATTCCCAGCTTCTCCCATAATCATGTAAGGTATTATTCTTTTGATAAACTCCTTAGTCCATAATTCTTATAGAGGTTTCTATTTCCCTGATTAAATCCTGACAGATACAAATAGAAATCCAAAAACATTCCCCACTAGAATGTAAATTCCCTAAGGCAGATTTTTTTTTTTTTTTTTTTTTGTCTTTTTCATTCACTGCTTTAATCCTAGAACAGTGCCTGGCATATACTAAGTGATCAATGTTAGCTGAATAAATAAATAGGTACTAATCAGATTTGAGAAGAAGATGATGATGCGGTTTTTAAAATATGGAGTTGGCATTCATTAGGGAACCTGCAGCCTTGAGGCCACATGAGGCGGCTTGGATCCTTGAGTGTAGCCTTTTGACTAAATCCAAATTTTACAGAACAAATCCTTTTATTAAATGGGGTGCTTCGGAGAAAAAAGTAGCTATTCTTGCCTCCTTTGGTGCTTAAAAAAGAAAAATCTTTAAGTTAGAAGGCCAGTTCCCCACCCTTGAACACACTGTCTCAGTGTAGCTGTCCGGTATGTAGTGGGTACTCAGGAAAGGCCTGGGGTAGAGGGGCAGACATGTGAGTCGTCAGCCCAAACGTAAAGTTGCAGCTATGATAATGCATGAGATTGTTCTTGGAGAGTGGACAGAGTGAGGGGAAAGCCCTGGGGAACATCAACACTTAGGACTGAGAGGAAAATTAGGTAAGAGAATGTCAAGGAAACAACAGTAGGAGAGATCATTAAGGAGGAGAGAGAATTTATCCATATCTTTAAATGGCAATTACAATTAAATAATATAAGTTTTGAAATGTTTTCATTGTATTTGTCAACAACGAGAACAGATGGCCCTAGCAAGAGGAGTTTTATGATAAAAAGTAAGATAGCGAGTGTCTGATCTTCCGGAGGATTAGTCCCAAATGGAAAGAAGGAAATGTGGGAGCAAATAAAGGGCACATAGGTCAATGAAGTTTGTTTTTGTTTTTGTTTTTGTTTTTGTTTTTTGAGACAGAGTCTCACTCTGTCACCCTGGCTAGAGTGCCGTGGCATCAGCCTAGCTCACAGCAACCTCAAACTCCTGGGCTCAAGCAATCCTTCTGCCTCAGCCTCCCGAGTAGCTGGGACTACAGGCATGCGCCACCATGCCCGGCTAATTTTTTTTCTCTATATATTTTTAGCTGTCCATATAACTTCTTTCTATTTTTAGTAGAGATGGGGTCTCGCTCTTGCTCAGGCTGGTCTTGAACTCCTGACCTTGAGCGATCCACCCACCTCGGCCTCTCAGAGTGCTAGGATTACAGGCGTGAGCCACCGCGCCCGGCCGAAGTTTGTCGTGTGTGTGTGTTTTTTTTAAGATGAAAAGGACAGCCTTGAAAAAAATCAAACATACATACCTGTCTCTGTGTGTGTGTAATTGTGTATCGCATCTGATGAAACCTAGACAACTGAATTGAAATCTGTCATTTACTAGCTATGAGATCTTGGTCAAGTTAGCAGAAAAAAAAATCTTTCTATAATTCAGTCTCTATCTGTTAAATGGATGTGGTAGTAGTTACTGCATCATATTCTTGTGAAGAGTAAACAAGATAATATATAAAATTCTTAGCACTGTGCCAAATCTATAAGATCAATAGGTGCTAGCTTATGAGCCACTTGCTATTGCTAAGAAGGGAGAGTGAGTGGAAAGGCAAAGACAAGTGTAGAGGAGGGACAGGGACAATTTGTGAAGGAAGGTCCCTGAAGAGGGTGGTGGTCAGGAGATCCAGAGCAAAGTGTAGAGAAATTCACCTTAGAAAGGAACAGGTTTTCCATTAAGATGAGAGGGAAGAAGGGAAAGAGAGTCTGGATCTTAATAAGTTTGGGGAGTAGAGGCAACCAAAGTGAGGGAAGTTCTGCCTCCTGGATAAACCCTATTTTTTCTGTGAAATAAGATCAGAGGTCTAACCACTGCGAATTAAGGAATGAGTCAGAATAAAGTACTGTACCTGAAAAGAGTGGCACTGATTTGAAATAGCAGTTGGGAAAAGAGAACTGTGTATGGACAGATCAAAGGCTGGTCAGGTCACAGATCAAAAGCAGATCAAAGGTCACTGGCCTAATTTGAGATGAGGAACAGTGATCTGTGATTCTACAAAAGTCCTACACTGGTGTGGAATTTCTCTAGCTGCCGCTCAGCAGCTTGGGTTAAAGATGGAAGAAACAGATGGTGGACTGGCCAGTGGTGGGGATGTTGCGGGACAAGGAAGCAAGGAAGCTGAGGGCACTAGCAAGAGAGTATCTGATGCCAGGAAACCTGGGCAGAGAAAGAAGAGGGAACACTGAAGTCAAGAAAGGGCTGATGTTTGAGAGTTCTGAAACTTGAAGAACATGTGTGGTAGAATAGGCAAATGAACAATTTGGAAGAACTAACGCTTGTGTTTAAGGCGTGGCTTTTCTAAAATTAATGAGAACTCCCCCTCCACCCCCCACCATTCCTGGTGCTCCCTTTCCTCCAGGGTTGTGCCAAGCTTCAAGTGTATTCCATACTCAGTGCCAAAGTGTCTGGAGACTCTTCTGGACATTGGTTATTTGTCCCCATTGATTACGCTAAATCATCCATGTACCAGCTGTCATGGTCCACCACTCTGCTGGTTCCACACCCTGTTTCAGGTACCGAACTCATGGAGGAGACTGGGCACCCTCAGTCTAAAATCAAGCCTCCCTGGCCATTAATTTCAAAATTCTTTCATAGTCTGAGAGCTCTGGCAGGGAGGAACGCACAGATTCCCTCCATCCTTGGGATTGGGAACTGAACACTGAACACTGAACTCTCCATTAGAGGGTGGGTTTGAGACCAAGAGATTATATAAATAGCAAATCTAAGTGATTTTTGTGTTTTATGCTTTCCTCAACAAATTCAACAATTGCCTCAGTTTTTACATTGCCTAATCATTTAAAGTAGCAAATTAATCCTCAATTAAAAATTTAGAATAATGTGTTTTGAAAAGATTTAACCTTAACAAGATAATATTACAAGAACTTTAAGGCAAATGAGCCATGGGTATATCTATGCCAAAGAAAATGCATTTTCCACTAGCCACTGGCCACCATTTCCCAGTACTAAACGTGTGATGATAAGACCACAGCAGTGTGGTGTGGTGATTAAGAGAGCAGGCCTTAGGGTAGATTGCTAGAGTCCAATCCAATCTGCTCCCTTGCCCCAACCTGCTCCCTTGCCTCACAATCTGCTCCCTTGCCCCAACCCCATCATATTTCCAGGAATTTTGCATCCTGGGCTAAGTATTTCTTCTCGAATGATACTCTGTCAGAGGGCTTAGGCTCTACAGAACAAAAGCCAGGAAATCAGCTGCACATGCATGGAGCCAAAGAATCAGTCTGTTTCCTATGTGAGCTAGGGAGGAATAAAGAGGGGGAAAAAGGAAGGAAACAGTTTGAATCCCAAAAGCAAATATCCTCATGCAATATGCAAAAGGATTGCTTAGTTTGTATACTGTACTATGTGGGGGAAAACATACAAGTATTATGACTTGAGGATGAAAAGTTTCATTTATTGCCAGAAAGGACTGTCATTTGTATGCAGAAAGTCACCTCACAAAATGGCAGAAAGGAAAGTGATTGTGCTAGAATAGGCAACAATGACCCTTTTATCTGATTTCTTAGTTCTAGGGGAAAAACTCCACAAAACTGCAGATGTTTTGCTGAGTATTAGAAAAACCTCCATATGTTAAAAGAAGTTAATCAAACTTTGGAGAACACATCACATTTCAAATCCTTTCAAGATCCTTTCCAGAGATTACCTCTTTAAATTTTACTGGAATTTTGATGGTATCAAGTTCTTATTGCTTGATGCAAACAGGTAATTTGATGGACCACAGTTGGTGCAGGTTATCCAAAGATTTCTTCAATAATGTCATGTCTTCCCAAATAAACCAAGCCATCTCAAAAATATCCCTTTTATACATTTTTTATTCTTTCTTTCATCACTGTTGCAGAGAATTTCAGTGATATTCTAAGTCTCAAAACCTCCCTGAGGAACCAAATCAAACTTTTATGCATCAGTGGAAACCAGAAATTACTAACAATGTATCTAGTGGCAATGGCCGGAGATTACTCTTTCATCTGATTCTCCCCCTAGAGACACAAGGTCTCATCCCATCCACACCCAAATCCCTCTCCTCCCCCAAATGTACACAATCACCACGTGCATTCTCTGACAAGACTGAGCAATATTTCATTAGTTCTCCCTAGCCACTCAGTCCAGCTTTTAATATAGCTGGAATATCTTGGGTAGCTTTATCAAAATGTAAACCTTATAATCAAGGCTTAGTTTAAAATTTAAGTTGCTCCAGCCGTCAACTGAAATACAACTCTATAAAATCTAAAACTTTCCCTATTGAAGTTCTCAATGTTAAAATCTCCCCCTGGTGGATTTTAAGAGCATGTGTTTTCACAAATAAAATTGGATAGAATTTTCCTAAAAAAATAAATAGATGCTAACATTTAGCAGGTGTGAAAATCAGATCCATTAATCTCTAAATTCAAAGCGAAAAAGTCGCAATTATGTAAAAGCTTGTCATCAAAAAAAAATTTCAGATACTACAATAGTTTTGTTTTACTCTAGTCTTACGTGTGAGCATGACTATTGAGTTTTACAATTTTTTCTTGTATGTCACTACCCTCTAGTAAGTTAAGGCATTTTTATGGACTAAACATGCTAATTTCCCACTTAATTGTTTAGTGAAGAGAGGCATAATGTTTCAATTAGGAAAGAATGTGCCCCCATCTGAAAGAATCTGGCACCTGTGTATTCTTATCTGTTACAGCTGTCAATAAAATCAAAGAAAGTCCAAGTGCAAAACCCCTAGACCACTTGAAATGCGCACAAACTTGCTCTAGGGAAGGGGAATTTATTTTTTTAATTGATTTTGTTTCAACAGCAATCTCTCTTTTTTTCCTGGGAATACGTTTTGGCTGGGATTTTGTGAAGTCAATGCAAATCATTTCAAAGTAGCTCTTGCTCTGTTAGCCTCTACCTAATGACTCTGCTGACCAGTGACTTGGATACCCCTTTGCCTGGATGGGGCAAAAGGTGAGGCATGATGAGAACATGGGGATGAAGTAGAAAAAACTACAAAGAAACACTCACACAGAAGAGAGTGCAAAGCTGCCTATAGTACCAGTCATCACACGTTTAGTACTGGGAAATGGTGGCCAGTGGCTAGTGGAAAATGCATTTTCTTTGGCATAGATATACCCATGGCTCATTTGCCTTAAAGTTCTTGTAATATTATCTTGTTAAGGTTAAATCTTTTCAAAACACATTATTCTAAATTTTTAATTGAGGATTAATTTGCTACTTTAAATGATTAGGCAATGTAAAAACTGAGGCAATTGTTGAATTTGTTGAGGAAAGCATAAAACACAAAAATCACTTAGATTTGCTATTTATATAATCTCTTGGTCTCAAACCCACCCTCTAATGGAGAGTTCAGTGTGAGATAAGACCACAGCAGTGTGGTGTGGTGATTAAGAGAGCAGGCCTTAGGGTAGATTGCTAGAGTCCAATCCAAGCTCTGACTTTTCAGCTGTGTGGCTTTGAGCCAGCTCTTCAACCTCTCTGTGCCTTGGTTTCTTCATGTGCAAAATGGGAGGAGTAAATAGAAACATCTTCATAGTGTGGCTGGAAGGGTTAAATATTAATATGTCAAAACTGTAAGTGGAAAGTACTTAGTACACACAAATCCCATAGCTCTTTTGTTCACTTTTCAGATATTAACAGTCTCCTTTTCAGACATTATGAACTTGAAAACTTTGATTTTAAAGCTCTTTGTCCCTGTACCGGCTCCAGCCAGGCCTGTACTTAGATCCTACAGTAGGGAAGAGGGAAGTGGTTAATTATTACGTCTTCACATTATTTTTTCATTTCTCCTCCCTCACTCCTTTCTCTGCGTTTGCGAACAGGAAAGTTCTTCCTTGAGCAGTACAGTTATAATCATGCATTGGTGCCCTCTGGGGGTGGCTCTTTCTCTTGTGACATTCTTCAGTGGGTTCTTCAGCATCGCCCTGCCCCCTCGCTGGAGACCACCCGCTGCCCCTTCCTGGTGTGCCCAATATCCTCACCAGCTGCTAAGGTCATCTCACGCCCCAGTGGAGCAGGTCCATCCATCACAGGCTCCCGCCTGTCTGCTGCTGTGTGGTCCATTCCAGCTCATGGGAAATACCACCTCTGTCCCACCTTCAGTGGGAACCAGCTTTCTCCACCCGTGGCCTTTTCTCTGCACTCTATCACCCGAAGGAACTCCAGAGAGCCTCTTGCTTACCTTTGAATGTTCCGGGTAAGTATCAGGCACCAGCCTGTGTCTTGTCAAACCCCAAGGGACTCTGCTAAGCTTTGTAAGTGGTGTTTTCTTAGAAGCCCCTCCCTTTACTGATGGGGTAAGCAGCTACTTTCCATCTTCCATGGACAGGAAAGTGCTCAGCACTCTGAGAACTCTCTCCAAGGAAATAATCACTGCCAATCTTCCGTTCTGTTCTTACATAGAGCCTGGAGGTGGGTAATGGGCAATGGGGAGTGGACTAGCACCTACAGAAAGCATCTGTAGAAAGCGGATGCATTTTCCAACTATAGTCATCAACTGGGGAGCTGGAGGCCTCTCTGGAAACTGAGACAAAAATAAAAGTTGTGTCAAACTCACACCATGCCTGTGTAATGTTCAAACAATTGGGTTGAGTCAATGAGTTCAGTAGTTAGTTGAATCCTTACCATGTGGACAGACTAGATTGACTTAGGTATGATGTTGAGAGATGTGACTAATACTTAGGAGTTATGTTAGCTGAAGGTGTGACATGTACCAAAAACCTGTGAATGGAACATGGTTCACAGTTGAATTATGAGACTCAACTGTACAGGCAGAAGGAAAAGTATCACACACATAGTAACTGCCAGTAAATATTTCTCAGACTGAATAAGTGTCTGCCAGACCTATTGTATTACGTTCTCAAGCAAGAGGCAAGATGAATTTCTTAAATTCTTTTGGCTAATTCAAAAATAATGTTACACCATAATCTATACTCTAGAAATTATTTACAATAGCTAAACATTTATATAGTGCTTACTACATGCCAGACAGGATTCTAAACACTTTTAATATATTTAATCCTTTCAACAATCCTACAAAGTTCACTATGATCTTCATTATACAAATGAGGAAACTGAACCGAAGAGAGAGAAAACAACCTGCACAAGGTTAAATACATGGAAAATGTAAGATTTAAACCGAGATGTTAGGTGCCAGACTACAACACTACGCTTTCACAAGCAGCATCTTGTGATTTGCGTTACTACCACAGTTCCAAAAGGTGGGTATATCAGACACAAACACACTCAGGGAAGCACTTGGCTTTGGGATTGCAGGGGCTGCCTAGAAAATAATAGACTATTCCGGCTCCTGATTCAGTTCCTTCTACCACCTTCTGCTGGGTTCACTTTGTTTGCTATTTAATTTGCATCAAAATATGTTAATTTCTAGAATAAATTTATTAGTGTTTTTCTGAAACCAAAAATAATTAAGGAGGAAGTAAGTCAGCAAATGTCCCATAAATAGAGCAGACACTTATGGCCTGGAGTCCTTTCCTTTTTTAAGTTAAAAAAAAAGCTTTTATTGCTTTTATCTTATTTAAAAGCAATGCATGCTCATTCCTGAAAAATCAGAAAATCTCTACAAAAGGAAGAAGAAAGCATTCATAACCCAACTGCCTGATGATAACCACTGCTAATATTTTAGTAACCATCCTTTCAGGCCTATGTATATATGCTCATTTGGTGTTTGTGTATGTGTTTCTGTGTGAGTATGTGTACTAGTATCAATTGTTACTTGTGTAATATTTTTATTTTTGACTGGAGGAAGAGCAAACTTTTATCCTGGAATGGCAAGGGCCAAGGGGGTGGTCAGAAAAGGATGCAGTGGCTGGTGTGGCATCTTCTCTCCATCTTCCCAGTGGCCTGGGTTAAACATCTTGCTTACAGGTCCCCCAAAGGCCCAACTGATTTGTTTGTTTTGCTTGTTTGCTTACCTTGAGAGTTATAAATCAAGCTTAGAATCTGTTAAATAAAATATATCCTATCATCCTATCTTCATTATGACATGGGAGGACAGAGCCCAATTTAGACTTCTAGCACTCTGCACAAGAGCTCTGTCCTGGAACCCGTCCCCACAGGCACCTGGTTCCACTTCAGTTTCCACCCCTGGCCCTGTCCTGCACAGTGAGCAGCCTCATGTACATTACAGTAGAGACCTGAGCCCCCACTGCCACACTCACTCCTCATCTGCCTCATCTTCCCTCTGGGCCTCTCCTTGGCCATGTGTTTGGCTCACGATTTCGTCCTGCAAATGGGCAGAAGGCCTCTTGGGCAAGGAGTCATGAGGTCTAGAAGAGTACGATCTGGAGTATGGTCTCGATGGGCTTGCAGGCCCAGATTGGGCACTTGCTATTGGCCCTGGGAACTCCTTGCCTTGTGGGGAAAAATGTGACTAGAGGGGAAATAGAGCAAGACCTTCATGTGTCCTCTGTAGGAGGTGCTGATTAAAATGAATCATCAATTATTTACACCTAGAGCTGTTCTCTAAAATATGACCTTAGGAAGTCAAAAATAAATTAACAAATACAAAAGAGGCATGTGGGAGGTGTAAACCTAGTGTGCCCATGCCTACATCTGCAAAATCACCATGGGCTATGTGTGCTGTTGCCGCTGGCTGGGATAACCCTCCCAGACGTGTGCTCTTTTACTTCCACGTCTTTCAGGGCTGCTCAAACATCACTTTCTTTCCCTCCCTTTCAATCTAACCTGTGTCAAATACACTCAGCCCTCTAGCACTCTGTAGCTCCTCATCCCTACTTTTCTTCGAACTTATCACTAAATGAAATTACAGCACCTGTGTATCTACTTGTTTACTCTCTTTCTGCCTCACTAGAATTCCATAGGAAATTAATCGTCTTTGTTACTGCGTCTCCCGTGCTTAGAACAGTGCCTGCCACCCTGTGGGCATTCAGTAAATATCTGCTAAGTTAATAAGTACATATTAAGTTACAATTAAAAACACATTATTCACACATAGTGGAATTCTGATATTAGCTTGCAGTTCTGAGGGCAGAAAAGTGACCATATGCAATGCACCTATAGAATTAAGTCTGTTCCACTACAGTCTGAATTTTACTTCCATAAAAAATAAACATACAAACATTTGAAAAACAGGATATAGTATCAGGAACCAGTGAATTGGCTAATTGCATAAGCAGTGAAATGTAGGCCAGGTGTCCTCAGCTGGACTGCATTAACTTCTTGCCCCCCTCTTGTGACAGGAAAGGAGAAATCAGGCTGTGTCATACAGACTCCTTCCTCAAGGACAAAGTAAAGCGTCATTCCATGCTGTGTGAGGAAGGAGAGCAGGGGCAGGGCCTGGTGCTGGTCGGCATGAGGCAGTCCACAGGCAGGAGGAGGGAGTGAGTGAGCTGCCAATCCAGGAGTCCCCTTCCTGGACCACTTCCTGTGGTTCTGAGCCCACCTTCTGACAGCTCACAGACACTCTCCTCCCGCTCCCTCCAATTCTTCATACCTCCAGCAGGAGAAGGCAAAAAGATGGAGATGCTGTCAACACAGAACAATGTCTGACCAGTTCCAACTTAATTGTGGAAAGGAGAAAA
Source organism: Lemur catta (assembly GCF_020740605.2). NCBI lineage: Eukaryota > Metazoa > Chordata > Mammalia > Primates > Lemuridae > Lemur > Lemur catta. The sequence goes on along the minus strand of NC_059128.1, from coordinate 53,625,231 downwards.
GATCAGCCCTTGAAGTTTCTTCATCATCTAAATAAGACAGTGTTTTGGCTGATGGAACATGTGCCTAGACTCCTGCCTCAACATATTTAAAATGGGAATAAAGTGGCAGTATCATGGTGGTGGGTGTTAACATACCTTCATGGCTTCCATTTACAAAACTGGTTTTCCTTCCACACCCAGCCCTTTGCTGGGCTTTGTGCTATTTCTTAGCACAATCAGCTGGCGGAGCTGATTGACAGGTATAGTGCAATCCAAAAGACCAGCCCTTTCTCAAGGAACGGGCGATTTGCTGTGAGTACTTAAATGCTCTGCTAAAAATCAAACATCAATTGTGGTATCAAAAGAAACAAATATATGGTTTGCGACTTTGAAAGCACTTTTTTGTGATTTTTGCTAAAAAGACAAATGCCAAAATATAAAAATGATTTTGACAAAATTGTTTGAAACTAATGCAGTCCATCTTGAAATCCTTAACTAACAGAATCTTTATTACAGAAAAAATATATTACTAGACAAAACTATTCAAAATAATACAAGTAACATGGGGCCACTTTTGTTACATTTTTATTTATCCACTAATAATAGTGGATATTTTCCTGTATGTGCTGAATTCTTATTCTTAGCAATACTATTTAGTAGTAAAGAATCCATAGGGAAGAACATGAGTCGTTACCCCATATGGGTCTTTTCTGAAAGCACAAAAAAGACTCTGTCGTGCTGTTCCACAGAAGAGGCAATAGGAAAATCAGCAGGCCAGGGAGAGTTTCCTGAAATTGGTGATGAACTGAACCACAGGCTACCAAAGCTGCTGTGATTGGGCATCCCTGGGAAATGAAGTCCAGCATTGTTCCTTAGCCTATAGCCACTTTTGTGCTCTGGTAACTTTCTTATTAGACTGCCATGTTAACTGCTTAGTGGCAGACGGTCCCTAAAGTGACACAACTTCTGCTGTGGCCCATGTTGCTGAGTGGTACTCGCCCCTTATACTCTGCTTGGTCCCATCTGTCCAGGCAGGTGTTTGCAAACATGACTCTGATGATGCCAGTGCAGAGAACGTTCCAGGAAGTGTACCCTTTAATCCCTGCCCCCAGCCGGCCCTTTACCACTGGCATGGATTAGAGGAGCTCATTTGAGGATCACCATAGGCTCCAACTGAAAAAAACCACATTAGTAATGATTTTGACAGATGCAGAGTTTGAGCTCTTGATAATTACTATTCCACCAAACCAACTGAGACTCAGGACTGAAATTAAAAAGAAACGATCTTCCACATATGATGGCTTTCACGCTGCACTATACTATTAAATAACCATCATTAGCTGCTAAAGCATGTACTACCCATATTCCAGAGCCCTTTCTCTGCCAAGAAATTTAAGACCAAGAATGATCAATGAATGAGCCATCAGCATAATAATTGTTGCTATAGAACATGCAAATTGAAATTATTCATAATTATTTTAATGTATAAGGAATTATTACAGATGATGATATTACCCAGATATTAAGTCTTTTCTTGTAAATGGCCCACAATTTTTTTGCATCCACATTTTACGGACTAGAAAAGAGGAAGGTATTATACTATCCATGGGATTCATTGGGAAAAAATAAAACAAGGAGGTTTGGGGCTATTTTCTAGGTACTGTGCTGAATGCTGGGGATAGAAAGATAAAATATACCCCTGTTCTCAACAAGCTTACAGATTTACAAGAGGAAAAGACAAGTACATAAAACCACAGCACAGTGTGATGAATATAATAACCAAAATGTGCATCTGGTTCACAATAGCACAAAGAAGTACAGCTGCTTGTAGGAGAAAGTTACAATGAGGGAAGAGAAAATCAGTCTGCTTAAGAATCAGTAACTTCCTAAATGATAGAACTTTTCTTTCTTCCCCTCTTGGAAAGTACCTCCTTTCTTCTCTCCTATCTAGAAATGTTCATATCACAGAGGCATAGGAAAGATGGTAACCAAAGAAGGGAGGGCTGGAGGACAGTAACTTGCATGGAAAAAACAAGCTCTTCCTAATCTTTTCAAGGCTTTAGATATGTGAAATTTAAAAAAATTGTTAACAAGACAATTGTTGAGTCTTGATTTCTCATAGCCTGTGGTCTTTGGACATTATAGAGATATCATGCCTATATCAGTTTTCCTGTTTCTTTAGAAAATATTTACATTAAATTGAAGTCTGCAAGGAAGGCAGATTCCTAACTGGTCTTCTGCTTTTAGTATAATTTTAAAACAACTGCAACTTCGCTCTACCTTTCTGGTGGCCCAGAAATGCCACCTTTTTCCTGTTTGTTATTGTGTGCTCATAGATTAGTTCACAGATGCAATGATAAAAACTACATGACAGCAGAGATTTGATAATATTGCGTGGCTTATAACCACCTTAATCACTCTCTTTTCATCTGGAAGTAAAACTCCCATAATGTGAAATTCATTATTTTAACCATTTATGAAGTGTACAATTCAAGGATTTTTAGCATATTCACAATGTTTTGCAACCGTCACCACTATCTAATTCCAGAACATTTTAATCACCCAAAAAGAAACCTCATACCAATTAAGCAGTCCTTTCCCATTCCCCACTTCCCCAAGCCCCTGGCTACCACAAATTTGCCTTCTATATCTATGTATTTGCCTACCCTGGACAAGTCATATACATGGAATCATGCAATACATGACCTTTTGTGTCTGGCTTCTGTCACTTTGCATAATGTTCTCAAGGTTCCTCTGTATCACGTGTGTATTAGTACTTCATTCCTTTTTATGGATGAATAACAGTCCATTCTATGGATATACCATATTTTGTTTATTTATTCAGCAACTGATGGGTATTTGGGTTGTTTCCAATCTTTGGCTATTATGAATAGTGTTGCTATGAATGTTCATGCACAAGCTTTTGTTTGAACACTTGTTTTCAATTTTAAGGGGTAAATAGAAGTGAAATTTCTGGCTTACATGGTAATTCTATTTTAAACTTTTTGAGGAATCTCCAAACTTTTTTCTAAAGTTGCTGCATCATTTTTTTTTGTTCCCAACAGCAATGTATGAGTGTTCCAATTTTTCCACATCCTCGCCAACATTTATTTTCTGTATTTTTAAAATTATAACCATCCTATTAGATGTAAAATGGGATCTCATTGTCAATCTCTTTTTATGGGTAAGTAATCTATCATAGAAACCACTTCGGAAGCCAAAAAAAAAAAAAAGGCAGGTCTTAAGTTTTCTTCTTTTGTATATGAAACCACAACCAAATGGAGAGGAGTTTTCCCTAAGATGAGCTGCAAAGTGAACTTAATGAAATTCTGAACAGAGCTGTCTTCCACAGACTCCAATCATCCACTCCCCCTGGAGCAACCATGATCAAAGCCAAGGCTCTAAATGATGACTGTTGAAATGCCAGCCCTCAGAGATATGGCCAGGTGTCTTTAGTCAGTAACTGCAGAGACATCTAAAACATTTTACTAGGTTTGACTAGTAAAATGCTCTTCTGGGGCAAAACCCTCTCTCTCTCTCTCTCTCTTCTTTTTTTAACCTGATAAACATTCATTATTTTTCTCTCCATATGTGCTGTATTTTTTAAATGAAAAAGAAATATAACTAAACACCAATTCCATATTTCACTTTAAAGAAGGCAATTTGTTTAGATGAAGCAATGGGCTAAACAGCTTAGGCCTTATAAAATTTCAAATTCTATCCTAGCACATTTCTCATTAATAATTCAGTGTCCCTTGCACACATTCCTATGAAAGTCTGTTGTCATTTATTTTACTCTTTTATTGCTGTCATCAACATACTACAGAAGTTTTTCTTTCCCTTTCAAGAGCACTTTGTTTTGAACGCTAAAACACATACAGTATATGTAAATGATTACCTGGATAAAGCAACGGGGCATTAGAAATTAGACTTTTTTGTTTTTAATTTCTGCATCCATTTCTTCATTCTTGACTGTTTGGTACAAATAGCCTCCACGAGGAGTTTCATTTCTGTTTAAGTTTACCTCTCCTTGATATAAACTGCACCGAGGGGAGGAAAAACTGAGACTGACAGCACAGTGGGTGCACTGAGGAGGAACTGGAGACACAAAAGCTTGAAAGAGGCGGAGCACTAGGCTGCTGCGGGTCCCTCTCCCTGGGTACAGTTTCAAGTAAAGACTCTTAGCGATGTTGCGTAGCAGAGCAGCATTTATAAAACGGAGTAGGGGAGTTGGAGGGAGTGTGATTCTTCCTTCCACAGGAACAATTAGGGAGCCAAAGAAGACCTATGCCAGGGATGGAGGAAAGTCTCAGAGATCTTCTAAAATCCTGGTAATTGAACATCCATTCTTTCTTAAAGGGAAACTGTTTGATTCCTAAATGAAGTCAATGAGCTTCAGGCGTGCCTACATCGATGTCTGCCTCAATGATTTAGACACGTGAACTAGAGCCCGGTCACACGTCAGGAAACCTCAGAAAAAGCTGACATCCTAGCACTTCATGGAAGAAAACCCGAATGTCGTCCCGCAGTTCCCAAGGTTGGTGACAGGTCTGGTCATCCGCATGACCAGCCCCCCGAGCATTTAGAGGAGCTGGCGTCCCCGCCCGCCCAGGGCTTTACGTTCTTCTCCCCGGGAGCCCCCGCCAACTCTCCAGGGTACAAAGTACAGCGGGGACGCGGGCGGAGCCGTTCGGAGCGGCGCAGCCCGTCTCCCAGCGAACCCCTAGATGCGTTTCCAATGCCGCGCCTGGCACGTTCCGGAGCGAGTCTCAGGCTCCTCCGAGCCCTCAGCCGCGCGTCCTCGTTTCTGGAGTCGCGGGGGCCTCTGGGCGCTACAAGCTTTATTAGGAGATTTGACACGGTTTACCCAGGCCCCTGAGCACCCCCGCCGGCCAAGCTGCCTGCGGTATTATATCGCAGAAGCCCCTAACGCATGGTAGTTGTCCTTCCTCCTCACAACGCCCTCAGCGTAGGGTCAATCTCCGTGACTCCGAGAGTAACTGCGTGGGCACCTGTGCCGGGACCCGGCCCCAAGAGGCGAGTTGGACCGCGCGGAGAACGTCAACGCGCTACCAGACCGCACGTGCACTTTGCAAGGGCCATCTCCCCGTCGGCGTGGAGGTAGCGCGCTCTGGGTAAGGAGGGGTGGGAGCTTCTGCGGAGGGTCGTAGGGCCAGGGCAGCCGGGGGCAGGAGGTGCGGGCTTAGGGTCCGGGACTGCGGGACGGGATGGGGGCTGAGATCTCCCTCAGGAGAGGACAGCAACTTGAGGAAAACTGAGATGAACTCCAGACACCCACGTTTGGGGTCCGCTTCGGTCTTTGCTGAGGGATAGAGTGGGACAAAAGCTACAACCTTGATTCCCACTCACCCTCGAGAAAGGCAGAGAAACTCCCTAGGTCCCTCTGAGGGATGGGTAAAAGGTGCCGCGAGGGAACCCTGGAAACAGCCGCTGAAGTTGAGTCGAGTGCAGGATCCGGAAGGAAAAAAATTGGGGGAGGGGGGACAAGCCACCTATGTGCCCTCCTCCCTCTCTTTCTCCACCTCCCCACCCTTTTTTTCGTAGTTGCTGACGCGCTGGTGGTGCCTTATTAATCATTCACCAGCCCAGAGCCGCGCCAGTTAATGTCTGTGCCGCGTGGGGCTCCAGCATTCTGGTTTCCCCTCTCCACGCTCGCGAGTGCCCCGGCGCCCCGGAGCGGCAAGCGGCAGCGCTCAGGAAGCCGCTGGGCAATGCGCCCCACCGGTGCCGGTAGGAGCCGAGCTCCCCGCAGCCGCTGCGCTCTACCCCGAGGCGCCGGGTGGCTGTGAGCTGCAGGAGAGCAGTCGGTGCGGAGGGAGGGTGCAGGCGGCGGGGGCGCAAGGAGAGAGCCCCAGCCCCGGCAGCCCCACAGGCCCCCCTCAGCTGGGATGTTCCCCAATGGCACCGCCTCCTCTCCCTCCTCTCCTAGCCCCAGCCCGGGCAGCTGCAGCGAAGGCGGCGGCAGCAGGGGCCCCGGGGCCGGCGCTGCGGACGGCATGGAGGAGCCGGGGCGAAACGCGTCCCAGAACGGGACCTTGAGCGAGGGCCAGGGCAGCGCCATCCTCATCTCTTTCATCTACTCCGTGGTGTGCCTGGTGGGGCTGTGTGGGAACTCTATGGTCATCTACGTGATCCTGCGCTACGCCAAGATGAAGACTGCCACCAACATCTATATCCTAAACCTGGCCATCGCTGATGAGCTGCTCATGCTTAGCGTGCCCTTCCTGGTCACCTCCACGTTGCTGCGCCACTGGCCCTTCGGCGCGCTGCTCTGCCGTCTCGTGCTCAGCGTGGACGCGGTCAACATGTTCACCAGCATCTACTGTCTGACCGTGCTTAGCGTGGACCGCTACGTGGCCGTGGTGCACCCCATCAAGGCGGCCCGCTACCGCCGGCCCACCGTGGCCAAGGTAGTGAACCTGGGCGTGTGGGTGCTATCGCTACTCGTCATCCTGCCCATTGTGGTCTTCTCGCGCACCGCGGCCAACAGCGACGGCACGGTGGCCTGCAACATGCTCATGCCCGAGCCCGCCCAACGCTGGCTGGTGGGCTTCGTGTTGTACACATTTCTCATGGGCTTCCTGCTGCCCGTCGGGGCCATCTGCCTGTGCTACGTGCTCATCATTGCCAAGATGCGCATGGTAGCCCTCAAGGCCGGCTGGCAGCAGCGCAAGCGCTCGGAGCGCAAGATCACCCTAATGGTGATGATGGTGGTGATGGTGTTTGTCATCTGCTGGATGCCGTTCTACGTGGTGCAGCTGGTCAACGTGTTCGCTGAGCAGGACGACGCCACAGTGAGCCAGCTGTCGGTCATTCTCGGCTATGCCAACAGCTGCGCCAACCCCATCCTCTACGGCTTTCTCTCGGACAACTTCAAGCGCTCTTTCCAGCGCATCCTGTGCCTCAGCTGGATGGACAACGCCACGGAGGAGCCAGTCGACTACTACGCCACGGCCCTCAAGAGCCGCGCCTACAGTGTAGAGGACTTCCAGCCTGAGAACCTGGAGTCCGGCGGCGTCTTCCGTAATGGCACCTGCACGTCCCGGATCACCACGCTCTGAGCCTGGGCCACGCGGGGGCCCTGCGCCAAAAGAGGAGGAGAAGGAGGAGAAGGGAGGGCCGGGTGCGAAAGGGGACGGCATCCAGGGCGCCAGGGTGTGGTGGCGGTAGCGTGGGGCTAGGGCACCGCCGGCCTCTGGTGCAGGGACCCGGGAAAGGCCCTTGACGATGGTAGTATTTGAGAGAGATTTGTTTATAAACTGAGACGGCTTTCTTGCCACCTCGTTCTCCCACCTTCGGCTCCTTTCTCAACTGCGCTTGCTCTCCTGACCCTTGCATACTCCCACCCTGCAACTTTGACCCTTCCTTCCGCACCGTCCCGCCGGTGCAGATCACGCACTCATTAACATTGCTACTCAGTCCAGTCCTCAGTCCCTCCAGCCGTTATTTCTGTTTGTTCAAGCTGAGCCACGGCGACCGCCCAGGGTTTTCCTCGGGTTGGTCCCTAGCTCGCCCTCGGTCCCGCCCAGCCGCGCCCGGCGCTGTCCAGGTTCTGCCTGGCGCCCCTAGTGGAGTCCCGGGAACCCCCGCTCTCCCTTTGCGCAGCCCTACTTTAAGGGAAGTGGGACTGGAGGAAGAACTAGGCAGCTGGTCCGTTTTCCCGCTCTTGGGTGAAATGGCGTCTTTCCCCGGCCGGCCCCTCCACCACGCCCACTGCACCCACAGCGGAGCCAGGTGCTCAGTAACATAGGTCCCGCGCTTCGACCCCAAGCCCCCCCTTGGAGCAAAAGGGAGCTAAGAACAAGCCAAATGAGTTTTTATAAGACTCTGGGGGCCGTGGGGGGGGGGCGGAAGGGGTGTACCAGAATCCACCCTCCCACTGGGCTCAAGACCGGCGCCCTTGATGTCAAAGACCAAGCACTGGGCACTCCTGGGCCACATTAGGCAGGGCAGAAGTCACCTTCTCTGGGGCCTCCAGGTCGCGTGGCTGCCCCTCCGCTTGGCTTTCTCCCTCACTTAAGATTCTGGAGGAGCCCACCTAAGGTAACAGGAAGATTCCTGGTCCGGTTTATCTTGAAGACCCAGTGAGGCCAGGAGGACCTAGGGTGACGCCTTCAGAGCCTTAACCAATATCGGCTGAGTGGCCACAACCTGCAGGTTCTGGAGTGCGGCCTGCCCGGCCTCTGAGGGTTGCTGCCTTTCATGCGGTGCCTAAGAAGTTATTTATTGCTTCACATATTTATTTATTTATTTATTTGTGGTGTTGGCAAATGTGTTTCTGCTTGCCTTTTCTCTTCTTGCCTAGCCCCGGGGTCTTGTCTTTGAGACTCTGTGGGTGGGAATGGAAGCGGAAGTGAGGGCAAGCTCCCTCCCACCCGGAGGCCCTCTTAAAACGTCTCCTCTGGGCCGGGCCTCTTTTCTTATCCCTTCCTCTAGCCTTTCTAATTTTGCTTGTGTCCAGTGAAGTTTGGAGATTTTTCATAGCTTATTTGTTGTAGTCTCTTGTTTGTCTCATTAGAATAACAGATAAATGATGATGTGAGTTAGTTTCCTCTCCATGCACAGTGGAAAGTCCTGAATTCCTGGCTTTCCAGGAAGTGTATATAGGGGAAACACCACCATATATATAATTTGAGAGAGTGTGTGTATATATATATGATGTGGACATATATATATATGTGTGTGTGTGTATGTGTGTGTGTGTTTATCTTGCACCGTTGTCACAAGTCCATAGAACTAGTCCAAGTACAGCACTAACAGTGCCAGATGTGAGTCTGGCTGGGACACTTTCAGTTTCTGGGGTTCAAAGCACTACTCACCCTGGAGCTGAGAAATCTAATTCAGACAGAGACTTTAATCACCGCTGAGGATGCCCCTGTTTCCTCTAGGTTCCAGCAGAGGTGATTCTTATACACAATCCAGTTAACATTATCACTCCTTTTGAGGACATTGAAAGTGGGATAATTTGTGTCTATGTTTAATCTTAACTACATTGGAAGCCTGAGCAGAGCAAGGACCAATAATTTTACTTCTCTGTATTTCTTGTATTGCTTTAGTATGTTGGCTTGTACATAGTAGGCACTAAATACACATTTGTTGGTTGATTAAGTAAGCCAGAGTGTATTGCAACAATCCGGAGATAACTAAATCTGGGGTTCTCAGGTTCTCTCATTGACATGATACACAATGGTTGAAATCACTACTGAAAAAGATGTTTTGTATATATTTGCTTCAAGAACTTTATGCTTTCCTGAAAGCAGTAAACAGGAGTTAAGATGTCCCTAACGTTTTGTTTAAACTAATGAACAAATATGCTTTTGGTAATAAATCAGAAAGTTTAGGTCTGTTCCTTAATAATTATATATATTATTACTCCTTTGGAAAATAGATTTTTAATGGTTAAGAACAGTGAAATTTACAAATTAAAATCTTGATCATTATCCTTTTAAGAGGATACAAATCTAGTGCTCTTAAGCTGTTACCATTGTATTATTAACTAAATAAAACAGATTATGCTGTTGCAAGTTGTCTGATTTCACCATTTGAATTTTAGTTTTCAATGGATTACTTAAAACACACACACACACACATATTGTTTTGGTTGCTTTATGTTTCCCTTAGATTTTAAGAAGAAATTTTTCAGATTACTTTTCAAAATTTTATCAAGATTGTGATTATACTTTGAATTATATTCTTAAAAAGAAAAGCCTATTAGGCCAGAGAGAAAGAAGAAAAAAAGTTGAGTCAGTATGAACAGGAAGCAATGCACTCTGTTGTCACCAAACCACCTGGACAATATCTTAATCTCTCACAGATTAAATTACTGTCTGCCCTCACTTATGACCTTAGACTTTGTTGGGAGAGCTAAGTAATTGCTGATTTACATCCCGAGGAAAGATAATGGGAGGGAAAATAATATCTCCTAAAAGTGTCCCAAAGAACAATGGGTAAAAGAAATAGAAAAATCAGGTTTCAACATAAGAGAAGGACATATTTTATATTTTGTTCAGTGATGGCTATTTCCATCCTTGGGATAATTTAAGAAGGCATTAGGGAAGTTTTTGTTTTGTTTTGTTTTTTTAAACAGACTTTATTTTTCATAGCAATTTTATAGTCACAGCAAAATAAGCACAAAGGCTTATTTTCCAAGCAGGCAATAGCAATGATTCCATGGATGGGGGTGGGAACTTCAAATGCCTCGAATGCCCTGTAACTCTAGGTTTTATATAGTTCTGTACATTGCCTCAACATGACTAAGGATTGCTGGACTTTTGTCTTTTTTATTAAAAAGCTATAGCAAGGTGGCAAATTAAACTCATAACTTAGGTGAGCAGGCAAAACACATTTTGTCATTTTGGTTTCCACTAATCTGAACATTATTCCAAACTCCTTCCAACTGGGCTAGCTGGAAGAAAAAATTAAATAAACAGTCAAACATCCAATTGAGCTGACAATTTAAGTAGCCATTTAAATAATTTTTAAAATTTCATTTAAATAAATTTGGACAGTCTCTCGACTGGCCGCCTCTTCTTCTTTTGACATCCCTGCAATGGCTTCGGAGTGAATGTGGGGAGGAGGCTTTAAGCATGCTGGTGGAGGAGGAGATAAGGTGGGGTCCTTGGGAAGGGAGTCCACTCAGCCTTTTGCTCTCTGGAGCCAGGGCATTTGTCCATCGTGCTGTTTCCTGACTACAGTTTGCTGAAACTGTCTCTGCAGCTGCCAGAGTGTGTGACCTAACCTCTCAGCTTGGTGAGGCCCGCGGCTCACTCAGCTCCTGTGAACTGCAGTCCTCTTTAGTCCTCCATGGCATGGCCCCCATACAGCCCACCAGCCTAGTGGTCTACCCCAGCCTCTGCTCAGGAACGACCTCATGCTGCCACAGCAGCCCCATGGTGGAGCTCTTGGCTCAGTGACCAGAGGGGACCCACGGTGGCTCTAGACTGGTGACCCTCAGGATCTGCTCTGGCTGACCATGCCTCCCTGTTTTTCTGTGGCTGTTTCAGGTCTTTTGCATCCCTCTTTACCTTTGTCAGCCTCACTTATTAAAATATTCCACATCACCCTTACACTAGAGGAAAAACCCAGTAGTTGAGTCCTTCAGTCTTAGCCCTTGATGTGCTGTAGCAGGAAAAAAGTGTTTTTAGCAAATCCCTCCTGCCCATCCTCTGAACACACACATACCTAATTTCCAAGCATTTTTGCATTTCCTAGAAGTTAAAGACAAGTCCTCTACCATCCTGAGGTGATGAGCCTCACCTCAAGGGAGAGACAGAAATGAAAGATCAGTTATAGAGGACATTAAAATGTATCAGTTTAATGTCTGTGAACTATTATCTCTCTTACAAGTGACCTTTATTTTCCCAGAGTAGTACTTCCCGGGCCACCTTCTCAGACAATACCCACCGAAAAGAATCACATTTGAAAACCTTTGATGCCTCAACCATTTTAACCCTGACTAATGTACAAACTGTTTTTTTTTTTTTTTTTTTAGAATATTACGGGGTACAATTGTTTTGGATGGATCACTTTCATACTGCTTGCGTCAAAGTTATAAGTGTGCCCGTCACCCAGATAGTGTATACTGTACCCATTAAGTACGATTTCACCCATCCCCTTCACCCCACCTTCCACCTGCATGATTTCTGTTGAGTTTTACTTCCATCTGTGCATGAGTGCTATTCGGTTAGTTCCAATTTAACAGTGAGTACATATGGTGTTTGTTTTCTATTCTTGTGATACTTCACTTAGGAGGATGTATCTCCAGTTCTATCCATATTGTTGCAAAAAGTATTAATTCATTTTTTATGGCTGAGCAGTACTCCATGGTGTACATAGATCACATTTTATTAATCCACTCATGAATTGGGCACTTGGGATGATTCCACATCTTTGCAATTGTGAATTGTGCTGCAATAAACATTTGAATGCAAGTGTCTTTTTGAAAACATGACTTTTTTTTCCCTTTTGGTAAATACTGAGTAGTGGAATTGCTGAATCAAATGGTAGGTCTACTTTCAGTTCTTTGAGGAATCTGCATATTATTTTCCATAGAGGTTGCACTAGTTTGCAGTCCCACCAACAGTGTATAAGTGTTCCTTTCTCTCTTTATCCATGCAAGCATCTGTTGTTGACTGTGTAGTGTTGGCTTGAAGAAAAAGTCAAGAAGTTCTCCTGGAGAATAATATGGAAGATACATTTAAAATGATAATATATTTCAACCTATTTAAACAAATAACAGATGTCATATTTATAATATATTGATCTTCTGAAAAACACTTTGGCTATGGGATTCTACTTTGGAAATCTGGCTCATTCCTTTTTTTGTTCCAGTGTACCACATCAGAGGGGTCAAGCATTCAACTGAAATAACTGATGGATGTTCACACAACTGTTACCATAGTGGGTTCTTACAAAATATGGTATTGCAAATTCTGTGCTGCTGTCGTGTTGCTCCATATACCTTTGAGCAAATGAGAACCTCTTCTACATTCTCAGATGGATATCTTGCTTTTCATTCAACAAATTTCAGTTTATTGTCATTAAAAGAAGGCAGACAGGTTCAACATTGTGATATAATTTCCCGAGGGGAAGGCAGGTAGAGAGATAATATTGTAAGTGATCGTTTATTGTTTTGTCAAATATCTGGAGGCAGGGTATTATAGTGAGCACCCTTGTAAAAGGGCTATACTAAGGATTACTAAATATAATTTAGCTTCTGATTTCAACTAGAAAGAAAAGGAAGGTGTTTCTTCAAGGATGACAAAGTTGAGGAGGCCTATGAACTGAATGAACCAGTTACAACTAAAATATCAAAACATCTGCCTGTCAAATTGTTGGAGAGAGAGGAGCATCATGTTAAAAGGAGTTACGATTTTAAATAAAAGTTTATTGGTAGAATTTTCACTTTTATAATAACTTCATTATTGTCAAAACATTTATTAAATTCAATCTTACTAGCCAAAAGCTGGAAATGTTATACCTATTTAAGATTGAGACTACAGGCATGCTGCCAACACTCTTTGGAATAATAACTTAAAACTTCAAAACTAAACATCTGTTTAACTCAGATTGATCCAAGTCTTCAATTTTGAGTGTACAAGAAGTATAAAAGGAAATGAGAAGTGGGAAACACTATCAGCTAACATATTACATCTTTCCTCAGTCTAGTCTAACTCTAGCCCCTCCTTCATGCCTACGTGCCTGGAACTGTTGAAGATCTCATGCACGCCAGGCTTTAAGACTTTAAGAACACAAAGACTCACTATGTATTCAATTTTACTTGGAAGAGGACATGTTATGTGGAAGAGGTCACTGTAGAATATTATGTGCAGAAATAGTTCTGACTTTCACAACAATAATATCTAGCTCAAAAGACTGCTGATACTCCACTTAAATTTAAAAAGAAAGAGAGAAAAAAAAAATCCAAGGCATGGTTGGATAATATTTCACAGTAGTACATATGACTTACCTGACTATTCTGGGAAAGGGTGTCCAAATATTGATGAACAATAGCTCTCACTGTGTTCTTTCTGTTTCTATAACCCTTGAACAACTTATTAATCTAGCTAATCTTATTAGCAGTGGAAAATGTCTATTCTAAGTCAATAATTAAATTAAACATTCTCCATTATGTCCAATGAGCCACTGTAACTAGCAAACCACGCAGATGTTTAGATGTCTTTTTCAAAAGACTCTCAAGTTTCCCTATATGTATACTTTGATTCCTGAAATTAAAACACACACACACACACACACACACACACACAAATTAATTAAACAAAAAGGAACATATTAGGCAATGATTGGTGAAATTGAACTTCAAGACTGTCTTTTTCTCCTCTTTTCCCTTTTCTAGTTCCACTTTTCACCCCTTCTGCCCCCAGCCCAACATCCCATGTTTTCTGAATTTACCCACTTCTCCCAGTAAAGCTCTTCTCAAGAAAGAATTTCCTTTGATTTACAGTTTACATAAGTGACAAGGTTTCAAGTGTAATTCTTCCAGAAGGAAGACTTTTTAATAAGGACATAGTGTCAGAATGTCAGGCAGCAGTGGCCCTGAAATTCCTTCTCCTTCTGAGGCAAATGTTACTCAACAAGTGGTCCACAAGCCCTGCCTCAAAATCACCTGAGAACTTAGAAAATGCATGTTCTCTTTGCCCACCGTAGAGATTTTGATTCATTAGGTCTGGGGTGAATCTTGATGATTCTAAAATTCACTAATGTTTAAGAACTAATTGTTTAAGAGTTAAGACCATGGAGTTTGCTGTCTGCAGTTAATCTTCAAGATGTATATTTTGCTTATCTATAAGATCAGGATAATGACCTCTCTTCCATGGACTGTTGTGATGAGACAATGCACGTCAAATGCCAAATCAGTCAGAACTCTTTTAGTTGCAAATGAATAAAAACTCCCCTAGCTCACAAAAGTGAAAAGCCTTGAGAAGATCTGGCTTCAGGGTGCACTTGATCCATAACTCACTAGAATCTTTTTTTCAGTCTCCATTTCTCATCTCTGACTTGTGGCATGTTGGCTTCATTTTCACACTAGCTATTTTTTTGTAATTATAAGATAGCTGCAAAAAGGTGAAACATGGCATCTTTCTAAGCTCAAATTTTAGAGGAAAAAGAAATATCATTCTCTCTAATTGGGCTGTCTGAAAACATCTATCTGTTGGAAGGCACTCCTCCATGAGTCTCCTGCCCTTCATACACTTTGCAAAGTATGACAAGAATGTGAGGCACTGAGTGCTGACTGCTCTTTACCTTTCTCAAGGTTGTGTTTGCAGCAGGCAATCTTGAGCAATCAGGTAACGTATTTTTTGAGGACAAAGAGAAGGCTTGATTACTGCTTGCTATAAAATAGTGGTTTTCCCCAAATCAGTGTCCCTCAGCTGTGACACAAATCCATTGCTGCACAGCATCCAACTGGGTTCATATTGCATTGCTCACATGAGGAGTGGAGGCAAGGGGAACTAATGAAAATCATGTTGTTTGCTGGCTGTGCCATTAGTAATAAAGTCCTTTGTCTCTGACCCAGGAGTCTTGTATGTTCTGCCAGCATCTATGAAACAGCAACTAACTTATTAGTTTGTCAGTAGGGTAAATAAAATTTCAGACCATGACAGTATCTACCACTGAACTCGTTAGCAAGGTCTGGGGAAGGTGGTTGGCTGGACCTGGGTGATGTAATCCACCCTGGGAGCTGGGAGTGTCAACTCCACACAGAAGTGGGAGGGGGCAAGGTGGATTCCAGGAGGAAGAATGAGATATAATCATCCAAAGTATTTTTGTATGGAATAAAAAACAAAAAATCAAGTACCATCTACAACTGTCAGGCATAGGCTTGTATATATACCTAGAGCTCAGTAAATGTGGCAGTTACTATTACTATTAACCATTATTAGTGTTCTGCAAAAAGAAGTAGACAATTGAGGTGATTTAGGTTTTTAAATGCTTCTACATGATCTAGTTATATAATTAATTGGACAGTGTTAGATTTACTTTACCTATACAAAATTTTACCTCATTTCTTTGCATGTAAGTATATCTGAGCAAAATATATTTTTATTTATGCGATGTATCTTTTCTATGATAAAGGATACTAGTGATGTTATTTATTTGGGAAATTCAAAATATCTCACAAATGTTAAAAGGATTTTGATCTAGAGATTGACAGATTCCATATGACCTCAAGAAGATTAATCCCTCTGTATATTAGATTTGACATCTTTCAAATGAGACTAAACCTTAATCCAGATTAGTAACAATTTATTACATTCTTGTAAGATTAATGACATTGTTGAAATATATTTAAAAATGAGGTGATAAAGGCATTTTAATTGTTACATACAGCATAGTGTTAATCATACAGAAGATGGCACTGAGACTAGAAACAGATACGGACAAGACACAAAGTGATAGGCAAAGGTTTGGCAGGGCCAGGTTTGAAGCTGCACTTTATCATCAGCACTTGGAAGAAGTCTGCTTTAGATATAGTTTTAAATGATAGAAATAAGGTAGCCCACCACAGCCAGAGATAGGTACCAATGATTACTAAAATAACGTCCAAATAAGTTCCTTCTTTTTTACTGTGGCTTGCACATATATCTGGGCCACACATTTGGGGCCTGAAATACCATTTGTGAAGATAATCAATTCTCATGAATTAGACTGACAGTTTCAATTCCCTTCGGATTTCATAGCAGTTACATAAAATTGTCAGTAACCAGAGTTTAAAATATAGCAGCAGGGTAGGCAGAGAGGAAAAGAAAAGTAACATTTACTCAGTACCTACTTTGCAAGTGACACATTTTGCTAGCTGCTTTACATGTTATCTCATTTAGTCTTTCCCAAGATTCCTATGAACTAGAAATCTCTACCTCTCTTACAAGCAAGAGGAGAGAGAGAGAGAGAGAGAAACTTGTCCAGCATGTTAAAGCGGGTAGATGGTAGAACCAGGATGGGAAAACCAGACCCATTTGACTCCAAAAACCATGATCCTTCTATCAGTTAAAGTCCTTTTAAATGGCACATGGATTTCATTCTATAAACTACCTAACAATGCGGAAAGTTTGACTATTTTTTCAGGATTCCCAAATCATAATGCCCAAAACTCAAATGTACCAGCCTACTCATGATCTGTACCTAACGGAGAAAAATGAAATAATTGGTAAACACTAAAGAAGCTATACTATTTCCCACAGAGACAAATCAGATTGCCTATGAGAAACACCTGTTTCACCACTAAGTCAAATGTGTCCATTTCAAGAACTCCGAATTGCCCACACATGGCTGCCCCATACACACCCCTCCCTCTTCCATAGCAGAGTGATTAAGTACCTAGGATCAGGAATCAGAATACATGGTTTGAAATCTTGGCTTTGAAAATCTTTGGCTATGTCTCCATGGGCAGTTTATTAACCCACTCATGCCTTAAAAATAAATACCTCTTAAAAATTAGAATGAAAATCATTTCTCTCCAATAATATAGCAAAGCAACATTTAAGTCTTTTTAGCATTTTTACACACTTTAATAATCATTTACATTTACTTAACCATCACAGAGATAGCAATAGTTCAAGAACCCTGAAAACTAGAAACATCATTTCCTTTTTATTTATGAAGTACAGTGAACATGCTCTAAGTATTAGGAATTAAGCAATTTGAAAACATATAAAAGTATTATCAGATACTGTCCCTTTGATGGCTATTAGAGTCGAACAAAATCTTGGAGTACAAAAAAGCAAAATTCTAGATGAGCAACATTAATTCAGTCCTATAAACTACTATAAACAGATTTTAGGGCATTAGTAACAAGTTGGGACGTTTCCCCCTCTGTTTAAACTAGTAAGTTATTCTGCTGTCACAATAGTGCAGAGTAATTGGAAAGCAATAAACTATATCTTTTTCTTTGGCACTCTTCTCAATTAAGAGGTTATACTAACTATCAGAATGCCAATTAAATAGAATCCATTGAATTATTCCAGGGAATAGAGTTTGGTCAACGAAAGAGGAAACACTCAGGGGGAAAAAAAAAAACAACTTCTCAAATATTTAAAACTGATATCACAAAACTGTAAAACAACTCATATTCTTGTAAATTCCTCTAGTGAATTATCTCATTGAATCCACAAGCAGATGAAGGAACATACAAAACAAAGCGGTGAATAGGGAAAACACAATTTCAAACAGCTGTGGACACTTTAAAGCTGGGGGCTGCCGAGTATTCCTCTTAAATGAGTGCTATCTCACCTGCAGCTGCATCTCATCTCATTTGCAAACCTAGGATGGATCTATAAGAATAAAATTGATGACTGCATCAATTTCTCTGAGAGTTTTAATTCTTTCCCTATGATAGCATCTTCTCCAAAGTGGTCGTCTGTAGGAGCATCACAACCAGCATCCAGAGACATTGCATTTCAAAAGGAGATAAAACGGCCTCCACTCTGCATTGAACATATATTCATATTTTCCTTTCATTTTTCTGACAAAAGCACAGGAAGGATCAAGGGTTAAGGATGTGGCAAGCCAAGTGATGAGTCCTTGAAAAAATGACCAGCTGTGAGGAGGGTGGAAGATCAACTAGGATTTGCTTTGGAAAGACAAGTTTTGCTCTTGTTCCTGAAGCACAGATGGCAGAAGCCTGATTGCTTGGTTGTTTTCCATTAATTTATAAATTCCTCAGGGACCATTTCCTCAATGTCTAGTCTACCATCTAACACAGTGAGAGGTAGCAGTACACAGTAGTTAGGAGCAGGAACTGTGGAGCTCATGCACTTAACAGTTGTGTGACCTCAGGTCAATGGCTTCATTTCTTCACCTTAGCTTTAGTTTCCTCATCTGTAAAATGGGGATGATAATAGCAATTCCATCGTAGGGTTGCCATGAGGATTAAGTAAGTTAATATTTGCAAAGCTTTTAGAACAATACTTGCACATGGTGAGTTTTATAAACACTAAGAAAAACATTGTTATATTAAATTGATGAATTTATCAGGATAATGAAAGGCCTTGAAATCACTGATGTTGGTATTGAGGTCATTGCCTACCTCTTCAGAGTCTCTCTCCCTACTTTTGGTTTTCTGGAGTCTTACCCACATAAGCACTTCACATTCACATGCCAACTAATTTTTCTAGACTACAAGTTATTAATGACTTAAATTATTAATTCCTTAATTCTCAGTGTGTAGGTTTTAAGGGCAATAACAATGATTCTCTAACATGGCTGCACATTAAACATACCTAGGGAATCTTAAAAACATAAAGTCCTAATGCCCAGCTTTAGAAACTTGAAAATGAGGCCCAGGCATCCATACTTAAACAAGGTTTCCATAAAACCCAACATAAGCAGTTCCACTGTTATTTGGGGAACTTCAACTACAGAATATTTAAAATGCTTCACCAAGAAAAACATTGAATTTTTAGTGAAGGAATTTTGGGTGCTGTGATTAGTGGGTTGGTGGTAGAGGTATCTTTTTCAGTATGGGACCTTCTTTGGCTGTGAAAATTGCAACATGCCATCATCAGAGTGGCTTGGTGCCCCCATGGTTCTTCAGAAGCATTCCCATTAATCTCCCAAGTACAAGAGTATTGTTGCCAACCCCTTTTTTACTGGTATCATTTTCAAGGGTAATAGAAAACATTTATTCTGACATTCTTCCTCTTTGATATTCTTCTTGCAAATATTTCTCTTCAATAGACTCTGACTTATTAAATCAGTAATTTTCTAAAGCTTTCCTTTCCCAACTTTCAACACTCCCTTGGTTCATGCTCCATCAGTTATGTAAAATTAATAATGAGTATAAAATACACTTAATCTTAACCTCTTTTTCTACATCTCTTCCTAGTCATCTCATGTGATTATCACATGCAACATAAAAATAAATTTACAAAGTGCTTTAAGATCCCTAAGCAACAGGGGATTTTGTTTCTTGGGCATTTTAGTTCATTAACTGTTGTAAGTAACAGAGAATATGCTGAGGCCTGAGGAAGCTGTGGTCGTGACCAGTGAGATTAATATGGTGACAATGACAATAACTATGATTATCTCCATCATCCTTATTATGACCTCCTGGCTGTGCAGCTGTAGTTGAAGCAGCTTCAAAGGAATGGTTTATTAGCGTTCAGATGAGAAACCAAAGGTTCTCCCCGGATTATTTAAAGCCATGAAAAAAAGAATGAAATGGAGGACTAATGACTTGGAAAAATATCAAATGACATATGACCATGAAAAAGAGTCTCTATTAATATATCAGGACAATATTTAGCCTAGGTATAAAAGCACAGTAGCTCAACATCAAAGACTAGCTCAAGGAAATGTAATGTTGCATTTGTTTCCCATAGGCTGCATTAAAGTATAAAAGTAAACATTGACCAATAATGTGGAATATAAGAAATTTTGCAAAGACCTCTTCAGGAGTAGGAAAATCCTTTTTATTTGGCAAAAGTTTTAGAGAAGGAAAACCAATGTGTATGAGCCCAAGTCCACTTAATTTATTTCTTATAGACTTTAGTAATACATAATAAAATATTTTTGGTACTGGGAGCAATTTATTTTTTACAAAAGTCACACTTCTTCACTCCCATTTACTATCATATTTTATCACCACTTGAAGGTTAATCCAAGTTAGGAAACATATTTTGGCATTATATCCAGTAGGTTAAAAACTCAGATAATATTATTAAAAATCAAGGATTAGTGATAACATGACTATATAAATATCTTGATTCTGCATCCTTGTTTCAATTACTTCTCCCCAATAATGTTTTATTTATTTCACAAGGTTCTTTTTTCTTTTTAACTTTGGACACCAAAGTGGAAAATAAATTTGTAGTAGAAATCTAGAAAAAATCTAATAGATAGATTTTTAACTTAGTCATTTTTCAACCAATGAGTAAATAAACCAAATATCTGTCAGTCATTAGCTATACAATTTATGAAATTTAGAGCAACTTTCATAATAACTTGAAGAGTCATGTGCCCTTGTAAAAACCAGATCCTATAAAGAATTTGTTCTCATTCACACAAGAAATGTTTTAAATTGCCTAGAGCCTAGAACAAGACAGACAAGTTCCTATTTTCATGGAATCTATATTCTAGAGTGATAAGACAGACAATGAACAAATATAGTAAGTATAAATATATTATGGGCTATGATAAAGATCAAACAAGGTGATATGAAATAATGCTTCTGGGAGATAAAGATTGAGTAGACAGAAAATGCCCTTCCAAGGGAGTAATATGTAAGGTAAATCTTAAATGGCATAGAGGAGATTGCCCTAGAAAGATCAGAGGGAAAGGGCGTTTTCCCTGCTGAGGACCTATTATGGGAATGATGTATTCCAGGGACAAACTGGAGATTGAGCAGAAGAAGGTGAGCTGGGAAATGAGAAGTGGCCAACAATTAAGGAGCACAATCAAGAGAGAAAAGTGTTTCTATAAAGAGAATTAGTCAACTGTGTGAAATACCTAAGAGATATCTAGTAAGATAAGAATAATTAAGTGATCATTAAATTTGACAGAATGTAGGTTGTTGCTGATCTACTGCTGCACAGTTTCAGAAGAGTAGAGGGGTAAAAACCAACCCAAGGAAAGAATGAAATGGGGAGAAAATGGAGATGGTAACATGGTCAACACTTTTGATAAGTTTTTCTCCAAAAGGGAGCTGGGCAATATGGCAGAAGCTGGGAGAAAAAAAAAATCAAGGAAATGTGTTTATGGTAGTGGGAATAATTCAGTACAAAGGGGTAAATTGATAAACAGAAGGAATTTTTTAGGATGAGAACCCTAGATTAGCAGAGGCATGGGCTGAAAAGCATGGACCCAGGGGCTGGCTTTGGTAGAAACAGGGATGTATCATCTGTTGTAATGGAAAACATGGGAAAATGGATGCACAGAGGGTGATTTGCATATTAGGATAGAGGTTGACAGTTTGAGGAGATATTAAAATTATGACACAGTCTCATTTTGGAGAGTGAGAAATGAGCATACATAAAAGCATAAGGACAACAAAGCAGTATTCAATGCCCAGATATGATTTGTGGTCCTGAATTTAAATTGGGATCAGTCAGAAGTTCATGCTTTCCTCCAGGCTTGTTCAGCTGCCCACGTGGAATAAGAAATAGTGGGATAATCTGAGTTAGAGTATTTTGGGGAAAGTGAAATGGAGGAAAAGAAGAGCAAGAAAGAGTTAAATGTTTTTGTAAAGTATGTAGTTACAATGATGTATTCATAATATAAAATAACAGCTGAATAAGGAAGTAAGAGAAAAAATTGGAGCGATCATAAATATTGAACAAGAGCAAATACTGATGATTTGAAAAACTTGATAAGATCAACGTACAGCTGCAGTGGGAATGAGGAAGAAAGATGGGCAGTAAGGTTGAAGAATCGGATACAGAAAATTGGGGAATCAGTACAGTTGTCAGTGGTAACGAAGTCAAGGGTATACCCGTGGGAGTGGGTAGCTGTTCTTGGGTAGGAGAAAAGGACACTGCAGAGGAGGGAGGTCAAGGAACTCTAAGGCCAAGGTGTTGGATGAGTTTTTTACAGGGATATTGAAGTCACCAATAAAAATAACAGATATAGTGGTAGAGAAGATGACAGAGATTCACATAAAGAAATCTTCTGTGAATAAGAGGAGGGGGCCAGGAGGTTAGTGGATGTCAGCTACAAGAAAGATAGTATAGTCTGATATGAACTTCAAAGAGTCTGAGTGTTTCAAGGATGTAGAAGAAGAAGTAATATGGAAGCACAAAAGAAGAGGGACGGACACCAACTTCACTATCAAAACCCAAGGATTATTTGCATTAGTGACCAAATTATTCTCTTTACTTTCAAATAATCTGTGTTGTGTCGACAACACAAAATCTATTCTATCAACTGTCACGGCTAGAAAGGGATAGTGTTTCATTTGAGTTTAACTCTCTTCTCATTTTTATTCTATTACATAAAGATATTTAACCTCGCTCACAGAGGTACTCTAGAGAATAATTAGCTATTATACCTAAAGTATTTGAAATTATTATACATTCAATTCCATTATTCATTTTAAGATTTGCTTTATATGAAATAAACTTTGACATCTTAGGGTATTGCACTGGGGCATAGAGAATTGAAACTATATTCTCATTGGTAATAAGAATGCATGCTCACCCTTTCCCTTTCCCTCTCAAACTGAAAACATAACAATTTAACACTAAAGAACTGATCTTCCCTTCAGCTGAGCGAAGCTAACAATGCAAAATAATCAGCATATCTGGGGTACAATTTGCAGGGACAACTTACAGTACATGTTTTTCCAGTTCTTTTGACAAATTCATTGGCTCTGTTGGCACCCTATGATAGATTCATTTCTATCTGTCTTTTTTTATATTGTATCTCACAAGGAGGATAAACAAAAAACATATTATACAACACAATGGTTTGTTTTTTCATTTCACGTTCATGATTACTCAAGTCACAAATGACATATGATCCAAAGCAGTAATATAAGTCTGTGCCTGACAGAGGACATTTTTCATCTTGCAAGTCTGGGTTACAGCTTCAGCAGTAGGTGTTGTGAATCTCAGTGGAGTGAAACAAGCTTCTAAACTCGCTTCTCAGATCGGACATACTTCAGAGTGTTTTATGGGACCAGAAATAAAAGGAGCAGTTTTGCTTTTCTATTTTCCAAAATTTCTCTAAATCATGGAAGTCTATAGCTTACTTCTGGACTCTAATCTTGGCTAAATCACTTTAATGTAGTGGGTTTTTTCCCCTTTGATTACAGCCTGGTTACCCAGCCCACCTTTGCTGTTCTTTGCCCCACTTCTTTCCTCTGCACACCTTGATGCTGTTGGATCACAGCAGTGTGGGGTCAATTCCTGTACACCAAATGATTGTTCACATCTGTATACTATCCCTGCTGCTTGGAACACTTTTACCTTCTTCAGTCACCTGGAACCTTGAAACACATCCTTCAGGATTCAACTAAAGCATCACCTTCTTCGTGACACTTTTCCAGTCTACCCTACTCTCTTCCCCAGCTAGTCATTCCTTCTCCCTTCTTTCTATGTCTATTTGAAAAAAACATTAATTATTGTCAGGGTGGCCATATAACATACTGTACAAACTGGGACACTTTTGAGAGTAAAGAGGTACACTGTTAATGATCACGCTGGGACATCAGGCGTAAAATGACTGTGCTGGCTAACCAAGGTGTGCAGTCACCCTAATCATAGCACTTATGTCATTGTATTGTGGAAACATCCTCCCACTGCAACCAGACTAGGTGGGCAAGGCTGAATTCTTATGCCCCCCCACCCCATGAAATGGCCAGTGGCATTTAAATACTTAGTGGAGCACCCTACCATATTCTTTGTAAGCTTCCGGTCCCCACTCATGTGGTTTGGATGGAGCTAAACCCACCTGCCTTTAACCCATGTGGGAGGCACACAACTAAGGATCCACTGGCCTGAGCGCCACAAGTCACTGGCCAGCCTTCAGTCAATCATTGGTTCAGATCTGCACATATCGGTCGAATTAGAGCCAATCTTGTAAATTTTGTTCCCAAGAGAAGGGGAAGGCCAATTTCCACTTTGGTTGTTATACAGTGAACCTGGAATTGCCAGGGAACCCCTCACCTCCAAGGAGAGATACTCATGAGAATGAAGCCAACATTGAACAAAACAGAGCCAAGGCATAGATTCCCCAAAAGGCCACTGGAGCATTTTTGTTCAGTCTTGACTAAAGCTAGATTGTTTTTCCTAACCTGTAGTTTTGAGTTATATGAGCACAGAAGTATCCTTTTTGCTGAAGTCAGGTTGCATCGTGTTTCAGTCCCTGCAGGAAAAAAAAAATCATCTTCATTCTGAATGATGAAGCCTGGGCCACAGGAGATACTCAATAAATACAGTCAGTCCTTGGTATCTGTGGGTTCCTCATCCATGGATTCAACCAATTGAAAATATTCAGGAAAAAAAACAGATGGTTATGTCCATACTGAACATGTACAGACTTTTTTTTTCTTGTCATTATTCCTGAAACAATATGGTATAACAACTATTTATATAACATTTACATTTTGTTAGGTATTATAAGTATTCTAGAGATGATCTGCCTAGGTTATATGCAAATACTACGCCATTTCATATAAGGGGCTTGAGTATCCAAGGATTTTGGTATCCACAAGGGTCCTGGAACCAATCTTTCATGGATGCCTGGCTGAATAAGTTGAGTGAATGGAACTTGTGGGTGGTCTCAGGACTGTGAATGACTGGAAGGAACTCTCCCACCTGCAGCTTTCTAGAGCTTATCTCCAAGTTGTCTCTAGTCATTCAGGAGTGCTCTGCCACAGCACTACTTTCTTCTGGGAGAGCTGCTGGGGCAGCCAGCGCAGGCTCTAATTTCTGTTTGTTTCTATACTTTTCTATTTTATAGGAACTTTTTGCTGTTGGTGACTTGGGAGTAACGTGGGGACAGTTAGTGAGATAAAGATGGTGTTAACTTGCAGTTGATGCTTACAGAAGTAATTGAAAATGTGAACTATACCATCCGATGAAAATCATCTTCTTTCTAGTCATTTCCCCCACCTTCTTTTACCAAAACAAAGGGACTTTGACTTTACTACTTTAACTGTCTAAGCACACAAACACCTCAGACTGCCAATTTGGTCTAACTTGCCCAATAAGCATAGTGCTCAGATTTCCTCTAATTCAAGAGGACTTGTATAAAAATATATAGAAAGAAAATATTTTAAGGGCTTCAAGTACCAAGGCCTATGAAACACTTTTATGGTAGGGAGGACATGGAAATTGTCATAATCATTATGTAAATAGCCCCCACCTGGGATAAAAACTCACCAAAAGACCTAATGTGCTTAGCACCGTAGTGAACACAAATTAGTTCACTTATTAGTCTATCAATTCATTCTAGATTCTGGAGGAAATGAACCAGAGTGGAGCTGCCTGGCAAAATTCGACTTGGAAATCTAGATTTCAAATGCATCCTCTGAGGGGTGAAAGGGGATGGAACATAAAGGATGTAATTTTGATGAAACAAGTATAAACATCCATCTGAAATAATTGTATTTGGGAGATTGTTGGATAAAAATTCACCTCTTCTATTTCCCTGAACTAAGTACTAAATAGTGTTAACATTAGTACATAAAACAACAGGTTAATGTCACCCCACCCAGCCATCAGTTATTTAACCAACTTGATTCTAATGACCCATTTAGGTGTCAGGAGCTCTGGGCCACATTCCAGAGGCCAAAGGACACTTCCTTTTCCTACATGGAGTGCATTACCTCATGGGGGCATTGATCCCCCCTGCCCCAAACCTATTCCCTATATAGTAGGTAATTTTTTAACACCATAAATTAAATCATGTAATTCCATAGTTTAAAACTCTCCATTGGATTTTCATTCACTGAGAATAAAATCCAAAAATTAAAAATAAAATTACTACATAATCCAGCAATCCTACTTCTTATCCAAATAAAGTGTATTTATTCAAAGGCATTGAAATCAGGATCTCAAAGAAATATTAGTAATCCTATGTTCATTGCAGCACTATTCACAATAGCCAAGATGTGGAAAAAACTTAAATGTCCATCAAAAGATAAATAAAGAAGAAAATGTGCTGTATACATACAGTGGAATACTATTCAGTCTTCGAAAAAAAGGTAATTCTGCAATATGTAACAACATGGATGGATGAACCTTGGGGACATTATGCTAAGTGAAATAAGCAAGTTACAGAAGGATAAATATTGCATATTTCCACTTATATGAGGCATCTAAAATAGTCATATTCGTAAAATCAAAGAGTGAAATGGTGGCTGTCTGGGGCTGGGGAGAGGGGATAATAGGGAGTACTATTAATATTAATAATTGGTGGGCAATAAGTTTCAGGTAAGAATGATGAATAAGTGCCAGAGATCTGCTGTACAACATTGTACCTATAATCAACAACATGTATTGTACACTTAAAAATGTATTAAGAGAGTAGATCTCATGTTAGGTGTTTTTACCACAGTAATATAAAATTTAAAAAAAAATCCAAACTTCTCAGCACATTCTATAATGCCCTGCCTGCCTGGCCCCTCTACACTCAGCTCAAATTACTCTTGCCCTTCGTAAATTCCAGACAGAGTCTCTTTTAATATCTTAAATGTCTTTTAATGTCACTTCAGCCTCAGAACTTTTGCACATGCTGCCCCCCTGCCTGGAAGCCCATTCCCTTCCCCTCCAAACAACTTCTCCTTGCTTTAGAGCCCTTATTGCACGTGGGAATTGCATGTCCGTGCCCTCGCTTATTAAATGCTTCTCCTCACTGGAGCGTTAGCTCCAGGAAGGAAGCTGGGGATCTAATCTGTTTTGTTTACCACTCTGTTTCCTGGTACACAGAAGATACTCAATAAATATTTACTGAAATATTAATGTAATAGGATGAAACCATGCAGATGGCATAGAGTTCACGCCGCTTGGCTCAGGACCGCCTTCCCCACCTAGTGGCTAAGTGACGCCCAGGACTGCCATCCCTTCTTCACCAGTCCTAGGCACTGACCTACCCCAAAGAGGCTTTTTAAAAATCACAAATATTATAACCAAAAGGTACATTGGAGATAACAGTTCATAAATGTGAAAATCTGAGGCTTATAAAGTTGAATTGACTTACTTTGGTTGGGACGGATCACTTCTTCTCCACCTTCTAGGTTCCCTGAGGAAGGAATTTTCCCTAAACACTCCGGGCCTCTGACTCCACCCCTACTCACCGCTTGGAGGCGGAGTGAGCTAGAGGATTGATGAGTCTGGAAAAGGAACTAGGAATGTGGGTTCAGTTCCTTGGCCCTTTTTCTCTTTGGTATCTGCCACAGGACATAAACATTCTGCACTGCTACTCCTTCCTTGCCTTAAGGGTTAGGCTCTGTCCCATGGCGAGGCCTGCAGGTGTCTCCCTGTGCATCTGCCTGGGGTAGTGGGGTAGATTTTCTAATTCTGGGTTCAGTATTTGTAGGGTCGTGACGCCTGCACACATAAGCTCTGTTCTCAAACCTAGCTTTTTATCAATTTGAAAGGAAATAATCTTCTGATTCCTCTGCCTTTGGTTTTTTGTTTGTTTCTTGAGACAGAGTCTCACTCACTCTGTTGCCCAGGCTAGAGTGCTGTGGCGTCAGCCTAGCTCACAGCAACCTCAAACTCCTGGGCTCAAGTGATCCTCCCGCCTTAGCCTCCCAGGTAGCTGGGACTACAGGCATGTGCCACCATGCCCAGCTAATTTTTTCTATTTTTAGTAGACACAGGATGTCGCTCTTGCTTAGGCTGTTCTCAAACTCCTGAGCTCAAGCAATTCTCCCACCTCAGCCTCCCAGAGTGCTAGGATTATAGGCATGAGCCACCGTGCCCAGCCTCTTCTGCCTGCTTTAGTTGGTTCACAACTGGGTGAATTTAGTCTTGTATCCCAGCACCAAATCCCCACAGTTGGTCACTGTCAGAGCTGGAAACCAGAATTCAAGTCTTCCCAAGCTCCAGCTCTGATTTCCAATGTGTGCTGCTCATACTCAGCCCGTTCCCTGCCTCAGCCACCCCCCCAAACTGTCTCCACTACGTCAGTACCCACACTGACCCGGCACCACAGGAGCAAGACTATCCTCCAATCCATGCTTTCCTCAAGATGATTTCGGTTAAAGGCATATTTATAATATCACGTGAGCGTGTTTTGAAGCTAATGAAATAAATGTTTATAGAATTATACTTAATAGGAAAATTGGGTAATGATCAGATTCATAAGATAAAAATCTTTAATATTTATCTTAAATTGATAAATTAATGAGACCTCGTTATAAATTGTTCAGATTATGAATACATATTTTAACATCAACATGTTTATTTTTACTTTCCCCCAAATTATTTTGTCGAGTCTCTATTTTTTTGTTTTATTTTATGTTGTTTTATACAGCCTCTTTCAAGCTATCATTTCACTTCGACATTTATCTGGACATGAGATCAGAATATTAACCCTCTTTTGGTTGATATATATTTCAGTTAATCATGGGCTAGGAAAAGAATTGTATTCTGTTCTGTTACTGTGGTAGCTTAATACCTATAATACAATATTTCTAATAGACCAACAGATGAGCTTTTTCTATGTTCAAATAGAATATAAAAAATTATTGGTTATGATTATGACCTTTCTTGGTGTGACAAATACCTGCCCTGGTCATCCTAGAAACAGGAGAAAGAGAAAATCACTCATAATGAAAACGTAAAATAAACACATCCCTATATCAAATATCTCATCACTCTATTTTACATCTTAAGCAAAAAGTAAAAGAACAATAATAAAAATATTAAAAAAATAAACTTAAAGAGCAAACAAAAATGTCCCCCATATAGTCATGTTCTTTTTCTCTAGTGGTGTTCAAAAGGGTAAATTTATTTTACATTGTGCATTTGAAGGAGCAATAGATCAATGGATGTTTTAACCTAAGTATCCCATGTAGTCATGTTCTTTTTCTCTAGTGGTGTTTGAAAGGGTAAATCTATTTTAAGTTGTGCATTTGGAGGAGCAATGGATCAATGGATGTTTTAACCTAAGTATTACCTCCTTTTCCATTAGGATACTGACCTTCTAAACTTTTTTATGTATCGAGGTGGTATATGTCCTTCTTAGTTTGGAGGCTGTGTGCTATATATCAGAGATTCTTGTGTTTTTGCTATAGCTAGATAGAGTTTTGATTTCTCATATTTTTGTTTCATCTTAATATCAATCAGCCAACAACTATGCACAAAGAACTCCCCTCTGGATGTAGAAATGTGCTAAATCTTGAAGAGATGAGAAGAAAAATTGTTTCTCTGTTTTAGTTCCTACTAGCTCAAAGCTTATTCAGTGGGTTGGAGACAAACAGATGTGTCTTGACACTTCTTTTGTTTATTTTATGCCACAACACTACCCCCTTACACAGAAACTAACTCCAGTCAAGATTATTGCTTGCCTTGATTCTTCCTGTCTTAAGTGGGGTATAAGCTAAACCACTGAAAGAGAGAGACCCTAAGACACAGGGTCTTGACCCTGATAGAAGTTTATTTCTCTCATACATAATAGTTCAGAGGTAGGAGTTCCAGGCTGATGTAGTGACTCTGCTCCACAAAATAATTCAGAGACCCACGCTCATTTCATCTTGTGCTTCTACCATCCTCTAGGGTGGAGTTTTATATTCGAAGACTGGTCGATTCCACACATGTGTTTAAGACTTCAGAAAGCAGAGACTAAGTGTATGATATGCAATTTCATTTTATGTACATGCCCTAGACATAATATTTATCACTATCCAGTTCCTTTCTATTTATGGGCACACAGAGAATTATACTTCCTCACGCCTTGTAGTCAGACATGGCCAAGGGACTAGTTTGGAACCAATGTGGCATGAGTCACTTCTGTGCTGATGTTTTAATTGCTGGTTCTTGACTCTGTAGCCACAAAACACATGTTGATGTGGAGATGCTGCAAGATAGAGACTTGCAGGAATCCCAGCCAACACATAGAAGACAGCTGCCCAAGAGAGTCATCTGGGCTTGCAGCAGATTCTTCTGAGTCAGAAATAAACTTTCATTGTTTATTCCACAACATAACCTATCCAATTTTGGCTATTACAGCAGATGATGTGAAAATTGTGCACATTATTTCTGCCCACATTTTATCACTGAGAACATAGTCATAGGGATACACCTGGTACAAGGGCTAGCGGAGGCTGTTTATACTCCATTGCTATGGAAACAGAGGAGATCAGACAGAGGTGGGGCAATTTGCAGTCTGCCTCACTTCCCTGCTCAGCATTGCGCTTGCTTCAAATTCCCTCCTCCTACTTCTCAGTCTATGCATGTCCCACTCATTCACCAAATCACACACAGCCTTCTGCAAACTTCTCAACTCTCTGACTTTTCTCTCTTCTATGTTCTGATTGCTCAATACTTATAATCTTTTATTACATGAGTCATGAAAAAGGGTTATGAACTACCTGCCCACCTCCAGGCATTGTGCTAGACACAGGGTATGTAATGACAACATAATTTTCAACTTCCGGAACTTGCGGCTTCTACCTGCCTAGCACAATGCCCTACCCAAATTACAGAGTTAATAAATAATCATTGATTTAACACGTGAATAAGTCAGAAATATGTCTGCATGTAATTAAATGTTAAGGGGCAGAGCACTGTTGGCAGATAAGAGAAAGGAAAATCTCAGGTAGACTGTAGGATGCAGGAGAGCAGGGATCGTGTCTGTCTCAGGTTCTGCCCACCTCCAGTGCTGACAGCGGGTGTGTAAGCTGAGGAAGGCCTCCTGAAGGAGTGGCATGGAAAGGAGAAGAAGTAAGACATTCCAGTGTGGGGAACTGTGAGACAGGAGCCTGACAGGGGTGAAGGTGTGTCTTGAGGTATCTTGGGACATAACGTTGGACAAGTCTGTAGGGTGGGACCAGATTTCAAGAAGTTCATTCATGGATTTTTGGGTCTTCACGTGCCAGAAAATGAGAAACATAAGCTGTTTTTTTTAAATTGGTCTGTAGAAAGACTAAGTGGTTTGCTAAGTGGACTTGTATATAAATATTAGAGTCCAAAAGAGGTCTAAGGTGACGCTGAAAGCCTAGACTGGGATAGAGCAGTGGACCTGGATGGAAAAGAGCAAATCTCATGGACCAAATCTCATGGACATCTCAAAGGAAGACTCAATAGGAACTGGGGACACAGACAACAAGGGTTAATGAGAAAAAATTAGTTGAAAAAGAGCAATTGTGTGTTCCAGCTGGAATGCAAGTTGTACCATTAAAGAGATAAATGTATTTAACAAGAGGAAACTATGATGAGTTTAATGTGAGACATGCATTTGCTATGGCAGGAGTAAATCTGGGTGGGGATGTTGAGCAGGCAGCTGAGGCCTAGAGAGCAGGTATTGAGGTATTGCCAGTAATGAAGATATCTTGGAAGCCACATTCTGTGGGCACGCAAGACCTGAACCGACCTCTACTCAGCTTATGTGAAGATAAACACAACCAGTCCTCAACACAACTGTTAACTGCCTTGTCCTCTCATGGACTCTCCCCTTGTGGGCCTCTGGCCCATCTGTACATGCCAGGGGAGAGGAAGATGCCAGGTCACCTAACGTAAGGTCAGGGTGGACTACAGCTGGAGGAATGGAGAGGGCCAGAATGAATGCATCCCAGAAAAAAAGCATGAGGCTGAAAAGCACAGAGCACCAGAGCAGAGGCACAAAGGCAACTTTTACAGAGCTATAGAGGTGAAAGAAGTATGTGTATGCGTGCGTATCTGTGTGTATTTGTACACGTGTGTTTACACAGTCAAATGTTTATGCATTCAGAAAAGAGCAGCAAATGTGTCTCCTCCACCAACCTTGCCCCTCAAACCACCTACCTATTCCTCCACTCATTCAGTAAGGACTTACTGAGTTCCATTTATGTGCCAGACACTGGGGAAGTGGAAAAGACCAAGGCAGACATGGTCTCCGCCCTCACAGGACCTGTATATCAAAGGACTTATGTATAGGTGATGAATACATACAAATGGATTCATCTGCTAAAATTATGGTAAGTGTGAAGGAGAGAACTATATGCTCTGAGTTCTGTCAATCTTTCCTCCCCAAAGTAAGAGAGTTTAGATAGAGCTCTGCAGAAGCAAGAGGTATTTAGGGTCAGCTGATACTTTGAAAACAGCTCGTTTGGGAAAATACTGGGCTGACCACCTGGAGAGGTAGGCCTGACCATGGGTGCTTCCTCATCTCACCTGCCACCCACAGACCTGGCATATCCTTCTAAAGGCAAACTCAGTGAAAATAGAGGCCTTCCTTCGCCTTTGGAGGCCTGGAAATATCTAACCAGCATTCTTCTCATTCACTTCCAATTGTAATCTGTAGTCTGTCTTTGGGTTCAAAAAATAAGGAAAGTAAAGATGGTGCATGGATGATACAAATAGGATGCCAAAAAGAGAATGGTAACTAACAGTGGAGGTTTGGGTGAGAGCAAAAGGACCACAGATGTGTAAATTATTTTTAAATGAATTTGTATTTTCTCCTTTTTTTCTGTCCTTTTGATCACAAATTTGTTGGGTAGCAGAGTCAGGGTTGGTGTCACTGGCTGAAACCATGAGAATCCTAGTTTCACAGACACTTGAGTAGAGAAGCCAGAGTGCCCAGGGACCCGTCCTTCTCAAGTTATGGTGATAGGACTGTGGGATAGGTCCCACTAGATGGCAAATTTATCTACTGCCATCTGTCCTCCAGCTTAGATCTCAGTGACAGCCTTATATTTGCCCCCACTCTTACTCCCCCAAACCATGGCACCTCATCAAATCCAACTTTTCATTCCAGAATTCCTGCTGCTTTGAGCTGTCAGGATATCTGACTCTGGTCTTCAGAGGGGAGGACGTTTGGCAGGATGGGTGGAGGGGGTGGAGTTGGAAGGGTACTTGGAGAAACAGAGTCCATCTGGATGTCTTATTTATAGATGTCTTTGTAAGAAAAGAAATGGTCTGGGGAGGAAGAGTATCTCAATTCTTAACCATGTGGGAGGCTAGATGTGGGTGCAGAGAAAGCTAGGCTTTCAGGAATATAGATCAAAGAACTTTGTTTCATACTTGTTTGGGTTAATATGTATATACTATGAAGTAAAAAACTGTATAAGGTCTTCAGGAGACCTTCTAGTAATAATGCATAATATAGTCATTAAATTATTTTTAAGAATTTAAAATGGTCAAAACTTGGTTTATTCAGCATAAAAATTAATAACCATTTAAACAAATTTGTTATAATTTCTGCCTAATTATAAATTATTTAGAAAGCATCTGTTAATAGCTTGCAATGTAAAAGCAATTTTTTTTTCAAAATGTGTAAGGCATAGTCCTTGACTTTAGCAGCACGCAATGTAGTAGAGAGAGATTCAAATAAAGTGATAAGAGATTTCAGAGAACTGATTTGGGTTTAAGGTAACTGGGGAATATATCTTGGAGGAGGTAGCGTTTAATCTAGGATTTGTGGTACAGACACATTTCAGCACACCAGCTAGTAATAACTGGCATCCCAGGTAGAAGGGATATGTGTTAAAATCATGGAGCTAAAATAAAGTAAAACAGTGGGCAACTAAAGTTTGGCAAAGCACAGGGTACAATGCAAGAGGAGTGTGGACTAACCTGATAAGGTCTTGGAGCCCTGAGCCAGGCTAAGGAGTGTGGACTTCACGTAATGAGGAGGCCTGGCAACCTTTTGCGCAGCAGAGTTGAATATTGGAGCGGTGTGTGAAGAAGGTAAATGTGATAGCAGGCTGGGATAGATTGCCAGGAGAAGAGAGAGGAAGAGTAAATGGAAAAATCAAGATAATGAGATTTCTCTTTGTGCTAGTGGTTTAGGACAGGGCAGACTTAATGGATGTATAACCCACAAGGAAGATCAGTGCAGAGAGGAAAATTGAAGGCATAAATGAAACTAAATTACTTTTTAGGATTTAAAACTGTTGAATCTTTAGTCTCAAATCATGGAGGGAAGTGTCAAGACCATAAATGGAAGTGTTAGCCAACACACTCACACCTACCCTAAGACCCAAAATAGAGGAAAAGAAATAAACTTAAAGTACATTTCAAAATTGCTTAAAAGAGTATATTTTAAACATTTTCATCACAAAGAAAACGATAAGTAGGTAAGATGATGGATATGTTAATTAGGTTGATTATGTTGCCCTGACAGTGGAGGATAGATGCCAAGTTCCATGGTTCATGACCACTATATCTGTACAACTTGGTTTACAATAAGACATACAGTTTCCAAGGTTTTTTTGTGGCTGTCTACATCAGTGGCTGCAAGGTTTGAGTTTCCTTGTGATTTTTGTAGTGGTTTTGCAGGTTATTCTGTATCATGACAACTCCAACTCCATGGTTTTGTCAGATCCATAAGCAGACTCAGCCAAAAGAAATTTTAGCTTCTCTCGCACACCAATCTGTAATGCTTCCCTTAGGTCCATCCATCTGGACTCTTCCCTCAGACACTGCCACTTGACAATATCAATGACATGTTAGACTCTAAAAAGTTTTTAGTCTGCCTGGGCCATGCTTGGAGAAGTAATGTCAATTCCCTTTATTTTCATCATCCCCTGAACTGTCCACAATTTCCATCACCACTATCCCCAAACCCACCCAGGGCTCATGCCAGTGACAAGGTGAGCAAATCTAAGTGCCCACTTAGGGACACTCACCTATGTTTACCTCTATTGCACTTCTATACATTTTTTTGTCTCATGCTGATAGAATTCTATTTTATTTTAGAAATTATTATACTTTCTAAATCTCTAAGTCCTATAGCAGTGCATTCTTTAGAGCCCAAATAGCAGTCTTGAAATATCATCTCCCATTAAAAGAAACCAGGGCTTCTTGGAGAAATGGCCAGTTTCATATTTGGGAAACAAATTGTATACAGTGGGCTTAGAACATCTTGTAATACCAGATGACAAGAAAATTACCAAAGGATACTAGGGTCATATCAAAAGGACTCAGGAGTCAACTTAGGAAGGTCCTACTGGTCAAAGAAGAGATAATGTGAGCTTCAATAAGGTTAAAAATGGCAGTTTATTAAAATCCATTAAATATGTTTAATTTCATGGATTCATGTTGATATTCTAAAATATAACTGGTCATTTTTGAGGATGATAGGAAACAAATTTATTACCTTGAAAATGAAGCAAATATAAGGGAATACTCAAGTATTTATCCTGCCTTTCCTATATGGGATTG
Organism: Lemur catta; assembly: GCF_020740605.2. Lineage (NCBI taxonomy): Eukaryota > Metazoa > Chordata > Mammalia > Primates > Lemuridae > Lemur > Lemur catta. Next base: position 53,589,961 of record NC_059128.1, on the reverse strand, counting down.
TACAATTTGCTATCTGACTAGTAGATGAAGGGAAGTATCTCTTTATAGAATTTTCCAGCTAACAAATGAAAACAAAATATTAGAATATCCTCCTATTGTAACCCCAACAAATTAATGTATTCAACCATTGAGCAGTAATTGCTGCTAACAAAAAAACAAACAAACAAAAAAACAGAGAGAGAGAGAGAAAGGGAAGGAGGAAGGAAGGAAAAAGGAAAGAAGAAAAAAATATGTGGCATTTCTCTGTGTACACTTTTCTTCTATGATTCTGACATTTAGAACCATGTTAATGTTCCACATACTCAAAAAAATAAAACAAATAAGAATTGGGAGGAATAAAAATGGAATATAAACCAATGAACCTAATTGTACTACAAATGCATAACATGAAAATAATGAAGAGGCAGAGGGGAAGAATTATGCAAGCAACATTAGAATATAGGGTGTTGACTAGATATTTTATGGCTAAAATCCACAAGAACTGTACAAAATATTGTGCATTAAAGATGTCTTTTCACAATGATATGGGTTAGGAAATAGGAAACCATTTTCTGTGTATTTTAGAGTTGAGTAAATAAATAAATATATATTAATAATATATATGATATATACACATACAATTCATACATACACATATGACAAATTTTTGTGTTAGAAGAAGGAGTTACAAATAAGGAAAAGAAAGAAGGCTGGAATAAATTATTTTTTAATTTTTATTTATTTATTTTTTCTTTTGCCTCTAAACATTAAGTTGTAAGATAGAATAAATTCTGAGTGTACAATTGAGACTATAAATACCTATATGACTCACAGAATATATAGAAATTGATATAGATGCGTATGTGTGTATGTATGTGTATTTGCCTTTCAGCAGACAGAGCTAGGAGTTGAAAGTTATATATATAATTTACAAAATTATATATATAAACAATATATAATGTAGTTTGTAATAATATATTATTAAAATAGTAAATATTCTATAATTTCATGTGATATATTTCATGTAATATTATATTACATGTAATAATATATATAATATATAGTATATTTTGTGTAATTTTACATGTGCAGTTGATCCTTTAACAACACAGGTTTGAACTGTGCAAGTCCACTTATATGCGGATTTGTAAAAATAAATATATTGTAAAAGTTTTTTTGGAGATTTGTGAAAATTTGAAAAAAACTTGCAGATGAATGGCATAGCCTAGAAACATTGATAAAAAATTAAGAAAAAGTTGGGTATGTCATGAATGCACAAAATATATGTAGATATTAGTCTATTTTATCATTTGCTACATAAAATATACACAAATCTATCATGAAAAGTTAAAACTTATCAAAATTTATACACACAACCACTGACGGACCATACATGGTGCCATTCACAGTGCAAAGAAATGTAAACAAATATAAAAATGCAGCATATTAACTCATAACTGCATAAAATTAACTGTAGTTATTCTGTACTACTGTAATAATTTTTTAGCTACCTCCTGTTGCTATTGTGGTGAGCTCAAGTATTGTGAGTATTCACTAAAACACTGTGTGATGCTAATAATCTCCATGTGAGCAATTGTCTCTCCAGCAAATGGCTTATTGCAGTAAAAGGAAACCTGTCACATATTTTTTATTGGTTTAGTGCAATATTGTGAATATTGAATAACACCATGAGACCCATACAAAGTGCCACTAGTGAGATTGAAAGTGTTCTGCAGAAGCAGAGAAAAGTGGTAACATTATAAGAAAAAGTTGAATTGCTTGATATGTGCCATAGATTGAGGTCTGCAGCTGCAACTGCTTGCCATTTCAAGAAAATAAATTCAGCATAAGGACCACTGAAAAAAAAAAAAAAGAAAATTTATGAAACTGTCAATGCAGCTATGCCAGCAGGTATAAAAACTTTGCACTTTTTGAAAAAAACCTTTTTGTCTCATATTGAAAGTGCAGTTTTTATGTGGGTGCAGGATTGCTATAAGAAAGGCATACTCATAGACTCTAATATGATTTGAGAAAAGGCAAAGCCACCATATACAAAAATCAACTCAAAATTGATTAAACACCTAAAACTATGAAACTATTAGAGAAAACATTGGGGAAACACTACAGGACATTGGTCTTGGCAATGACGTTTTAGGTAAGATCTCAAAAGTACAAGCAATAAAAGCAAAAATAGACAATGGGATTACAACAAGCTAAAAAGCTTCTGCACAGCAAAGGAAACCATCAAAAAAGTGAAGAGACAACCCACAGAATGGGAGAAAATATTTGTAAACCATCCACCCAACAAGGGATTAATAACCAGAACATATAAAGAACTCAATGCAATAGCAAAACAATAACAACAATAATAATAATATTCCAATTTAAAAATGAACAAAAGATCTGAATTGATACTTCTCAAAAGAAGACATACAAAGAGCCAACAGATACATGAAAAAATACTGAAAATCACTAACCATCAGGAAAATGCAAGTTAAACCCAAAATGAGATATCATCTCACCGTACTTAGAATGGCTATTATTGAGAAGACAAAAAATAACAAATGCTCACTAGGATGGGGAGAAAGGAGAATGCTTGCACACTATTGGTGAGAAAATAAAGTAGTATAGCCATCATGGAAAACAATGTGGAGGTTCCTTAAAAAGCAAAAAATAGAACTACTATATGATTCAGTAATACCACTGCAGAGTATATATCCAAATAAAAGGAAATCAGTTTATCAAAGAGATATCTGCACTCTTGTGTTTATTGTAGCATTGTTCACAGCAGCCAAGATATGAAATCAACCCAAGTGTCCATCAACAGATGAATGGATAAAGGAAATATGGTGTGAGTGTGTGTGTGTGTGTGTGTGTGTGTGTGTGTGTGTGTATATATATATATATTAAAATATTATTCATCCATAAAAAAGAATGCAATCCTGTCATTTGCAGCAACATGGATGGAATTAGAGGTCATTATGCTAAGTGAAATAAGCCAGACACAGAAAGATAAATATTGCATGTTCTCACTCATATGCAAGAGCTAAAGAAAGTGGACCTCAAGGAAGTAGAGCATAGAATGGTGGTTACTAGAGGCTGGTAAGGGAAGTGGGGAGAAAGGAATGAAGAGAAGTTGGTTAATGGGTACAAAAATACAATTAGATAAAAGTAATAAGCTCTAGTATCAATAGCACAGTAGAGAAATTATAATTAACAATAATTTATAGCATATTTCAAAATATCTCTAAGAATTGTAATGTTCCCAACATAAAGAAAATATAAATCTTTGAGGTGATGGATACCACAATTATCCTGATTTTATCATTACACATTGTATATATGTATCAAAATATCTTGTGTACCCCCAAATATGTATAACTATGACATATCAATAAAAAATATAAAAAAGAAGGAAAAAAACAATGCCATTACATGACAAACCAAAGGAAGATAAAGTATCTAAAGCTAGAGAATTTAATGCCAGCAAAGGATGTCTTGATAATTTTAGAAAGAGGTTTGGCTTAAAAAGTGTCAACCTAAGAGGAGAATCAGTTTCTGCTTATCAAGAGGCACAGATGAGATCCCAGACATCACTAAGAATATCAAACAAATGGAAAAACATCCCATGCTTGTGGATTGCTAGAACCAACATCATTAAAATATCCATACTGCCTAAAGTGATTTACAGATTCAATGTAATCCCCATCAAAATGCCAATGTTGTATTTCAGAGATCTAGAAAAGACAATTCTCAGCTTCGTTTGGAACCAGAAAGGAGCCCAAATAACCAAAGCAATCTTAAGCAAAAAGAAAAAAATCTGGAGGCATCACAGTAGCTGACATTAAATTATAGTACAAATCTCTAGTAACCAAAACAGCATGGTACTGGTATAAAAGTAGAGACATAGACCAATGGAACAGAATAGAGAACCCAGAAATAAAACCATTTACCTACAACCAACTGATCTTTGAAAAAGCAGACAATGACATATATGAGAGAAAGGAAGCTGTATTCAGTAAATAATGCTGAGAAAACTCAATAGTCACATGCAGAAGAATGAAACAGGACCCCTACCTCTCACCATATACAAAAATTAATTCAAGCTGATATCAAGAAGTTTTTCCAACATTTTCTTCTAGAATACTTAGGGTTTCGTGCCTTATATTTAAGTCCTTTATCCATCTTGAATTAATTTTTGTAAATGGTGAGAGATAGGGATCTTGTTTCACTCTTCTGTATGTGGCCAAAGACATGAACAGAAGCATTGCAAAAGAAGATAGAAAAACGTCCCATAAACATATGAAAAACTGCTCAATGACACTAATCATCCGGGAAATGCAAACTAAAACCACAATGAGATTTCACCTTACCCCGGTCAGAATGGCCTTTACTAAAAAGTCCAAAATCAATAGATGTTGGCTTGGATGCAGAGAGAAAGGAACACTTACACACTGTTGGTGGGAGTGAAAATTAGTACAACCTCTATGGAAAACAGCATGAAGATTCCTCAAAGAACTAAAAGTAGACCTACCATTCGATCCAGAAATCCCACTACTGGGTATCTACCCAAAAGAAAAAAAGTCATTTTATCAAAAAGACACTTGCAGGCCAGGCATGGTGGCTCACGCCTCTAATCCTAGCACTCTGGGAGGCCGAGGAGGGAGGATCGCTTGAGGTCAGGAGTTCGAGACCACCCTGAGCAAGAGGGAGACCCCGTCTCTACCAAAAAAATAGAAAGAAATTATCTGGACAGCTAAAAATATATATATGGAAAAAAAAATTAGCCGGGCATGGTGACACATGCCTGTAGTCCCAACTACTCAGGAGTCTGACGCAGAAGGATAGCTTAAGCCCAGGAGTTTGAGGTTGCTGTGAGCTAGGCTGATGCCACAGCACTCTACCCCGGGCAACAGAGTGAGACTCTGTCTCAAAAATAAACAAAAAAAAAGATACCTGCACTCAAATGTTTATTGCAACACAATTCACAATTTTGAAGATGTGTAATCAACCCAAATGCCCATCAATTCATGAGTGAATTAACAAAATGTGGTATATGTATACCATGGAATACTACTCAGCCATACAAAGAGTGAATTAAGGCCTTTTGCAGCAATTTGGATGGAACTGGACACCATTATCCTAAGTGAAGCATCTAAAGAATAGAAAAACAAACACCACATGTACTTGCTATTAAATTGGAAATAACTAATGAGCACACATGTGCACAGAAGGAAGTAAAACTCTGGAAATCTAGAGGGGGGCAGGGGAAGGGTAAAAATCTACCTAAATGAGTACAATGAACACTATCTGGTGATGGGCACACTTATAAACCTGACTCAAGCATTATAAAAGCAACTCATATAACCAAAAACATCTGTACCCCTGTAATATTTTGAAATAAAATACTGGTTTCCCTGATCATCACCTAAATGTACATCAGGGAAGGATACCAATCGGATATCAGACTGGGATGGGGGATGGGGGGAGGGGGTGAGTGTATGCCTACATGACGAGTGCGTTGCGCACCCTCTGGGGAATGGTCATGCTTGAAGGTGCAGACCCGGGGAGGTGGGGGGGGGGAGGGGATGGAGGTATGACTACATGATGAGTGCCAGGCGCACTGTCTGGAGAATGAGAACAGACGCGCTTGGGACTCTGACTTGGGGGGATGGGTGGGACATGGAAAATGTATATAACCTAAACTTATGTACCCCCATGATGAGCTGAAATAAAAAGGAAAAAAAAAAAATTAACTCAAGATGAATAAGAAATTTAAATGTAAGGCACAAAACCACAAAAATTCTAGAAGAAAACATAGGAAAAACTCTTCTAGACATTGGCCTAGACAAAGAATTCATGACTAAGACTCCAAAGGCAAATACAGGAATAAGAAAAAAAAATGGAGCCTAATTAAATTAAAAAGCTTCTGCACAGCAAAGGAAATAATCAACAGAGTAAATAGACAGCTCACAGAGTGGGAGAAAGTATTCGCATGCTATACATCCAATAAAGGGCTGATAACCAGAATTTACTGAGAAGCTTGGAGTCTAGCGAGAAGGGTAGGTGGAGTGGATTTTTTCTCTCCCTTCTCACATCTCTGATGGATGCTGGGTTCCTGAGCTGCTAGAGAGACCTTCTGTCCACACAAGCCCAGAGGCTAGTACTGCCAGTGAGCTGGGAGCTTCTTGTGGACAGGGCACCAGGCACCCAGCCCCTCCGGGGCACTTTCCACCCAGCAGACAGGCCTAAGTCAGGAATGCAGATGCCATATTGCTTTTCTACTCCCCATGCGCCTTTGTTCTCCCCAGGGGGCTTCAACTCCTCAGGTTTCTTCTTGCTCATTCTCACACAGATATTTTCCAACTCTGGACCAGACTGGAGGAGCCACAGGAATCCAGCGTGACTCCAGTGCCTGGTCATTCTGGGTGTGCAGGCTCCCAGAGGGAGAGATGGGCATGACCAGAGTGCCAGCTTTGCTCCATCCAGACTCTTTTCCCGCTCCTCCCCTCCCCCACCTGTAGGTGCCAAGAGAGACAATTGAGCTGCTACACTGAGGCTTCCCCAGAGAGTGGGGCTCAGGCCCTTCCCACTGGGGTCCTGCAGCAGACTGAGAGGTGCTTGCACTGTAAGCTCCCTGCTCCTCAGCTCCACCTAGTGCTTGGCGGATGCCTCCATCAGAGCAGGACAAGTCCAGAGGTGGAGGACATTGAACCTGCTCTGGCACCCTGTGGGCAACTCAGGACCAGTGTGCTTCTCCATAGCATGGTTAGGGATTGATCTTCGGGGACCCAAGGATAATCCTTTACCCCCAGGTCTCAATCACACCGCTCAGGGGCAGGGAGGGAAGAGTGCAGTGTGCTTGCAGGGCACTCCCCACCCCCAAACACAGAATGGACTCACTTTCAGCTCAGGGCAGAATGCTAGGCAGGAAACTTCCCAACCTGCATCCAAGTCCTGGGGGAGCCCAGCTGGCTTGAGCTCCTGCCTGGTGGGAGATGCGGGGGGGTGGGGCTGTGTTGAACACAGAGAAGGAGAGGGTGAAGAGTGAGGTCCACCCCAAGTGCCAGACTGTGAATCTCAGAAGGCCCTGCCTCCACAAGCAGCCTTTCTGATTGGATGGGACCACTTCAGCCCCTCCCAGGTGGTTTTGCTCAGAAGCTAGGAGCAGACCTTTGACCCCAGCTGAAACAGATACCTTGACAGCTTTTGTGGAGCTTAAGGGCAAGCTCATCTAACCCAGCCCCACCCAGCCCCACTCCCCCACCTGCCTCTGCTATGGCAGAGAATTAGGACACACCTGAACTTCCAGGACCCCAACCACCACCTGGGGCATGTGAGTACTTCTCCTGAGGGACTAGACATGGTCACAGACCCAAAAACAGCATTGCAGCATGTTCCTTCCATAAAGTACCACCTACTGACAGGGAGGTCAATTTGCACACACTTCAGCGTTTTCTGACTCAATAATACAGGGTGTGGTTTATTCTCACCCACAAGCACCACCTACTATCTCAGAGATTAAACAGGGTATGGCATTATCTAAACAAAAGAAAAATCCCAAAATAAGAAGCAACAGATGCTCCAGATGAGAAGGAATCAGTGAAAGAACTCTAGAAGTATGAAGAATCACAGTGAAAGCCTCCCCAAAAGAGAACACTAGCTCTCTAGAAATGGATACCAACCAAAATCAGAATATTGAAATGACAGATAAAAAATTCCAAATATGGATTGTAAGTAAGCTTAATGAAATACAAGAGAAAATGGAAAATCAACACAAAGAAACCACCAAAAAAAATTCAGGAAATGAATGAAAGATTCACTAGAGAAATCAAATTATTAAAAAAGTCAAATAGAACTTCTGGAAATAAAAAATTTATTCAAGAAAATGCAAAACACAGTAGAAAGTCTTAAGAATAGACTAGACCAGGCAGAAGAAAGAATCTCAGAGCTTGAGAACAACACCTTTGCATTGAACAAGTCAGTCAAAGATAAAGAACAGAGAATTATGAGGAAGGAATAAAGCCTACAAGAAATATGGGATTATGTAAAGAGACCAAACATAAGAATTATAGGCATTCCTGAGGGTCTCATGTTACAGAATCAATGTACACAAATCAGAAGCATTCCTAAATACCAACAATAGTCAAGCTGACAATCAAATCAAAGCTCAATATCTTTCACAATAGCTACAAAGAAAATAAAATACCTAGGAATATATTTAACCAAGGAGATAAAAGATCATTACAAAGAGAACTATGAATCACTGGGGAAAGAAATTTCAGGTGATATAAACAAATGAAAAAACATATCATGCTCATGGATTGGCAGAATCAACATTGTTAAAATGTCCATACTACCCAAAGTGATTTACAGAAACAATGCAATCTCTATCAAAATACCAAAATCATGTTTTACAGATCTAGAAAAAATAATTCTACATTTTGTTTGGAACCAGGAAAGAGCTCAAATAGCCAAAGCAACCTTAACCAAAAGGAACAAATCTAGAGGCATCACTTTACCAGACTTTAAGCTATACTACAAGGCTATGGTAACCAAAACAGCATGGTACTGGTACAAAAATAGAGACATAGACCAATGGAACAGGACAGAGAACCCAGACATAAAACCATCCAAATTGCCATATTATCTTTGACAAATAGGCAGCAATGTACACTGGGGACAAGAATCCCTGTTCAATAAATGGTGCTGGGAAAATTGGATAGTCACATGTAGAAGATTGAAACATTATCCATATCTCTCACCACTCACAAAAATTAATTCAAGGTAGAACATAGATTTAAATCTAAAACATGAAACTGTAAGAATTGTAGAAGAAAATATTGGAAAAACTCTTCTAGATATCAGCCTAAGCAAAGAATTTATGAAGACTCCAGTGGCAACTGCAGTAACAACAAAAATACATATATGGGACTTGATTACATTAAAAAGCTTCTGCACAGCAAAAGATACAATAAACAGAGCAAATAGACAACCTACAGAATGGGAGAAAATATTCAGAAGTTATACATCTGATAAAGGGCTAATAACCAGAATCTCCAAAGAACTCAAGCAAATCAGCAAGAAAAAAGTCAAACCACCCCATTAAAAAGTGGGCAAAAGATGAACAGAAGCTTTTCCAAAGAAGGTAGACTAATGGCCTATAAACATATGAAAAAATGCTAAATGTCACTAATCATTAGAGAAATGCAAATCAAAAACACAATGAGATATCACCTAACTCCAGTGAGAATGGCTTTTATCAAAAAGTCCAAAAACAATAGATCTTGGCATGGATGCAGAAATGAACACTTATACACTGTTGTTGGGACTTCAGACCAGTGCAACCTCTATGGAAATTAGTATGGAGATTCCTCATAGAACTAAAAGTAGACTTACCATTTGATCCAGCAATCTTACTATTGGGTATTTACCCAAAGGGAAAAAAATGTAATTTTATCAAAAAAGATGCCTGCACTAGAATGTTTATTGCAGCACAATTCACAGTCGCAAAGATGTGGAATCCACCCAAGTGCCCATCAATTCATGAGTGGATTAATAAAATATGGTAAATATATACCATGGAGTACTACTCAGCCATAAAAAATGAATTAATACCTTTTGCAACAATCTGGATGGAACTGGAGACCATTCTCCTAAGTTAAATTTCTAAAGAATGGAATAACAAACACCACATGTTCTTACTATTAAATTGGAACTAACCAATCAGCACTCATGTGCACAGATAGAAGTAAAATTCAATGGAAATCGTGCAAGTGGGGGGGGTAGGCAGGAAGGGATGGATGAAGTCATACCTAATGCAGACAAGGTACACTATCTGGGTGACGGGCACACTTACAACTTTCACTCAAGCAGTACAAAAGCAAACCACGTAACCAAACATTTGTACCCTCATAATATTCCGAAATTTAAAAAATTTACTTAATTCAAAAGAAGACAGTTATGAAGAAATAGAAGAACAAAAAAAAGTAAGATGTGAAAAGCAAATAAAATACAGTAGGTATAGATCTTAACTCATTGTACATTAAACACAAATGTACAAAACACCTCAAATGGAAGGCAGAGATTACAAAATATATTTTTTAAATGATCCAAATATATGCTGTCTACAAAAGACACATTTTAGGTTTAAATACTCACATGGTTGAAAGCCTAAGTGTACAGTGTTTATAAAGTCTACAATACAGTACAATAATATCCTAAGCCTTCACCCATTCATTCACCACTCATTCACTGACTCACCCAGAGCAACTTATAGTCCTGGAAGCCCCATTCACGGTAAGAACCCTATGTAGGTGCACCATTTTTTATCTTTTATACTATATCTTTGCAGTACCTTCTATATGTTTAGATACATAAATACTTACCGTTGTGTTACAGTTGCCTACAGTATTCAGTATAATAACATGCCATGCAGGTTTGTAGCCTAGGTGTGTAGTACGTTTTACCATCTAGGTTTGTGTAATGATGTTTGCACAATGACAAACTCTCCTAAAGACTCATTTTTCAGAACGTATGCTGTTGTGAAGTGACACAACTGTGCATGTATATACGCACACACATATAACTAACAGTTAAATTCAGTTATAGATGAGGCTATTTTTCAAGTTATAAAAGAAAGCACCATATATTCTATTCAAATAGTTACCTTCTCTACTGAGAAGTCATGTAGTGAAGTGGGAAGATATAACACCAAGATTGATGTGAACTGAGATATACTCTTACAAGTTGGGGGACATAGGGCAAACCATTTGCTGTACTTACCTGATTTTTAGTTTCACTTGTGAAATGATAATACTTAAAATTCCTTCAAATGTTGTTAACTCTAATTTATTTGTGATTTTATTTAAATGTAACTATTTAGAAACATATTTAGTATACAATGCAAATTACTACTTTGTTCCTTTAATGGTATAATACCAAATATATGTGTTTATATTTAGAATGTAGATTTATGAATAGAGCTATTTTAACTTTTTAGTAGATTATTTTATTATTGGTCACTTACTAATTTTAAGTCTACTCTCCATTGAATATATTGTATACTCAAGAATGTCAAAATGATTCTATGAAAATATAGTGTAAGCTTCTCCCTGCTGTCATTCTTCCCCATTAGTAAGCGTGTTTTTCTCTCTCTCTTCATACACCAACCCCCACACCCTTAGTTTTAAAGTCTTGGCATACTAATAAAAGTGAGATATTTTCTATGGACCTAATTCCACCAGATAGTGATTTTTATTATGTCTTAATTATTTTTCAGAGGAATGCTTCATTTAGATCACTTTCTAGTACCTCAACTCATCCTAAGATAATAGCTTTTTTTTAATTTATCACTTATTTCTTACACTTAATTCTTTTAGAAAGCTGTTTTGGCCCATGTAGACTCCTGTAAAATTGTAATCTTTCCAAGATGAGCATGTATTGTCACTGCACACAGTCTTATTCAGAGGAAAAGGAAATGGTTTGGTATTCAAGTTTTTCCATGGATTAAAAAATACACAAGAACCCAGCAACTTTAGAGGAAACCAAGCTTATTTTTGCTTTAATGCAACCAGAAGATTGCAAATCAATACTTAGCATTAATGTTTTAACTGAGAATTAACATCACCATAATTGGAAGTGAGGATCAGCATCCTGATGTTTAGGAGAAGGCTAATTGGTTGGGGAGGTCATTACACTGAGGAGCACAAACACTGGAAGGACTGGAAGGGAAAAACACAAATCATTTGTTTCCTTGGGCAAGGACACACAGTAAATACTTGAATTTGTGATCAACTATAATTTGCTTCTAGAGCCAGTGACTCTGGCAACACTACACTTTGGATTTATAGCAAAACACACAAGTAGCAGTGACTTTGAAAACAAAGGATAAAGGAAACAAGGGAAAAGTTACTAGTTCTTAGAGACCTGATCCTCATTAGAAGGACTTAAGGACTTTTCCCTCAATCTAAAAGCAGTATGCACTTTCCTTGCTATTCCCAGCATGTCCCTCAGTCCTTACTCCTCAAGAAAGCCAATGATATTTGAGTCTGGGTTATAAACAATCCTTTATTTTTTTGCCAGGGAATTTCAAACCAATATATTCCCAGCCTGAACAATGCAAATAGATTTCCTTTCTATTTGGTAAAAATTTTTAAAAAAATAATTGTATTGTTTTTTATTTGTTTCCATGTCTTGAAAGTTCAATGGCTTCTCCAAACTCTCCAGAATAAACATAAGAAAATACCTCTCCCCAGCAGGACCCTGCCCCTCAGTACCACCCTAAGGCACTTCCACCCCTCCCATCTTCAGGGAAGGAGTGTGCTGTTCTGATTTAACTTCTCAGTGAAGTAGAGGGGATTTACAGGAAAGGGGATTTCTGCAGGAATAGTCCCACAAATAAGTTCTTCTCCGTTCGTTCCCCTTTTCATCGAAAGCGAAAAACTCTGTTCACCAGGAGTCCCCATGTCCCTGCTCCCCTATGTATGGCCAGAACCAAGAGAGGACCCCGCCAGCGAGGTGCCTTCCTCTCTGTCCTGTAGACCACAGTCCCTGACCTTCACCCCACTGTCTGCGCCATGTGCAGCATTGGAGTTCAAAGCAGCGGCCTCAGCATCACTCTCCTTGCCTGGGGGGGCCAAAGACCCCTTCTTTGCCCGGGAGGAAGGGCTTTTGTGAAAGCAGAGTTTGAAAAGCCCCAGCACTGTCATGGTCAAGATCACCAACACTACTACTGCTATGGTGACAAGTATGAAGACCACGGTGGAGGAAGAGTCGAAAGCCTGGGGATTGGCAGAGGAAACTGTGGAATTAAACTTGGGAATCACGCTTCCTGATGGGGTGATGGTGGCCATTGACTTGACTTGAGGGGACATGTGAAAGTTGGACATAGTGCTCTGTGCTCCCCACTGAGGAATCTCAGGAATAGTTGTTGCTGAACTGCTTTGTTCAGGGACATGGGGTATCTCTCCTGGCTTCTCGTGGACTTTGGGTGACCATGTTCTCTTCGGTATAGGGCTTGTTGCAGCGGCCGGTGGGAACCTGGTGGGCACCATGGTCCCCCCAGGGGCCAGCTGTCCTTCCCCATTGGTCACACAAGAGCGTCCGTCGTCACCCAGCTGGAAGCCAGCGGCACATTCGCAGGCAAAGCCTCCCAGGTCGTCTAGGCAGTTAGGCAGCTCCACGCATTTGCCAGCCCGCAGGTACCTCCCCGGGCAGGGACAGAGCGAGGCGCCCGAGGGGAGTCCGTCCCAGCGCAGGCCCGTCTCGTCCGCGACGCAGGTTACTGAGATGGGGCGCTGCCCCGGGCAGAGCGCACTCACCTTGGTCCCAGGGGGACTGAAGTCCAGCGCGGGGCTGTACAGCTGGAAGGGCGCTCGGTAGCTCAAATTAGAGGCGGCCCCGGGACGCGGCGCAGGGCACAAGCCCTCAAACTGGTACTTGCACAGGTAGCCGTTGGCGCGCAGGTGGCACAGCATCTCTTTCCAGCCCGCGGGCTCGACTCCCCCAGTGGCCTGAAGTGCCGCGCATCTCCGTGCGGTGCAGGAGCGTTGGGGCTCCTCCACCCACTGCAGCGTGTCGCTTTCGGACCCGCTGTCGTCGGAGGACTGCCAGGAGAAACCCCGCAAAGGCTCGTTCTCCAGGGTGCAGTGGGAACGCTTGCGCTCCAGCGAGACCCAGAACAGAAGGTCTTTGGAGCCTTCGCGGGGCCCTGGGCCCGCCCGCAGGAGCGCGAGGACAGCGCGGAGCTCAGCACCCCCGTGCACGGTGCTGAGCGCCCCGCCGCGCAAGTTGCAGGCCTCCTCGGCCGCCAGCCGCTTGATGGTCGCGTGGTGCAGACTGTAGCAGGCCCCCGGGGCCGAGCAGCCCGCGCGGTCGGCGGTGGGGTGCTCGCCGCCGCCCGGCCCGGGCCAGAGCGCCTGCCAGAGGAGGCACAGGGTGAGAGCCGGCCTCATCTTGGAGGCCCCGCACCCACAGCACCGCTGCTCCCGACTTGAGTCTGTCCCACTCCAGGGCGCCCAGCTGTCTGCGGAGCGCGGTCTCCGCCCTCCACAGCTGGCTCACTCCACTCCGTCCCCTCTCCCCTCCCTTCTGCCCTCACTCTCGCTGGACTCCCCCTTCCCGCCCGCCCCCAAACTCCAAGAAGCCCCCGCCAGCTTCCCTTAGGCCGCGACAGGAAATGTGTCCGGAGCTCTGCCAGGCCTCGCGTGCAGCCCTGATTTATTCTGGGGTCGTGCACACAGCTGGCGCCAGGGCACAGGGAACACGCTCGACCAGAAGGTCACACACCCTGCTTAGAGCAGGAGAAGAAAGTCGCCACGGGGATGAAGTGTATCATTTTCCCTGCTCAGAGAGTTTCAGGATCTCGGATCCCAGAACATGCTGAACTTCTGCAGGAAGGACTGGAGAGAAGGAATTTGCGTATAAGCCCACGCCCTCCTTTTGTGTTTCTGTCCGGCAAGAGTGGAATTGGCGTCAGAATAATTTGTAGACAGCTCCAGTCTTCAGGAGGCCGGCGCTTGTGGACGAAAAAAAAATCTTGTGAGCGATCTTAGCACCTCCCTTCCCTACCGGAGGCAGCACTATTCAACCTCAGATCCTTCTAGGGTCTGCTATTCTATGCTTGTCAAGAGATTCAGGCGTGCCAATTGCTAGTCAAAGAATTTAGAGTTCTTTTGGGAATTTTAAGTGGGAGATTCTACTTCTTCGGTCAGCACTTGCTTTAAAACGTTTTCACTTGTATTCGTTTCTCTTTGAAATGGGCCATATTGGTTCATTCAGGAAAGGAAATGTATTTCTAGGCCTAAATAAAAATAATGGCCATAGATCTTAACTGTTAGGTTGCCACTCTTCATAGATTCTTCAAGATTATAGGTTGTATGTAAATGAGTTCGTGGCCTTATTAATATTTGAGAACAACTACTGTATGTATGATCCTACCCTTGAACTAACTTAGTATCATTTTCTCTTATGATCGAGTGCCAATATTTATAACAGTAAGTTGCAAAAGTCCCCTTTAAGGAACATAGAGTTCAACATCCTTAAGAAATTAAAATACTTATTCCATTATAATGCATATTGTATACTGTAAAAAAATCCTGTGATTTGAAAGATGGGTGAGTCAATTTCTTTAGAGTGCCAATGAGTGTTTTGTTTTAATATAAACACTTCAACTCAGTTGAAAGTGGGAAGGAATTAAAGATGAGTAAAGACAGGAAAGGTTAAAAACTGCACTATGCAAGTATTTCTTGTTAGCAACTTAAGACAATTTTACATCATTTTAGGAAATATATCATCTATGTTTGCTCACACTGCCCAAATATGTTATAATCTGAAATACATAAAAAGTTTCAACTAAGCCCTCTTAAAGATGTATGATGCTTTTAAATATCTATAATCAGAATGAAAGTTGCCGTTCCATGAATAATGCATACCACACTTTTAAACTCACTCTGTTGTACTGGATTGGACTATTGCGGTTAATAAGGGGTGAGAAGGAAGGTTTCAGGATCACCTCTGTATGCTTTCATCTCATTTTTGCTATTACTCTCACTCTTCTTTTCCTCCTGGAAATTCTATGTATCTTAACAAACAATAGTAAACACCATGAATCATCATCACACTTATCTTGCTTTTGCTGACTGCAGAGTTTTACATCAGGATATCTCTCCTACCCTGTTTCCCAATTCAAAGAACATTCCTTAGTCCTTCTTTTCAAATGGCTAAGATCACCTTAAAAATGACTTTACATTTAAATTAAGTAATTTATTGTCTTAGGAGAAAGGAGCATGAAAATCCAGAAATCAAACTAAACGGGTTTTAGAAAATAGTTACTTCGGTCAGCTCCACACCTTTGCGATCTTATGACTGTGTGTTTGTAAATATGTCCATGTTGCACACTATATTTTAATAAAACCTTTTCAAACTTAAGTAGTCAATGGAAATCTCTCAGATATTTTTTAAATCATTTGGAATGAGGTAAGATGTCTAAAGTAAGAAATAATGAATAACTGAAAAGCTTATAGTAAATACATAATCTCACTCTTTTGCATTCTGCCTAGGAATTCTGTCTAGTCCTGACAATGCTTGGGATGACCTGAAGAGTTAGAAAAAATTAGCTCAAAATAAAACATACACAATTTTGTAATTAATTATTAATACTTTACATCGATCGCTATACCACTAACATATTTTGAAATGTATGGTACATCTGTAAAACTCAGAAATAGAAGGAAGTTTTTATTTTTAAATAATATGTTTATTAAGATTCTAATAGGATACCATTTTACCTCTACTGGATTCCAAATACTTTAGAATCTGATGACACCAATTGTGGATCCATTGGCTCTTTTACATGTTGCAGATGAGACAAAACCCTTTGTAAAAATTTGACATTTTTCCCTAAAATTGAACATTTGCATACTCTATACCTCAGCACTTTCATGCTCAGATATAAAATTAAGATAAATTTGTACACAAGTACAACAAAAGATACGTAAAAGATGTGTATAGTGACACTATTCATATTAACAAAAACCAGAATCAATCCAGATGTCCAGAAACAGTAGATAAATAAACAGTAGTATATTCACTCAATGAATATTACATAGCAATCAAAATGAATAAAATATAGCTGCATGTAGCAATATGAATTAATCTTCCGCAGTACAATGTTAAGGGACAGAAGTTCCAAAAGATTATGCAGAGCCTGACATTCTTTTTATAAAAGTAAAAAAAAAAACCCTACCACATACATGTGTGTACCTTTTTTTGTACTTTTTAAGGAAATAAATAGTTACAATAAAATGAGATAAAAAGAGCAATGAACATATGATCCTTAGTGATGGAGGCTGGATCAGAGGAGCAACCAGAAGGCTTGATGTGGCTTGCTCTTAGGAGCCCTAGATTTTGTTGTGGATAGTGACTTTGTGCCTAATTATTCCACTATTAAAATAAGTAATTAGTAATGAACAAAAGTCCAAGTTGGTCCTTGGCTTCATGCAAGAAAGAATTCAGGAGTGAGCCACCAGTGTGAAGTGAATGCGAGTTTTACTTAGGAAGTATAGAAAATCTACTCCACAGACAGAGTGGGGGTAGTTCTCCCTGGGGAGGAGAACCACCCATGTGTTCCTTTTGTCCCTCTATTTAAGCAACAGCTTAATTATGGGCTAAACAAGGATAGGGATATTCATGTTATTTCTTGGAAAGGGATGGTGTTCTCCTAAAATTAGGATGACACCCCTCCTTTTGACCAAATATTATCAATCAGGCACTGTCATGGTGTCAGTTGCATGATGGGAGATTTCCTTAGAAAGTTTTATGATAATGAGGGTAGTGAAGCTGTAAAGTCAAGAAGCAGTGGATTCCAATGCCATCTTGGTTCTAACTGGTTGGAACTTGTCCTGTCCCCCATCTTGTTTTGATCAGGGTGGTTTGAAACTTTCTGACTCAATTGAGCAATGCCTGCCGGTTCCCTATGTCATCTGGACAAGCACTGGGAAAATGACGTTAACCAAGAATTTTTTTTTTTATTTCAGCATGTTACAAGGGTACAAATGTTTAGGTTACATATATTGCCTTTGCCCCACTCAAGTCAGAGCTTGAAACGTGTCCATCCCCCAGACAGCATGTACCACACCCATTAGGTGTGAATATACCCATCTCCCCTCCCTGCTCCCACCTACCGGACACCCAATGAATGTTACTACTATATGTGCACAAAAGTGCTGATCAGTTAACACCAATTTGATGGTGAGTACATGTGGTGCTTGTTTTTCCATTCTTGTGATACTTTACTTAGTAGAATGGGTTCCAACTCTACCCAGGATAATACAAGAGGCGCTAGATCACCATTGTTTTTTGTGGCTGAGTAGAACTCCATGATATACATATACTGCATTTTATTAATCCACTCATATATAATTAGTCGAATTCTGAGTGGCTGAGTTTCAAAATGTAAAATAAAAATAAAATCAAAATGTTAGTTACTTTTCCAAAAAATATTCTCAGTATATTTTTCTTTAATCCCATATTCTTTTTCAGGTAAAGCATTTCTAAATTTAAGCAAATTATTAATCTGAAAAAGCACAATAAATATTTTTCTATGTTTCTAGACTTTTCAATCTGTGTATTATTGGTAAGAGTCATGTATGATATTTATTTGTTCACTCATTTATATAAGGTCACTTAAGGAACTAGAGAGAACATATAAAGAAGGTAAATTTAGCCCAACATTCTCAATTTAATTATTAACTTAAAATATCAGAAACAATTAGAGATGGAGAAAGATAAATGTTCACTAATCACATTCCAAACAATCTCATAAATTTGTAAAGTTATTGATCCTCACTGCATAAATTGTCATTGTTGAAAGAAAACAGCATCTTGGTCTTAGCATATTTATGAATTCACCTAAGATGCATAAAAATACTTCACAGGAAACTGAAAAGGAGACAACATTCCATTAGGAGGACATGGTATTTAGGAGCTAATCTGTAGAGATTGAGAATTGTGAAAATCCACAGCCTTTTAGAACTGGATTGGAATTTACCATAATAATCTTTTTCAAATATGCTTTTAACTGAATAAATTTTAAATTCTATGTCTCATCATATATGGTTTGACTCTTAATGCAATAGATCATATAATTCATACACACATAAATATATAATATAAAGACTTCTTTTAGGTGGTATTGCATTTAAGACATCTGCGTACATCTATATAAAATCAGTCATTTTGCAATATACATCACAATGGTAAGTACTCTTCTGACTTAGTGAACAACATGATGAAGTTGTAATAAAACATAAAAAACTTAAAAAAAATTCAACTTTCAGCTCTTTCATTCAAATTGCTCTCTCTACAGAGGCAATGCTGACCATATTCTATGCATCTTGGAGGTAATATAAAAACTTATTCTCTGATGATCATTACAGAATTAGTACACTCCCCCATTGCCAAGTTTATAATCAAGAAATAACAGAGAAATGATATTTATACACAAAAAGATTGTTATAATGCAAATGCCTAAATTCTAAGGTATAAGTAATGTTCATCCTACTACTCAGATATTTTTTCAGAATTGCCTCTAGAGCCAGTTTATGAGTCACACTTAAAAATCAGTCTCATTACTTTAAAGTCACACAATTACACAAAATTACACATACCCTACACACTTTTTGTTGTTGTTTGTTGACACATGACAATAAAGGTGAAACTTGTGGATTAGTTAACATTATCCAGCAAATAAATGAACAAAATACAGCTGTATGGGGGTTGGGGAGTGGGTTGCAGATATTCTTTGTTAAAGTTTGGCATTTTTTAAATGATACCAGGTCCATAGATCATGAGGTTCTTCAGGGCCTAGTCCTGAGTCCTCTTCTGTTTTCACTGGGTACTTTCTCCCCAAGATAATCTCATCTCATGCCATCCTATAGTTTTAGATATCACGTCTATGCCAATGATACTCAAACATATATCCATTCTCCATTATTTTTGACTGAACTCTAAGTTTATATATCCATCATCTAGTTAGTATTTCCACTTGGGTATCTCATATGTATTTCAAATTCTCCTTTGCCAAATGAAACTTCAGTTCTTTCCTTCCTAGCCAACTTCTTGTCTTGCCTTCATCATTTCAGTAAACAATATTGTTATCCCCCAAGATGATCACCTCCAGCTCCTTCTGCTCTTATAATGGTCAGGTTTTTTCAGTTGTATTTGACAGAAACTCTACTCAAACTGGCTAAATAGAAAACGGAATAGTACAATTTACATCACTGGGAAAAATTTTGGAGTATTTCTGGTAGTCAAATGGAGTACTTCCCAAACCA
This sequence comes from Lemur catta, assembly GCF_020740605.2. Lineage (NCBI taxonomy): Eukaryota > Metazoa > Chordata > Mammalia > Primates > Lemuridae > Lemur > Lemur catta. The sequence goes on along the minus strand of NC_059128.1, from coordinate 53,570,147 downwards.
CAGCAACTAGGAGATTCTTACACAGTAGGGTATGTCTCCTTCTCTTCCCTTTTCTCTTCTCTTTGCATAGCTGGACCCTTTCCTGCTTCTTGTGGGCTTTCTCCAGACACCCTTGAACAAGACCATTGGTAGTTCTCATGTTACACTCTTATAAAATTCTACTGAAGAAGTCATCTCCTGTAGCTCCATTAGGAAAATCCTAAGAAATCCTATTTCTCCCTCACCATCCTTCAGCTTTTGACCTCCTAGCCTTGAAGGATAGATTAGGTCCCCTACTTTATTTGATCTCATGGACTCATGAACTTTTTTCTTTTTCTTTTTTTTTGAGATAGAGTCTCGCTCTGCTGCCTGGGCTAGAGTGCCTTGCCATCAGCCTAGCTCACAGCAACGTCAAACTCCTGGGCTCAAGGGATCCTCCTGCCTCAGCCTCCCGAGTAGCTGGGACTACAGGCATGCGCCACTGTGTCCCAGCTATTTTTTCTATTTTTAGTAGAGGCAGGTTGTCACTCTTTCTCAGGCTGCTCTCAAACTCCTGATCTCAAGCAATCCTCCAGCCTTGGCCTCCCAGAGTGCTAGGATTACAGGCATGAACCACCGCACCAGCCCCAAACTTCTTTCTTTATAGCACTATCACAAATGTCAGCATATAGTTAGTTATTTGTGTGATTTAACACTCATGTCCTCCAACACCTTGCTACTTAAATGCCAGCAACATTGGCAGTAAAGGGAGTGTATTAGAAATGCAGCATCTCTGCCCTAACCCAGACACTCTGAATTATAATTTGCATATTAACAAATTTCCCATGTTATTTGTATGCACATTAAAAGTTTGAAAATCACCGCTTCACTCAATCATATTTTCTTGAGGACCACAGTTGTGTTTGTCTTCTTTGGCATTTATCCCAAGTGGGCTCTAATAATGTAGCTGGTATATAGTTAGCTCTCAAGAAATAACAGTTGAACCAACACAAACAGGGTGCATGTGTGCAGGCACACCCACAGTACACATAATATGATAAAGTGCCAGCAATTTAGAAAAATGCCATATGTTAGTAATTGAACACATGGAATTTTCTAGCTGTTTGTTAAGAATCATGTCATTATTACACGGGGCCAGCAGTGTTCTAAGCACATTGACTAGTGTGTTCCTGATAAATTAATCTGAAGTACTATTAATACTTCAGGACCTCTTGTTGAGAAACTCTTAGTATAACAAAGTGGGTAGCATCTTATTATTTAGGTTTTTGGCCAGCTTACCATGTCTGATCCAGCCCTAGCATCATGCTGTGATCTGGTCTTGGAGGATTTGTATGGTGAGTGCCTTAGGTCTGAAAGTGTGCCTTTTCTGTTGGTGCCTGCAGAATTTCCAATTCACAGAGTTGGCAGAGGGAGGGAAAGAAATCACAGCTGCTTAAATTCAAATCCTATTAGGCTTATCTGTTAACACTTTGTAAGTACTAGGGATAATCAGCAGTTACCTCTGCATTTACCTTGTAGAGGCAGTGGAGCTCTGCAATTATCATTTGCTAGACTTAATATACGGCTCATTTTAAGCCCCATGTATCTGACAAACCCACACATTACTGCACAACAGATTCTATATTGGCTTGTCCATTCCAGATGTGTGATTTATTCTTACTATTATAAGGAATTTCAAATCTGATACATTCAGGAGAGTTTTGCTTGATTTTCAGATTCAGCATCAATATTTTTTGTTTTAAAACAGCAGTAATTTTGGCAAATCTATTCAACAAAATTAGATTTCATATATCTTTTTAGTAAACTACCTCTTTGTTTTGTACTGAAGTCACATAATATGGTATGATTTACTACAGTGGAGAGAGAAGGAAAAGAGCTCCTTTCTAAATATACTATAGTTATAGCATACTCATATCTGTCTATGAAAAAACTGAAGATAATTATTATTATATTTTTGCTAAATGACATCTTTTTTGAATGGTCTTATGGTGGGTTTGGCTTTATAGTTAGTTGACAAATTGGAATACTTTGAATTAACTTTCTTTTGACACCTCATATTTCATATAGGAATTCACAATCTTAAATGCATTTGCGAGTATGTCGTTGTTTAATAACCCTTCTGTGAATAATTTCACATGATTGGATAGATGCTAATTAGAAATTTAACTGGGGTATCCTCTTGAGCATTTTAGTTTTTCTGTTCTTCTATTTAACAAGGCCACCTTGAGTCCAGGAGATGAAGGTAGAGAACAAGAAGGGAGTTTAGAAATAGACTGTTCCTTGCAACCTGGTGCCTTGAAAGTTCTTGGAATGGTATCTAAATGTACATTGAGGGCCAGGTGGTGAGACACAGTGGCCTCTTATGTGGTTTGGATCTTCTCCCATTGGCATCACCACTCTCAGCCAGGAATATGTAAATCCCTGCTCACTCATTCCTGGAGCCTCCCTGAGTCACAGTGGGACAGTAGAGAAAGCAGAGTTAGTACAGAAAAGGCTTCACCAGCAGAGTAGGAAATACTCTTTCCCATCTGTGTCAGTAGTATTTAGAAAAGTGTTTGCTGGGTCCCCTTTGTTAAGGGATAGGCACACCCTACATGATTTTGCCACACCTAGGAATCTCAAGCCAGTGGTGAGGGGGCAACTCTCCTAGTCCTTCCCTGATTTTCCCTTCCTGTTACAGACAAGCTGTCTTTGGGGATTATAAAAGATGGGGTATATGAACTCAATTTGCTGGGCTTTCATGACTCTATGTATATGCTATTTCTCAGCCTAAAATGGACTCTCGCTCAGTCTTTTCTCTCCAAATTTTCTCAACCTGGGAACAGTAGGAATACTTTACTCCATCTGGATGAAAACTCAGGGCAGTGATAAAGTTAGAATGGGTTTATTATCCAACCCCCATTTTCTTTCCTCCAGCACTTCACAGAAACACTTGGCTTTAGAGATGCCAGTATCATCCAAGGAATTCGTCAGTTAGGATGCTTCTGGTATGCTTAGCAGCACCCAGTAGGCACCCAATGAGCACTTCACAATCTTCAAAATTGTGGTAAGAAACACAAAACATAAAATTTACCATCTCAACCATTTTTAAATGTACAGTTCAGTAATGTTAAGTAGATACACATGCTGTGCACTGTTAGTAGTAGTGTAAAATGGTGCAGCTGCCATGGAGAACTATATGGTGGTTCCTCAAAAATCAAAAATAGAATTACCATATGTTGAGCATCTTTCAGTTTGAATCTGAGTACAACTCTAACTTAACTGCCAAGATATTGCATAACCCTGTGGCCTATGGATAGCAGTCCCCAGGTGCAGAGGTTGGAGAGAGAAAGCTTATAGTCACCCAGTTTTGAGTCACTGATATCTCCCTCCTCCATCCCCCATATCTAGTTAGATATTAAGTCCAGTTAGATTTTTCTCATCAAGTTTTTCTTTTATCTTTCACTTCTTCTCCAATCAGATAAGAATGACTGTCAAAATTCCTGCTTAGGGCGACAGTGTCTGAGAGATGCTCCAAAATATCAAAGGCAATGAATCTGAGATGGAGAATTCATCCACTCATTCAACATATATTATTGAGCACCCACCATATCCTTGGCACTGAGCCATATACTGGGAATACAGTGACAAATAAAATAGAAATATCTCCTTGCTTTGAAGGAACTTATGGTCTAGTGAAAGACAATAAGTAAATTAACAAACAAATAGTTACAAAGTGGGACAAGTCTATGAAGGAAAGTAACAGGGAGCTACCAAAGACTATTACAGAGAGCGTCTGATTAGACTCCTTGGTCCTGTAAGGATCAGAATGTGTCATTGAAGCCAAGGTCCCAGGGTAAGCAGGTGATGTGAGAGCAGAAAGATGATCAAATCCTGCTGGAGGAGTGAGTGAGTGAGAACACCAGCTTAGCATCCAGTCTGTGAATCCCAGGGCAATAGCAGAGCGCTCTCTCTCTCTCTCTATCTCTCTCTCTCTCTCTTCAGGGGTGCTGCTGGTGAGAACACTCCATGCAGCACCCGCTCTTCGCTTGGATGTGTGCGTCATTCCCTGTAGTCTGACCCACAGTCACGGCATTCACAAGGGCTTTCCAACACCAAAAGCATCCTGCCTTCAGACTGAGGTTTCATTTCATGCTCAAATTACACAGACTGTTTCTGGTTAAGATCCTGCTTGAAGGGAGAAATCACAGAATATCCTTGAATCTTTCTTGTCCCCTCTTCCATGAACAGGCAGCCACTTTATCCTGTGGCTCCACCTCGACATGCCTTGAATGTATCTGTCGTGCTCTTTCTGCTGTCACCACCTCAGCCCTAAGTCACCTAGACTCTTACAATAGCCTGCAAACCAGGCTCCCTGAGTCCACTCCTGCAACCTCTCACCCCTCCTGCCCCAGTGCACTCCACCAGGGCCATTATGAGTCACACATTCACTTATGTTACCCTCCTCTCCCACACTCACACCCAATTAAAAAACTCTGCATGCCTTTTTATTCCCATCTGGCAGAGCTAGAAGCCTTTGCTGTAGCAACATACCACTGTGCATTATTTGCTGTTGCTTGCTGTGTGTTCACCCTGGCTTCCTGACTACATTTCTTGAAGTCATTAATACTTTATAGTGCGGCTATATCTATACCTCCCAGAGCAACTAGAATGGCAATGAACACATCGTGATTAATATCAAAAGCTGTTAAATGAAGCTCATGAGTGCCCTGTTTTGTTGCTAGAGATTGGTCAGAATTGTGATTTGCCTTTTCATAATTAAAATAATTAAACACCCACTTTACTTGACCAATCAGTTGCCTGTGGTAGCTCACTATTCTCATTTTGAGCCTTTGGTCACACTATGCGCTGGTGGTCATTTTTATGAGGGGGAGCATTCTCCCCGCAGTGAACCATCCGCTCAGTTACATCAAACACTGTTCACAGAATTCAGACCCCCTATGTGCTCTCTTTTCAAAGTAGCTGGATGAAAAATAGCCTCAAGGTATAAATCTTTTAGTTCTTTAGGTATAAAGTGAACAAATTAAACACGGTCTTGGGTGTAAATTGTGTATGTTGTCAAAGGAATTTTAGTGGAGATACCTCTTATTAGTATTAGAAACAAGAAGAGTCTGGAAAAATACACCCTCTATTGACATGGTGAGAGAGAGAGAATTTCTTTCATTCGTCTTTCCACTAACATATCTGAGGGCTTAATGCTATGCCTGCAAAGCTCTACAATTTTCATGTTGTATCCTGAATAGTCATAAGAGAGTATGTTGCATAATCTCAATTACTGATATAAATAAATAAATAAATATTACTAGAAACTACTGAATCTGGCACCAACTGTCTTCAGTTGAGACCCATTAGGATAACAACCAAGATTCTCTTTAGTAAGGATTTGCTTTGGTTTGAATTTCACCATCAGGGAATTGTCAGATGTACAATCTCCTCTCAGGAAATTGCTTCAGTTTCTTCGCATACAGGGAAGTAATATTTTTTTTTTTTGCATTGTGTTTAAATCTTATCTCTCTTAACTGCTATTTAACTTGCTTAAAATGATAATTACTAGGGGGTATAATGCCTTGAATAATGAGAGAAAAGAAATAGTTATTATCGGTTGAAAATTATATTAATCTAATATTTTAAAAATACGCTTGAAATGACTTTTAATAAGTTAGATCCTTCAATTGCTTCCCAATTATAGTGACACCACCCACTAATCTCTGTTACTGGAAAACTAGACTTGTCAAAATAGAGAATTGTCTCCTCCCACGTGGTTACTCTGTGTCAGGCCTCCTGCCACCTCTTGAGATGTCAGTTTTCCTGATGTGCACCCATCACCTCTCTACCACCTACTCACACTACTTCTCCAACAGGAATTACTTCACTGATTTTTGGCTGTAATATTTACTTAATTTTAATAGAAAATGTCAGTATGGCAGGAAGGACTTGTTTGATATTTAGAGTTTTTGTAAGAATCCCTAAGTCATTTTCTCTGAATTAAAAAAAAATGCATACTCCTTTGAAATTTCAGGCTGCATCTGTTACTCAACACACAGTGAGGCTAAATCAGTACATTTATTCTTACATACCATATTTATAATCTCATAAAACCAGATTTTTAAAATGCCTTCTAGTTTCTGTGCTCCTGCAAATCGTACTTGTCTCCCTTGTCCACATTTGCAAATGAGTATTGTTTTAAATGGATCCACTGAGATTCTAATAAAGTTAAAACACAAAAGGAGATCTATTGGTTTGGAAAAATAAAAACCACCTATTATACCTGTATAGACTGATTTCTAATGACACTTACCAAGATTTCTAAAATATTATTCTGAAAAGTCCTTATAAGAGCATTGTCCAACTATTTCTTAGCTGTACTATTTTACAAAACGTAGAGTGTTATATCAATATCAATTTTGGTTAAAATGCTGTTTTAATTATGATTAATAATCACTGTATAGTAAAGGATATTGCCAGTGACAGAGGAGGAGGGTGGGAGGAGGTGGGGAGGTGGAAAAGAGTGGGAGGATGAGGGGGATCTGCTTGGTCATGTCTATCTCCCAGCAGGATGGAGAGATGGAGCACTTGGAGATGCTCCTTCCTTGTCTTCACCGCTGGGGAGACTCCACTGCAAACATGGCTTATGAAAAGAATCACCAGGAGAAGGCTGTGGAGCCAGTCATGGAAAGGAAAGAACGTAGCTGCTGTTGGCATGTGATATCTGAATGCTGGGGCATGGGCTAGGTTTTCTCTGACCTTCCATCTGCAAAAGTATCCTGGAAATGTGTGGTGAGTGCATAGCATGTATTATTATTTTGTCTTAGATTAGGGGAATAATGATGGATTTGGTGGGAAGGCTACTGAAGAGAGGTAAATTCTCCTTCCTTCTTTTAATTCTGAAACAGTTTATAAGGCATTTTGCCCGGGGTATAAAAACAAAAGAGAAAAAAATTTCTTTTTAGCAAAAAATAAATTTATTTCATGTTCCTATTACAAAACAAGAAGCAGTTTGACTAAACAAAATCTGGGACTGAAGTAGCTTATGACTGTGCTTTTTTTTCTTTTCTTTTTTTTTTTTTTTACCTTATATTGAAAGAAAGCTATGTTGGAAATATTGAGAATCTGAATAGTGTTTTTGTCTAAATTAACAAATTATTGTTCAAATGTTTAAAAGAATATTTTTATTACTTTTATGAAGGCCTCAGACAGGTAGGAGATTTTGCAAATGAGCAGGGAAACGAACACAAAGAATGTTGCATGGACCATTTATTTTCTAATAGTTGTAGCTGAGAAATGAAATTTGACTGTTGACTGTGGGTAGCAAATGTTGCCATAGCAACCTATTCCTTAGGCAAAACTGGAGGGGTGATCATGGTGATGAGGGTAAAAGTCAGAAAACAGACTTGTGAAGATATATTTTTGGGCAATGTGAGATCATGAATGTTTTCATTTAATATATGTGAGGGAGAATAGCTTTGGGAGAATTAAAGGTTTTTGGTGAGAGGTGCCGTGTGTGCTTTGGTTTAAGCATTTGATCATTATGGGGGTTGGTCGTTTGGGTTAATACAGTACTACGTCTTGCATTAGCCAGCGGCAGCAACCTCAGCCAAAGGAAGAAAGAATTAAGACTATTTTCTCATACATAATAATAAAACCAGAAGCTTACATCTGTTTTGCCAAGTGCTCTTTTGAGTACTTTACACATATTTCTTGAAACCATAATGAGAACTCTACGAAGTAATATTGTTATCCCTGTTTTACAAATGGAGAAACTGAGGTACAGGGAAGTTCATTAATTATCTTAAGGTCATGCAGCTGGTAAGTGACCAATAAGAATGGAATCCATAAAATGACCTCTGAGCCAGTGTTGCCCTAGCTCTTTTGTTATGCTGCCACTCAATGTGGCAAAAACAGCATGGTGTGAATGGCAGAAATACATCAGTTCTTATGAAGAGGTTCTACTTTTTATTTCCTCAGAACTTAGAGACCACTTTAAATGGGGGGAAGACCCTAGTAGCAAAGTCCTTGAGTGGAATTAACAATAGGGTACTTCTCCCTATTAGGAAGAAAAAAGCTTGTGGGGAGAGCAAGTCAGAGACTATTAATTTGAAGCTATTGCATCTCTTAAGATTTGTCAGTGGAATCTGCTTTTAATCAGTGTTGGGCAGGTCTATGGCCAGGAGTTACAATACCTAGAGTTCATGGTCCTCCTCTAGGTGACCAGGGCAAAGCATTTTAACCGCTCTGTGCTTTGGTTTCCTTATCTTTCAAAAATAAGAAATTATAGCTGGCTGCTTTTGTTGTAGAGGTGTTATGAAAATCAAATGATGCGATGAATATGAAAATGGCCCATAAACTCAACAGGATAGAACAAACACAAAGGGAGTATTATTAGCGCTAATGACCATCAGCATTATTTTCAGCTTTTCCAGGCCTTGATAATGAGTGTGTATGTATTTGCTTATCTAGGGAGGATGTGAGGGTGGCGTCTGGTTTTAAACAGCAAGAAGTTCTGGCTGGAAGGTTATTTAGACAGAGTACAGAGAAGGAAATCTGTTTAAAATGGATTTGTAGGACCATAATAAGAGCTAACATGTATTGATGGCTTACCATGTGCCAGGCACTGTTCTAAGCATTTTTGCTTGCTTTGACTCATTTATTCCATACAACAACACTATGTGCTAGGTACCATGTCTATTTTCGTAGCATTTATAGATGATGACATGGAAAAGACAGATATAAAATAAATTTACCCAAGGTCACCAATTACAGATTTAGGTCTTGAAACCTGGCACTTGACTCCAGGCTTTTAACTGCTATTAAATATATTATATTGCCTCTATGTTACATATTATTATTTCATAAAAAGAAGATGTAAATGTGACGCATCAGTATATGTGCGTGAATTTTGTTGGTTTGTTTGTTTTCAGGAAAAGTAGGAGAAACTCTTTGAAACTACTTGGGTGATACACATATTTACTGAGAAAACTAGAGAACGTAACTTTTGATAAAATGCCTAATTTTTTGAATATAAGTTATTTCACAGATGGACAATTTTATGAAAGTGATAATAAAAGAGAGGTAGTAAAATTTTAGCCAAGATGCCTAAGTTATGCCATCATCCATTTAATGTATTTAGGCAGCAGCTCTGGATGCCAAAAGCTCCAAGGTATAAAGGATACATATATCATTATGTCTATTCTCTGGGAGATTTCAGTTTATATGTGTATATAGGATGTATATATGGTAGAAAAAGGCAGCAAACAAGAAGTTCACATAAGATACTAAAAGTCTTCAAAGAAATATAAGTACTTCTGGTAGGGTTAGGGATGAGGCATGACTATGACTTGGTTTTCCTGTTCTTTATGTCTGTAAGTAACCCTCTTATTTGTTTCATTACATATTCTGTTAACTCTATCTGTTGTTAATGTGTTATAGGTTACTAACTTACTACCTTATGAATTCTGTCTACATCTCACAAGCTACTTGTCTACTCATTATCCAAACTTAGCATATCCCATGAGTTTTGCTTGCATCTCTGATATAGTCTGAATGTTTCTGTTCCCCAAAATTCATATGTTGAACCAATGTGATGGTATTAAGAAGATGGGACCTTTGGGATGTGATTTGGTCATGAGGGCACAGTGATCTTGTCAAAGAGATCCAAGAGGGCTGCCTTGACTTTTCCACCATGTGTGGATATGGCAAGAAGTTTCCACTTCTGAAGCAGAACAGGAGCCCTTACCAGACACCAAATATGCTGGCACCTTGATCTTGGACTTCCTAGCCTACAGAATTATGAGAAATAAATGTCTGTTGTTTATAAGCCACCCAGTTTAATGGTAGCTTGTTACAGCAGTCTGAATGGACAAAGACAATGTTATAAGCTACCAACTTATAATCTGTATCCTACACTTATTATGTGTGTCTTTTATCTCTTTGTTTCATAGTTATTTATAGCAGAATTAAATATTCTCAAATAATACAGCAAACTCATTTTAGAAGGTGTGATGTGATATGATCTGCTTTCAGTACTTTTGTGAAATTCATCTGAAAGCAACAAAATGTAAAGACTGAAGAGAAGGGAGCTAAGGATAAAACCTATGGGAGTGCCCACATATAGCAAAAGGAGAAAGAAGATGAGCCAAAATTCCAATTTTTTACAGACATAGAAAATATAATCCTAAAATTCATATAGAACCACAAAAGATCCTGAATAGCCAAAGCAATCTTGACCAAAAAGAACAAAGCTGCAGGTATCATACTTTCTGAGTTCAGAATGTATTATAAAGCTATTATAGTTAAAACAGCATGGTACTGTCATAAAAACAGATATATTGACCAATGGAAAAGGATAGAAAGCCCAGAAATAAACCAAAGTATTTAAGGTTGATTTATTTTCCCTAGCGGTATCAAGAACACATAATGGGAAAAGCACAGTCTCTTCAATAAATGGTGTTGAACAAACTGGATATCCACACACAAAAGAATGAAATTGGACCCCTATCATCATATACAAAAATCAACTCAAAATGCATAAAAGACTTAAATGTAATACCTGAAACTGTAAAGCTATGAGAAGAAATCAGGCGGAAGGCTCCGCAGCATTGGTCTGGGCAATGATTTCTTGGATAGGACTCCAAAAGCACAGTCAACAAAAATAAAAACAAACAAATGGGATTACATCAAACTAAAAGGCTTCTGCACAGCACAGGGAACAATTAGTAAGAGTTAAGAGACAATCCATGGATTGGGAGAAAATATTTGCAATATAGCTGATAAGGGGACAATATCTAAAATATACAAGGAACTCAACTGAATAGCAAGAAAACAACCTTATTAAAAAATGGACAAAAAATCTGAACAGATTTTTCTCAAAAGAAGAGATAGGAATAACCAAAAGATCAATGAAAAAATGTTCAACATCACTAATCATCAGGAAAGTGCAAATTAAAACCACAATGATATATCACTTCACTTCCCTGTTAGAATGGCTATTATCAAAAAGATAAATGATAAATGTTGGCAAAGATGTGGAGAAAAGGGAAAACTTATACACTGTTGGTGGGAATATAATTTGGTACAACCATTTTGGAAAAGAGAATGGAAGCTCTTCAAAAATCTAAAAATGGAATTGCCATATGATCCAGCAATCCCACTTCTACTGGGTATATGCCCAAAAGGAACTGAAATCAGCCTGTCAAAGAGATATGCGCACTCACATGTTCATTGCAGCACTATTCCCAATAGCGAAAATAGAGAAGCAACCTAGTGTTCATCCTAAGAATGGAAAAGGAAAATGTGCTTATATATACACAATGGATACTATATGGCCTTAAAAAAGAAAGAAATTCTGTCATTCAGAACAACATGGATGGAACTGGCAGACATTATGTTAAATGAAATAGCCAAGCACAGAAAGACAAATACTGTATGATCTCACTTATACGTGGAATCTAAAAACAGTCAATCTCATAGGAACAGAGAGTATAAAGTTGGTTTCCAGAGGCTAGAGGGGATGGGAAGTGATAGGGACAGGGGAGATTTTAAATGAAGGGTACAAAATTTCAGTGAGACTGCAGGATTAAGTTTTAGTGATATATTGTACTGCATGGTGACTCCAGTTAATAATAATAATATATATTTCAAAATTTCTAAAAGAACACATTTTTAGCATTCTCACCACAAAGAAGATAAGTTAGTGAGGTGATAGATACGTTAATTATCTTTATTGAATCTTTCAATAATGTATATATAGATCAAAAAATTATATTGTACTCTATAAATTGACAAAATTGAATTTTGACAATTCAAAAGAAAGAAATAAAGAGCAAAAGAAATAAAGAAAGAGAGTGAGAGAGTGCAAGAGATAGGACGCCAAAAAAATTTTTTTTAAATATCATGGGAAGCCAGGGGAAGAGTTTCAAATTGAAGAGATGCAGAAACTGTGAGATTGGGGAATCAAACTAAAAGAGGCCCTGAAGGTGCTGGTAGGGAAGTCTTTCCCAGAAGGTGAAATCTCTGCAGAAGCTTTGACCATAACCTGGTTGTCAGAGAACAATGGCAGTTAAGGAGTATGGACTGGGTTGGGGCATACGTGGAGGTTCAGTGAGCAGCCATTGACACCCACTGGATCAGACCCCGCTGGCAGTTTGACTTTGGACAATTTATTTAACCTCTGAAGACTCGATTTCCTTAACTATAGAACAGGATAATAATAGTGCCTGTAGGGTTGTTATAAAATGCATGTAAGTAAGGACATAATAAATTATAGCTACTATTTTTTATTGTAATTTTTAATGGATATTAGTGAAAAATATTAAGAATACGGGAGATTTCATTCAGAACTAAGTGGGGGCTCCTCCAAAGGACACAGCAAAGAGGTTAATAGAGTGTAAAATAAAGGTATGGAGGGAAAGATCTAGGCTTAATATGGGGAAAGACAGTGGGTAAAAGGTTGATGGCTAATGACCCAAGGCTGATAATTAGCTCCTCCTAGCTATCTCTCACTTCTTACAAAATTTCATTAATCTATAAGCCTAGAAAAAGGTGATTAAATAAAAAATCTTTAGTCCTCTCACCAATAGCAGTACCTTTGAGTCAACACCAGGGGTTTCTTTTCATATGATCCAGATTCCTGAAAAATCTGTCCTTGAACAATAAAGGGGGCCCTAAGGGGGAGCCACAATCACATGGGAATTATTCTGTTACTGGGAAGTCTGGTAAGGAGTCTAGATACAGTCTTTTTCAGGTATTGTAAAATTTTTTATTAAGAAGAAAAAGGCTAAAACAAACTAATTTAAAAAATCCTCTTATTAACTATCACCTAACTAAAAATCTATTTTTTAAAAATTATCCATAAGCTTACACACAAAATCATAGATCATTCATTTGTGGATGCTTAAAAAAAAAAAAAAAAAAAAAAAAAAACTTAAGGTCATAGATACATTGATTCCTTTGGAAGCCCAGAATGAAATTTAACCTTGACTCAAAATTCATTTTCATTCTCTCCCAACAGGTTTCTATCCACCCGTTACAATTCAGTCTTGCTGGTTTAGTCATGTGAGGAGGTGGGTAACAACAGGATATCAAGGCCGATGCAGTGTGGTCTGAACTGAAGGAGGACAGTCATGCTCCAGATCATGCAAAAACAGTCCAAGGGCACAGTTACTGAAACACACTGGAATCAATGTAAGAAATTAGCATATTGTTATCAGGACTGTTGAATAGGTCAAGGAACCTATTGACGTAGAGAAATGCCACTTCAAAAAGAACATCTTGTTTTCTGGGAGAAAAGTGACAAAGATACAACAAGGTATGCCAACCAAGAAAAAGCTCTAAATGCAATGTATATGATGAGAACTTGATTCTTTCTAGAGGCTTCATAGCTAAGAAAATTGAAAGATGAGCAAGATCTTTCTAACTATATGCCCTGTTGTTAACGAGGGAGAAATGGCAGAAATAGATCCCCACTTTCACCAATATGCAAATAATTTAATGATAGTTTAAAGATGAGTCAAAAGTCTCTAACAAAAGCTCTTACAGTAAACATTTTCTTTATCCATTTTCAAGTATTTTCAGAATAATCATATTTGAAAGTATTTGGAAAAGCATAAACACAAGTTATGTCTTATATCCTGGAATATCTGGTTAAATAAAGACTATAATTAAAACTCCTTCAATTTATATTTTGTCTTGCTTTTACAAAAATGGGAAATGGTATAACATGCCCTTGTGGAAAAAGGAACTACATACTTGGTGTGAACAATAAACAATTTTCTTTAACCTAGGAATAAAGAGTGATATTTTTAGATATAATTTTAGTAGTGTCATTTATATTCAAACCATAAATATGCAAATCACATAGACCTGTTATTGATAGTTTGCTCTTCCTAGAGTCACTGAACTTGCCAAACCAGATTATTTCTTAAAGCATCATTGATACGGTTTAACAATATAATATGGGGTGGGTGAGTAGGCCAATGGGAAAAGTTATTTGACATTAAAATTTCCCTGCACAATTTGAATTACATATGGAAACCACATCTTTTCCTTTAAATTTATCTTCTCTTTCATAAAGTTATATATGCACATGAGTTAGAGTCAAAAAGTGTAACAATTGCAAAAATGTGGAAACAACCCAAGTGCCCATCAATACATGACTGGATTAATAAAATGTGGTATATGTACACCATGGAGTACTACTCAGCTATAAGAAACAATGGTGATATAGCACCTCTTGTATTTTCCTGGATAGAGTTGGAATCCATTCTACTAAGTGAAATATCCCAAGAATGGAAAAATAAGCACCACATGTTCTCACCATCAAATTGGTTTTAACTGATCAACACCTAAGTGGATATATAGGAATAACATTCATCGGGCATTGGGCAGGTGGGAGTGGGGAGGAAGGGATGGGTGTATACATTCATAATGAGTGTGACGCTCACTGTCTGGGGGATGGACACGCTTAAAGCTCTGACTCAGCGGGCAGGGGGGCAAGAGCAATATATGTAACCTAAACATTTGTACCACCATAATATACTGAAAAAATTTTCAAAACAAAAAATGTAACAAGTCTTGCTATTAAACCAGTACTTCCCTGACCTCACTGCTTTCTATTTCTTACACTCCTGCATCTCTGTATTTTGATATTGACCTCTGCATCTTTAAATAACATGTTTATACTTTAATCTCTTGATTTCCTGATTTTAGACTGAAGAAAAATGAGGTCTTAACTCTTTTTTAATCACCACCTACTAGGTACATGCATACCTCCCTGTTATCTTCTAGTAAGGTTCTATTTTTCTAAAAACAAATTTTTTATTTTAGAATAGTTTTAGATTTTCAGAAAGTCCATGTATACCCCGCAGGCAGTTTTCCATATTGTTATATCTCCTTTTAGTCCATTAAATATACTGGTGTCCTACCCTTTACTTCTTGGAGAGGTCTCTTAATCTGCTTCATAAAAAAAAAAAAAAAAGATTCACCTCTGAGACTATTAGAGCTCTGTAGTCTTGGGATGTACATTCACATTTACTCTGTTTCCTTGTTTCCTGAACCCTGTCTGTCTGTCTGTCTATCACTCTCTCTTTCTTATTGTTTGCTCCCTCATGTTCCTGCATCACATCCTCCAAGGAGACCTTACATGTCTGAAGATGACTTTATTCTACTCTTACATTTAGCTGATATTTGTTGGGTATGGCATTATAGAAAGAAAATCATTTTCCCTTAGTGCTGTGAGGCATTACTCAATTGTTTTCTACATTCTCTTGTTGTCCTTGCAATATCCAAGCCACTTTGCTTCTTGTCCAAGCCATTCTTCTTCTTAATTCTTCTTATGAAACCTGTTTCTACTTGCTCAATACTATTAGAATCTCATCCCCCACTTTATCTTCCAACCCTTTATTGAGTCTTCTTAAAATTCTTATCTTATTTTTAATTTCTAAAGCCTCTGCTCTATTCTGTGAATGTTATAGGAAGTTTGTCTTTTCTCTCTTGGCTTTAAGAGCAGTGAACTAAACAGTTTATTGAAAGCTCTGCATGCAAGTACGTAGCTTGCTGTCTAAGGGCCTTTCTACAGCGCAGTCTCCATTACAGAATCCCAGTGTCACTCAGTATTTATTGTTCCTTCCTGTTGACTAGTTAGACTAGTTAGAGTCCTCCTGAGAATGTGTTTCTAATCTCCTACCTGGAAATCAAAGGCCTGGCTGCTCACCTCCTATTTTACTGTACGGTCCTTCAGTCTAGAGACAGTGTATTTTACATTCTGGAGAAATTAAAACTCCCAGCATGAGGAAGGAGCTGTCATCTAGCTGCGCAGGAAAGTGGAGAGGATCTAAGGACCTAACTGCTTTTGAAAAAGGCTTTCAGCTGTAATTCACTTTTTAGTCCCAATCTCCCCCATCCCCATCTATAGAAGTTAGTGGTATCATTAATTTGGATCATCTGAGAGTTCTTTAATATAAAATTAAGTTGCTCCTCAGATGCTCACTGCCAATTTAGGATTTAGCTTTCTAGTCCATCTGTTTTCCAGCTTCCAAAAATTTATTATGATTATATTCTCTTCTATTATGTTTGTCCTTGTTATGCTATCTAAAAAAAATCCCTTTATTGTTGGGTTACTGGGGTTTAGGCGAAGAGTGGAAGCTAATACATATGTTCAACCCGTCATTTTAACAAATGTAACCCTGTCCTTAATCCAATTAGAAAGAAATGTATTAAAAAGAAAAAAAAATCATATATCCATAGCTACTTCCTCTCATTTGAAGGAAATCAGGGCAAAAACTAGAAAGAGTAAATACACAATGTTTAATGATCTTTGAGTTGGCTACGACATCTAACCAGACAATTCTAAATCTATAAATCTTTCCTGTTTAAATTCCAGTGTATTTCAGTGTTCTGAGTCACTAACGAAGAAAGGTCGTGAGAGAGGAAAGCAGTTAGTTGCATCATGTTCCAAAACAGCTCTAAGTGTTTACTGGACTTCAGGAAACTTATCTTGGTACGCTCAAATCAAAGCTATTCACACAATGACTGAATAAACACATTGGTTAATGATGATGACAAAGATTCTGATATGATACTAAGGAAAATACAAGTATTAGAACAAGGTGAGTTTGAAAAGCATTAAGGATTTCCTTAGGAAATGAACTTTTTCAGTACATGGTTAGGGGCATACTAACTTATCAATCTAAGCATGTGCTGGTGCAAATTGCATAACTGCAACTCTTATTAGACAGCTGTATTTTGAATAAGCATTTCTGGGACTTTCTCTTGGACTGTCATATCGCTTTTAAAATAAATTATATTCAAAATCATTAGAGTATATACTAATTTATGACACAAGACCTTAATTGACACTAGTGTAAAGTTAGGCAGTATCCAGATGGTTTCTTTAGAGTCTTCATATCAAAACAATGTTTAACAATTTGATAAAAGAGAATAGCTTCCAGTTTTTGAATTAGAGATTTTTCTTTGCAGGATTTGTTATGTTATTATTCTTCTTAAAAAAATGGAAGTATGGCTTATCTTAGAATAATTATGCTGTGCTCTAAACACCTATCCCTGGGAAAATTAGATCTACAGGTAGGGATTGAAATAAAAGAAACATTTTAGAAGGACAACTTTATAAAGCTTCCAAAGGGTTCATACCCTCTAATTTTTTACTTCAAGAAATTTTTCCTTGCCTCAGATGAGAACCTTTCCAAGTCCACCCTACAAGAGATATTGCACTCCTTGTTCTAGGACTCTCACATCAGAAAACTCCCAAATGAGCCTGTGCTTCCATTCACAATTTCTGAAGTGCATTCTTGCCCTTTGACATTCTTCTATCGATGAGAAACAAAAGGAGGGGAACAGGCATTAAGGATAACTTTTACTCAAACATGAGATAAAGGGTCACTTGGAAATCACGATCCAGGAACTTGGCTGTGGGAGAAGTAAGAAATGTCTATGTCCTCACAGATGACACTGATATTAGAAACTTTCAGTTCATTATTTTGGGTTCTATTGTGTGACTCTAAAATGGCCAGTAAAGTATATTGATAAATGAGACTTTTATTGTGTTTTTTAGTGGTAGTGAAGAGATATCTTAAATTACCACAGAGATTGGCTGTGGAGGTAGAGCCCCAGATATAAAGCCTACAGCTGCTAAATTTGGGTGGTATTTTTCCCACAGCTACATAGGAGTATCTTTTGTTAAAGGAAATCCTTTGAGGAAATATTCAGATGATTATAGCTCCACCCATTGAGTCACCCTCGTTACTGAATCCAGCTGAGGTCTCAGACATTGTAGAAGAAAGACAAGCATTCCTGTGAACATGACACAGTCATTGTTTAAGCCTTACTTACATACTTATTCGATAAGTTTGGAGTCATTTGTTGTACAGCAGTAGTGACTGGAGCAACTCCCTTATTATTTTTCCCTCAAGTAGCCATATCACTGTATTCCAACAAACAAAACTGAAGCCGCATTGTAAATTTTTACCTAGCCTAGGAAGTCATAAAACATCACTCCATTCCTGCTGCATTCTGTTGGATACCTGTGAGTCAAACCCCTGCCCATTTTCAAAGGGAGAGAATGCAGACTTCATCTCTTAAGGAGCAGGTGGGAGATGTATTGTGGCTATCTTTGGAAAATATAATCTGCCTCCTGACTCATTAGCTAGATCTTGGTATATCCAAATGCTGAATATGAGAAACTGAAGAAAAATGCCTGAAAGTCACTCAATAACAAGGATTGTTCATGCTGCAATTACAAATAAAGTAATATGGGATACAAATATAACAGAATTTTAAAAGTGAAACTAAATAGAATAAGAGGAGATGACAATGCAGTGCTATTCCATAGGAAATATGAACAAGTAAAGTGAATAAATTTCTGGCAATAGTATAAAATGCCAATACGAGCATGAGAATATGAATGAATAAATTAGTATTCATTAAAGACATTGAAATAATATTCAAAGACTTTGCCAACACCTAAAAAAAAGAAGAAAATAAAAGATATACTTATCCAAGAATGTTTTACACATAATGTCCATCAAATAGTCAACAAACAGATAATCCCTATATTTTACAAGTTGTTTCAAATAATGAAAAAAAAACCCAGAAAGCTATTCAAGTATTTTATAAAGCTAGTATAACCTTGACTTCCAAACTAGATGAGGATAGTATGAAATAAAAATAAACTTATTAACACATGGAAAATTCTAAATATATTATTAGTTAACTGAATTTGGCAGAATATTAAAAATAACATAATATAATCTCAGGAATGCAACAGTGATTCAAAACTAGGGAAATTTGACAATGTCATTTACCAAATATATCTCAATCAATGCAGAAAACAATGAGGAAAAGGCATTTGACAAAGTTTAATACTTAATTGAGACTAAAAGAAAAAAATTCAAAAACAAGGAATTGAATTAAAGTTCTTTTACTCAGCAAAACCTCTAAACAAAAGCCTACAGCAAATTTTACTACTAACAACAAAAGCTAGACACATTTTTTTTTTCATTTAGGAACAAGACAAGAGTGTCTGCTGTCTCCACAAAGTTTCAACATAGTGTAGCCAGACTGTTCAGATCAATTCAGTATGAACACAAAGAAAGATGACATACAAGATTTGAAAGAAAATGACAAAATTATTATCATTTGCAAATGTATGATCATCCACATACAAACTTTTAAAAATTAGAGTTATGAGAGTTTAGCAAGTTTACTAATGAATTATTAACTTATTAAAATCTATTCTATTCCTTTCTATCAATAGTACTTGACCACAAATTAAAATACGAAATGAAATAATATGCACAGAAGCAGTGAAAACTATAAAGATTTTAGAGAATAACATAAAGAATATATAAGACCTTTATGGAGAACATATTAAAACTTTATTAAAGAATATAAAAATATATGAATAATAGAAGAGGTAAATTATACTTACAAATGAGACATTTTAAAGGTAAGTCTATAATTTCTTTGTAATTTTAATTAAAATGTGAGGATTGTTGGAGAAGCCTGAAAATACTTGTAGAATATACTTAAAAGACTAACCACTGATGAGTAACTAAGGAAACAATTTTATATGAAAAGCAAACAGAAAAGTAAAATTAATACATAGTTATGGAAATAAAATAATATGGTACTAGCGCAAAAATAAACAAATAAAATAGCAGAAATAAATAAAAGAAAGACCCTGTGCAGGTAAGTCACTCTACTCTGCTGTGGTTTGGAGAGTACAAGTAACTATATATATACCTGAAATATAAGAAAATAACAAAGGAAAAGAAAACACAGTGTACAAAACATCTTACATATGTGGATACCAAAGGGAAAAAAGTGGGGGAAAGGTCAAGGGAAAAGTGTTGTTTTTAATTAAAAAAAAAAAAACAGGTAGAGTGAACAGGTACAAAGTCATGGCTGGGTGAAAGACAGCGGCATGCTCAGGGAACTGCCAGTACTTTAGAATAGCTGCAGCTTGGGATGCACAGCTGGGTCAGTGGTGGGGATAAGGCTGATGAAGACTATACAGGTCAAATTGAGAATGCTGAACCCTTTAGGCAATTGCAACACAGTGGTAAGTATTTGTGCATCTAAACATATCTAAACACAGAAAGAGTACCTTAAAAATACAGTATTATAATCCTATGGGACCAGTATATGCAGTCTGTCATTGACTGAAACATCATTATATGGCACATGACCATATTCTGAACCAGAGGGAGGAAGTATGAAGTCAAGCTACATGAGCATATATATGACTGCCATAGGGTAGTCCAACAACTCCCTATGTCAGTCTGAAACATGAGAAGCTTAGATGATAACTTGTCAAAGAGCAGAGCTGGTAGTGTTTACTCAGCACTTTTCATTGAAAGAATATGTGGACAGTAACTAGCATATGAGTAGAGAAGCAGCCCCTCACATGGGGAAGATATTTGTGGTCTCTCCTTGGTCTGGATGTAATATTTTTATGAGGTCAGAGCCCTGCTTGAATATCTACCTCTCTGTTTTAGTTCTGCTTATCATGTAGCTTCCCTTATTGACAGCTCAGGGGTAAGGGCAGTGACAGACACAGGGAGACACAGAAACAGAAATGGAGAGAGAATTGTTTCTGCAGATATGCTGAACTGTAAAAAAATTGTTGTGCTTTTATTATAAAATAGAAAATTGGCAATTTAATTAATGTCTCTTGCAAACATATTAGAATCATTCAGTTTCCCTATCTACAATTGATTTTGGACCACAAGGCAATGTAGATTCATGGGTGTAATCATATAAAATGTTCAGTTAAAACCACAAAAGGCATAAAAAGAACAGAATATAAAAAATAGGCAAAAATAATGAAGGCAGTAAATAGAAAACAGTAACAAAAAATGGCTTTAGTCTAAATACACTAATGAAAAGACAGAGATTATCAGAGTGGATCAAAAATCAAGACCCAAGTCTATGTTGTCTATAAGAAACCTCCTTTAAATATAAAGACATATGTAGATTAAAAGTAAATGGACAAAGATATGCTATGCTAATACTAATCAAAAGAAAGCAGGAATAGCTATATTAATTTCAGACAGAGCAGACTTCTAAGCAAGAAAAATTATCAGGGATTAGGAAAGGCATTACATAATGATAAAGGAGTCAGTTCTCCAAGAAGACATAACAATTCCTAATGTGGATGCACCTAACAAGAGACTGTCAAAATAAATGAGGCAAAACCTGATAGAGCTGCAAGGAGAAATAGATGAATGCACTGTTATAGCTGGATATTTTAACACAACACTATCAGAAATGGGCAAATCCCACAGGCAGAAAATCAGTAAGGACATAGTTGAACTCAACAGCACCATGAATCAACTGGATATAATTGACATCTGTAGATTACTTCATCCAACAATAGCAGATACACATTCTTCTTGCGTTCACAAGGAACATTCACCAAGATAGACCATATTCTGGATCATCAAACACTCCTTAGGAAATTAAAAAGAGTAGAAATCATATCATATATTCTCTCAGACCACAATGGCATATAAACTAGAAATCAATAACAGAAAAATAGCTGGAAAATCCCAAAATATCTGGAGAGTAAACAAGCACTTCTAAATAACACGTGTGTGGAAGAAGAAATCTTGAGAGAAATTAGAAAATACTTTGAACTAAATTAAAATGAAAATACAATTTATGAAAATTTGTGGAATACAGTAAAAGCACTGCATAGCAGGAAGTTTATAGCATTCAATGCCTATACTAGGAAAGAATAAAGATCTAAAGTCAATTATCTAAGCTTCCACCTTAGGAAACTAGAAAAAAAAAAGGAGAAAATTAAGCCAATGTAGGCAGAAGAAAATAAATTTTAAAAAGAACAGAAATCAATGCAATTGAAAACAGTAAATCAACAGAGAAAATCAACAAAATCAAAAGCTGTTAGCCTGCAACCAAGCTAAGAAACAGAGAGGCTGTGTTATATTACCTTTTACATCTAAGTGTGTGATACATTTCAAAGCAATTTTGCATATATTTTAAGGGAGGGTTCAAGGATAATTTTTTCTATACAAGTATTCTAATTTATTTAGCAGATTTATTGAAAAGACTGTCCTTTCCCCCACTGAATTTCATTCGTGTCTTTATCATAAATCAAAAGGTCACATACGTTTGATCTATTTGTGGACTCTCTTCTCCGTTGATGCATTTGCCTATTGCATCTACATTCTGTCCTGATTACTGTTGCTTTATGGTATTGTAATACCTGGTACTATAAGTAACCAACTTTGTATTCTTCTTCAAGATTATTATAGCTATTCTAGTTCATTTGTATTACACATTTTTAGAATCAGCTAGTTAGCCTTTTAGACCTTTATTAAAAATATAATTTTCTATGAGATAAAGAGGTAGAAATTTTCAGGTGTTAAAATAATTCCTCATGTATTTTGTTATTCACTCAGCAAACATTATTGCACAGCAATAATTTGGACAAGTTTTGTTGAATGAATTAATAAATAACTGAATGAATCAGAATTGATTTTTCCCAGGCCCTAGAAAAAGAGAAAAATAAAACAGTTTCTCCTTTCTAGGATCAGATTAAGTAATCTGATTTGTGCCTTCTCAGCCAAGTAGAGGAAGTACACCCCAGTCCTTTTTCTATTGTGCAACAGTTCCACGCAAGCAAGATAAAATAGCCCTGGACTTTTATTTTTACCTAATGGCAGCTCAATCTCTAGATATTAATATTTTCAAAAGCACCAGTTTCAAAATGTCTTAGACATATCAAAGGATGATCTCATGCTTTAGTAATTAATGTTCAGAAATTTCTAACTTTCCTTAGCCCAGTGATTGTTAGAATAAAACAAAAAGAAACCATTAGCTTAAAATTTTCAATAATTTTAGTGTGTTGACCCTGAAATTATGTTGACAATAATTCTCAAGGCTATAAAAGGGAATTTTATTTAGAAAAAAAATGATCTTCACTGATATATAACCCTCCTTGACCAAGAGGTGTAGATTTTGGGAAAGGATTGAAGACAAAATATGTTCTCAAACGATGTAAGACCAATTAACCCCCCCAGCATTTGTTTGCTTCTGCATTCTGCAGTTCCCCCATTCTTCTAAGCCTTTAATTCGTGTTTTATCTGTTGAGCCATAGCCTTTGCTGCCACTTTTCTTACTAGAATACTTTCTGCCCCACTTGAAGAGGAAATATTTTCCATAAGAATCTACCCTTTTTATGGAGTGGCTGTGGAGAAAAGTGCTCAGTATTCCTTGTTTCTGCCTCTCTCTTCTATCCCACGGAGCCCACAAGATGCTAGGAAGCTGGTATCACTCTGTGAGCAGGCTAAACATTGTGGTTGTCAACAGCAAGAAGATGTTGTCTCTAACCAACAGCAAAGGACAATTTATCTAATCTTTGTTTTGTGAGTATGTGGAGGATGTGCTGAGGAATTGAGAAGGAGAATAGGGAGTGGGGAGGAGTTGAGGACGGGGAGGAAGGGAAGAAAGTGGGCAGTGGCCTGTGCCCTAGACTTAGTTGCATGGCATCTTGAAGATATATCTAGTCTGCTAAAACACAAGAAAAGGTATGTTTTGAAACCCAGTGGCAAAACAAATAGTGCTGTTCCCATAATCCAAAGTGTTACTGTTGTACAAAAATTACAATTTTCAAAGCTTTCAGATGATAAAATGCAAAAGTCATTCAGTAATCTGAAGACCACAGAGCATTAGCAAATAGCCAAATACCATATTTTGAAGAATAATTAGGCGTAGTAAAATGGCTTGATAAAAAGAAGTTCCCAAAATGTTCTGCTGTTCAGGATCCTTAATTGGGTATTGAAATTCAGTTTTATTTTCCTTGGATTTGAAGCTGAATTTTATCTTCAGGAAATAACCTGGAAGGCTATTCTTCTTCATTTCCTGCTTTGAATATATCAAGTTTCAATCAGGAAAAATGAAAAAGAGGAAAAGAATGAAGTATGAAGTCAAATGGAGGACTGAACTAAAAATAGCTCTTCTAGAATGATAACAAAATATGCTATAAAATCAGTTAGAATGTGGTGAAAAATTAGGTAAGGGGCATAATGAAAGCAAGAATTTGGTTATTATGTTGAGGTACACAAAGTGTTTCTCAGGCTTTAGGTATGAAAATGGGCAGGCTTTAGTGCTTTATAGTTAAAGAATAACTAGAAAAATAATGCCTTTTATAATAATGCCTTGTCATAATATTGCTATATCATAATATAGTTTTCCCATTTCCATTTGACATTAAATATAAAGCTCAATTAGGGATGTTATTAAGAAAAGAATGTTAGAAGCGAGTATTGGGCATTTAGACTCAGAAAAAGCCTATTGCATGTCAAACATCAATTTGGGCTACCTTCTTTATAAACAAGGCTATTTTGTTGACACTGAATAAGACGGCAAAGCAAATAGATTAAGGAAGGGAAATGAGGATTTCTTGCACATAGCAAAAGGGCACACTGCTGAATAAATTAAATGGAGCTAAGAAAAGACAAAGATATCAGTGTTTTAAAAGCATAAAACTAAAAGGCATAAGTAAACAGAACCAAACAGAGTAATGTTGACTGGAATTTACATTCCCTACACTAACTTATTATTTACATTAAATTTTAAAAATGGTCACAGTGTCAAAGGCCCACAATTTGTGCCATTAAGGATATTTGACTGCTTCTGAGAAAACTTTCCTTTTCTCAGGAAACTGGGGTCATCTATACTTCAGAAAGAGTCCATCATAGTTTTTTTTAACGACATTTTGCATGTGATTTGTCTTCTCGAATAAAAATCAAGAGGATGGGATTATTACCAAGTTCTCCCCAAGAACTAGTGCCTGACTAGTAGGAAAGAAAAAACAAACAGTACCATTACCTTCACAGGAAGAAAGTACGGGCACTTCCATTTGTTAATTCAAATTGGCTGCTACCAAAAGCATAACGCTTCAATGCAGGAATACCTCCATTTCTGCCAGTTGCTATCAGATAATCTTTCAGTGTTTGGTGCAATGCCTACATTCAGTAAATGTCTTTTTTCCCCACACACAGGATGTGAGATTCAACTATTTTCCTCAGTGGGTTCTCCCTGCAGTTCTGGATATATAAATTCCCATGATATAAATCTCTGAAGCTTGCTAGTCTCCCAAGTGCTGTGTAAACCCACTGAAAACCTTAACAAATGGAGTAAACGGCTTTCTGTGGCTAGCTGATTTTACTGCCACAGTATTCAAATTATTTCCTTTGCCAAAATAAATAACCCTAACACAATCAAAAATGCCAAAATTTTCATGAACATATTAAAAGTATCTCATGTATTATAAATGTTTTACTTCTACATTCAGTTCAATTTCTCTGATGCTAATTATCCCCAGAATATTTCTGAATTTGTTTTTTAATTCACTCTTTGGAGCAGTGGACTGTAACTACATTCTAATTGCTTAGAATATTCTGCCTATATATCTCTGATTGTGCGTATCCAATTTTTTCAACATTGGTGATTGTGGTCTTTTTATAGTCAGTTCAGCAGAAGGAGATTTAAAAAAATCTGGACTCTATGTAGATAATTTGTAATAAAATTGTTTTTCATAAGAAAGCTTTATAGGTTTTTTGGACTCTTTATGTCTCCTACCTCATATTGAGAAAACTGAGTTCAGGGAAATTTGTGTTCTTTTTCACTTGCTTTTAGCAATATCTGAGTAAGCCGTGTTCAGTATCCCAAATGTCCTCAAGAGGGAAGGACTTTACTGAAGGATTTCACTCTCCAGCTATTGGCAGATATTCTGCCTCCCTTGGATTTCATTACAGCAGTCCCCAACCTTTTTGGCACCAGGGACTGGTTTCATGGAAGACAATTTGTCCATGGACACGGGAAGAGGGGGTGGAGGCAGAGCTCAGGTGGCGATGCCAGGGATGGGGAGAGGCTGTAAATACAGAGGAAGCTTTGCTCACTGGTCCCCCCCTCCTGTCCTGCTGTGTGCCCTGCCCCCAAGTTTCATGGAATACAATTGTTCCGCAGACCTGGGACAGGAGGAGGGGTTGGAAGAAGGGAGGTAGCAGAGCTCTGCAGCCCGGTCCCTAAATGGCCACAGACCGGTACCAGTCTGCAGCCTGGGGAGTTGGGGACTGCAGACAAACATTTATTGAAAGTCACCAATTTTTCAGGCATTGCTTCAGCTTGTGGAACTATAAAGAAATTAAACAATATCCTAGTCCTCATGGAGCTTATATTCTAGAAGGGGAGATAGACAATAAACAAATAAATCAATATGCTACACAGTATCAGTAATGATGAATACTGTAAAAAACTCAAACTACGGTAAGGAGCCAGAGAGTGACTATGAAAGGGCTATTTTAGATGGAGTGGTCAGGAAAGGCTTCTTGAAGAGGGTGGCATTTGAGGAGAGACGTCACTTTGTGCTTCAGTTGATCTGTGGCTCTTTCTGGAATGACTCACTAAATCCCACAGCTCTTATTTATTAGCTGATATTCTTGAGTCCTGCTAATGGCTTGTATGCTTTGTAGTTTCAACAGAATAGTGAACATAAGCCTTATATATTCATAGGGGTCTATTAGGCTACTCCATAAAAGGCTTTCTATTACTGAGATCCTATCAGGTTTGCAGCACTATAGGTGAATTGAGAGAGCAACATTTGGTTCCATGGTAATAATTAATATTATAGGATATGATGATTATCCTGTTATATAATAAAACTCACCCTTAAGATAAATTTTTAAAACCTATATGAACACAATTTGTTCTTCTTTTAGTTATGTTAATATGTGCTAAAATTCCACATATTTCCTTATTGCTATTGCTTCTATGAAAGTAAACATTGATAGTGTCCTCAGAGTTTGTTACATGTTGATTATAGTGGAACATGGTAGACCATGCTCATTAACAGCCTGTAATAAATATGGTGGAGAATTTCGTTTGAACCATTTTAGTACAACCTTATTACTTTTTAATAAGTATATCTTTCTCTGCTGGTTCTTTTGAAAGTAGTATTTAGATTGCAAGTGGTCTTGTGTAGGGTAATGACAGTTTTGGCCACAAAGAATAAACTTCAGGATGTAATCTAGAGGTCAATTGTACTCTTATAAGTTTTCTCTGAAGACTTCCGTGAAGTAATAGGGTACCCTAGTTTACAAAGATGTTGGAAGACAAAAGGTAAATATACTATAAATGGTGTAACAACACTTTTATCATTATCTCTGATTCCCCTCTATGATGTTTGTATTCAAAATATATTTACTTAATTATTTTTTGAGCAGGATTATTGATTTCTCATCTTTATTTTTGATTTACCTTGTCCCATGACTGTTCATAATATTTAAATAACTTCAACTAATTGATACAAGTTTTTTCCCTTTTAATTGTGGTAATTATATTGAATAATTGAGTAGTCTCTTTATAGAAACAATAATACTAAATCTAAATTTGGTCATCCATTTCTTTGTTATTTCAAAAAAGAATGTGTGGATAATACTAACTACTCATTAAAGTTAATTTTACTACCTCTTTTGCTAATAAATGTCCTTTTTACTCACTGATCTTTAAGAAAATTAACTTAGTACTACTACTTCAAGTAGTACAAGACCCCAATTATTTTTACTGTGAAAATTTGGCTTATGTGTCAGATAGAGGAATAATCCTTAAAAGAATATTTTCTACCATAACTTTCTGGGCAAAAGATAGAAGATTTTATATTTATTAATGCCAATGTAATAGTTACTGGGCTGAGAACTTCAGCGAGCATGACTACACAGTCTTTCAAGAAAACTGGAGCTGAAAAATCTAGAATCATCAGGTTATAGTTTATAGGGTTAATGGAACTTTCACCATGGATAACCATACGTTGTCTTTATTTTGTGAAGAGAATGTCTTTGAACAATTTTAGTTATGCCAGAAACTATACTTTTTAAAGGTTTATTACAGATAAATGAACTAAATTCTGCTTGAACAGAATAAAAAACATTAATGACTTTTCAACAAGAATTTATTTTTTGGATCCATGAAATAAGACTGAAAACAAAGAAAAGAACACATTGTGGATGGCTGCCAGTTAAATTAGGTGTTAAAAGAACAACTCAGAAAAAGCTGGGCCAAAAACCGAGAATTGAAATAGAAGTTATCAAGGAGTCATACAGCAATAGAATCTTGACAACTCTGAGTTTAAAGAAACACCTTAAAATCCATGAAATAGACAACTTCCTAATACCTTAATTACTACACCTTAATTACAAAATGCCAGGTAAGCAATGTCTTCTAGCCTGTGATTGAACTTATACAAGAAGCAACTCACTCTCACACTTTCATCTTTTATATTTCTATTAACAAGTTCTTTTATTATAATAAACCTAAACTGGCTGATATACATCCTAGCTTTATCCTTGGGAGGTCAAATGGAACCATTCTTATCAGATAGGAGGTATCAACAAACCCACTATTTGAAGACAGCATTGAGCATTGTGGAGCCCACTGAGGCCATCATTTCCCCCTCATTCTAGAATCTAGAAACCATTTCTAATAAGGTGGCTCAGGATGACATTAACCTTTGCAGGTGAACATCATGCAGTTGACACAAAGTGTACTCAAGGACAATTGTGATGTTAAAGTCAGTTTTAGCAAAGTTGTTGCCAAGTCATGTATCTCAATTAAAATGATTTAGAATTTACTTCTGTCTCCTTTTCAGTTTTTAGTTTATCCTCTGTTTTTTCACAAAATCACATCACATATGTAAATGTGTTGATCATATGTTTATAATTTGGTCCAAATTATTAACAAACATATTGGAAAGAAGATGTATAAAGACCTAGGTATTTGACACATCCTTAGGAATGTCTAGAATTATGTTAACTCTTCAATCTGTGTCATTTGGTACAGTCATTTAACCAGTTTGTAATCCAACTAATTATAGTATTAATAGTATTTAGCTATTTCTCCACTTTGGCAAGAAATGTGCTATTGAGATGCCTTTCATATGCCAGTTGATATCCAGATATCCGGTCTGTCTGCTACACATGCCTTATCTTTGAAATTAATAATGCCATCAAAGAAAGAAATAGGATTATTCACTTTTTATTTATTTTCCTCCCTCCTTCCACAATTCAATCACTAAGTACAGCTGATTTTATGCTAAACATATTTACTTAATAGTTTCTTTTTTCATTCTCCCTCTAGCATCTTTGTCCAAGCATATTTCACCTCAATTTCTTGCCTCTTACCAGAGATGGATCTATGTTTGATAAGATCTGAAGCTTACATAATTTGAGGGGTCCTGTTTGAAAAAAAATGTGATATAAAATTATAAAAACAGAATCATGTATGTTGAAAGTGGCCCATGTAAGGAAGGAGATCGAGGCTTATCTTCATGGTAAATCTGTCACTGCACTCCAAAGACATGTATAGAGTCATAATTTTGCCACAGGTTCACTGAGAATATTATTTAAATTGATGCCCCAGCAAAATTACAAACCACCACATGTCATGGATTTAACAATCATTTGTAAGTGGTCAATTTTAAATCCATAAATGCCAAGAGTCTACTGAACTTGATCTGCCTCTTTACAGTTGAGTGTTAAATTGAAGCTTAACCTTTTTTTTCCAATAAGCAGCACAGATATTCTTTTATCAAATACCTAGACAATACTGTAATTTAGATGATGAAAATCCAATGACAATGGACCAAATGCAAATATCAAGCTTTTTTTCTAAATTTCTAGCAGAATGACTGCTTCTATGTATTAGAAATAAAACAATCATTTGTTTTTAATATGTCATAGTGTGGCTAGAACTGTGTATTAGCAACTTTTGCTAGGTTATTTGCATTAAAAAACACCTCCAAAAATCTCAGTGGTTTGTAACAACAAAATGTGTTTCTTATTTGTGTTGAGTCATCTGTGGAGAGCTGCAGCTCTGCTCTATCTTCTCTTCTGGGACCCAGGTCAAGAAGGAGCAATCCCTATCTAGACATGCCGTTGTCATTGCAAGGGAGGGAGAAGTGGCTGAGGCTCACTATAGCTCTTACGCTTCTACCTGGACAACATGTATGTCACGTCTGCTTGCATTCCATTTGGGAAAATAGTTATATGGTTCATCCAGATGTCAGTTTGTCACATAACCACATGCAGTACTGTTCTGTATAATCCTACAAGTTGGGCATCAAATATTTAGACATAAAAGTACAATATAACATATTAGAAACTAAGCTTGCCATTTAGCTCTAAGTAGTTCAGAGAATATGTCCAGATATTTCAGTGATTGATAGAAGACTCCAAAATAAAGAACAAGTTAACTCTTTTTCAAAAAAAATAAATTTTATTGTGTATATTTCAGGCTTACAACATGATGTTATGGGATACGCATAGTAGTAAAATGGCTACTGTAGTGAAACAGATTAACATACCTATCATCTCACTGGGTTACTTTTTTGTATGCCAAGGGTCACTAAAATCTACTTATTTAACAAAAATCTCTATTACAATAAAATTTTATTAACTTTAGTTCTCATGTTGTATGTTAGATCTTTCATCCTATGTATCTGCTATTTTGTATCCTTTGAACTGCATCTCCCAATTTCCTCTCCCTGCACACTGACCAGTGGCAACAGGTTTCATTCTCTCTGTGTATTTGAGCTCCTTAAAAAAATAATAATATATATATGCATATATATATTCCACATATATATATTCCAATTTTTTTCTGTGTCTGGCTTATTTTAATTAGCATAATGTCCTTCAGTTTCAGTCATGTTGTGGCAAATGGCACAATTTCCTTTGTGAGGGCTGAATAATATTCCATTACACACACACACCACATTTTACTAATCTAAGTTTTTCCATATCTTGGCTATGGTGTATGCTGCTGCAATGAACATGAGAATGCAGATATCTTTACAAGGTGGTGACTCTATCTCCTTTGTGTATAGACCAAGAAGAGGGATTGCTGGGTCACATGGTAGTTCTATTTTTAATTTCTTTAGGTACCTCCATACTGTTTTTCATAATGGCTGCACCAACCTACATTCCCACATTTATCTCTTTGCCAACATTTATCTCTTGTCCTTTTGATAATAGCCATCCTTACTGGTGTGAGGTGATATTTCATAGCAACTTTAGGAACAGTAATTTCTTATCTGCCCACTCTGTGTTAGAAAAAAAAGACAAGGCCAAGTGATGAATAAACTGAAGAGGTAAGAGCATTACTAGAGTCCTATTCAGTCCACAGTCGAAAATAGAAATTATTGACCAAGTTCTTTGGTTTCCCATCTGCAATGCAGAATTAGAAAACATTCCATAACCCGTTAGAAATATAAGGATTCATTTTTTTCCAGAGAAGTTAAGTAATTTCCCTCAATGTATTTTCAAGGTACTGCATTCCCTCAGGGGAAAAAAAATGCTCAAAATTCTACATTTATTTTTATTTTTTATTAATGCCATGACATTGTACTTACTCTGGAAATAATACATGAAAACTTAATTTCTGACCTTTGGTAAAACAATTTAAATTGCTTTAAACTTTTTTTTAAACCTTGATAGATTATGTACCCTCTACTATTAAATAAATAGGGCCAAAGACACTTGGTAATAAAATTAACCTTGATCTTCTTTCTAAATTTAATAGAATTATCTTATATACTAGTTTATAATTAATGCTTTGAATAACACATTTTACTCCTCTGGTGTAGTTTTCTACTAACTTATTTTCTACATGTACAGTCACGTGTCACTTAACAGGGTTAGGCGAGTTTATCACTGCACAATGTGCTTACTCAAACCTAGATGGTATAGCCCACTACATACCTACACTGTATGGGGTAGGCTATTGCTCCTGGGCTACGCACTTGTACAGCGTGTTACTGTACTGAACACTGTAGGAAATAGTAACACAATGGTAAGTATAGGTGTATCTAAACATATAAAAGCATAGAAATGGTACAGTATAAGAGATAAAATATAATGCCCGTTAGGGTACTTACCATGAATAAAGCTTGCAGGACTGGAAGTTGCTCTGAGTGAGTTAGTTTGTGAGTACTGAGTGAATGTGAATGCCTAGGACAGTACTGTACACTACTGTAGACTTTACAAAGACTATACATTTAGGCTATACAAAATTTATTTAAAAAATTTTCTTTCTTCAATAACAAATTAAACTTAACTCACTGTAACTTTTATAGTTTATAAACTTAATTTGTTTTAACTTTTTGATTCTTGTAATAACAGTTTAAAACACATATTGTACAGTTGTACAACAATATTTACTTTCTTTATATCCTTATTCTATTAATATAAGCTATTTTGTATTTTTATAATTTTTTATTTTTACTTTTTAAATTCTTTTTGTTGAAAACTAAGACACAAACACAAACATTAACTTAGGCCTACACAGGGTCAGAATCACCAATATCGCTGTTTTCCACCTCCACATCTTGTCCCACTGGAAGGTTTTCAGGGGCAATAACATGCATGGAGCTGAAATTTCCTATGATAAAAATGCCTTTTTCTGGAATACCTACTGAAGGGCCTGCTTGAAGCTGTTTTACAGTTAACTTTTTTTTATGAGTAGAAGGAATATACTCTAAAATAATGATAAGGAATATAGTATAGTAAATATATAAAATCAGTAACATAGCCATTTATTATCAAGTATTATGTCCTGTCCATAATTCTATGTGTTATACTTTTATATGACTGGAAGTACAATAGGTTTGTTTACAACAGCATCACCGCAAACAGGTGAGTAATGCAGTGTGCTATGACATTACGTTATCACTAGACAATAGGAATTTTTCAGCTCTATTGTAATCTGTCATTGACTGAAACATCATTATGAGGCTCATGACTGAATTTTGAAAAAAGTTTACTTACTTAAATTTTTTATTCTTTAAGGAAGAAATTTTTTTTCTTTTCCAGCTTTATTGAGATATAATTGGCAAATAGGAATTGTGTATATATAGAGTACAACTTGATGTTTTGATACAAATATACATATATAGTGAAATGATTACCAAAAGCAAGCTAATTAACACATCTATCATATCATATAGTTATTATTTTCTTTCTTGCATGCATGCATGTGTGTGGGGGGGGGTGTATGTGAATGGTGAGAATGCTTAAGATCTACACTCTTAGCAAATTTATAGTAAAAAGACAATATTGTTAACCATTGTCACCATGTTGTGTATTAAATCTTCAGAATTCATTCACCTTTTGTAACTGGAACTTTGTTCCCTTTGACCAATATCTCCTCATTTCATACCCCTACCCCTACCCCTGGTAATAACAATTCTACTCTCTGCTTCTTTGAGTTTGACTATGAACAGCTAAGGAAGAAATTCTAATTACACTTTTACAATAGGCAGCAGTTGAGCTATCAAGAGTAGAACTATTTTTACGCCAATTCTCTCAGGGGTGTCTGCTGATGAAAGTGGCTTCCAGGACTTGTCATTGGTGGCTGGCTCTTAAGACAATGCAGAGAATTATGATATTGAATTTTTTAATCTAATAATTCCCAAGTACCGAGAACTATGACATAAAACAGAGGGTGCTGTTTACCAGCTGCCACAATAAACAGGATGACTTGTAACTTCCATACCTACGGAAATCCAACACTAATAGTGGGGTGCCCAGATGAATCCAAGTGACAAGTCGGAACAGCTGGGGTCTGGGGTCTGAGACAAGAACCGTGACAATGATTGCTGATGTGATGGGAACAGGCAGAAATGAACCACTTCTTTGAGTGGTACAACACCTGACTAGCTTCAGAAAACAATAATATGACATAGCTGTGATTTATAGGACCTGTATGTATAGTTTCCTTTTTTCTTAAATTATGGTTTTATCATTTTATTATTAATATATGGTACCTGTACCTTCAAAGCCTTTATACTGTCTCATTCTCTCCTCGTAGCCTTTCTGGTCTTATTCAGTTTTCAGATAAAGAAATTACATTTCAAAGAAATTAAGCAACTTCTCCAAAGTCACACATCTAGTTAATGGAAAAATTAGAACTTGAACCCAGGTTCTGCATTTCATATCCTGATACCCTTTATAATAAAGATGGCAGCTTACTACTGAATCTTGTAAAAAATAATCAAATTGGTCTTTCAGTCAATTCAGTTTCCTCACTAAAAGTGTCAAAAGCACTGGATTGCTTATTTTTAATCTCATGTTCTTTATTACATAAAAATGATCTCTACGCCTATTATACACCAGT
This sequence comes from Lemur catta, assembly GCF_020740605.2. Lineage (NCBI taxonomy): Eukaryota > Metazoa > Chordata > Mammalia > Primates > Lemuridae > Lemur > Lemur catta. The sequence goes on along the minus strand of NC_059128.1, from coordinate 53,535,965 downwards.
ATTAGAAGTGTTTAAAAATAGTCAGATTTTCTCTTAGACATAGGACCTGCTTATCAGAGCAGCCTTGGTAAATTTCCAGTGTTATGTAAAGTGTTTCCTATATGAACCTTCAGGTTTGAGTCTGCCAAAACATTTTGTTATATATCTGAACAACATCCCCCACAAGTGAGACACCAAATTTGAGCACAGATGATGTATTTATTGTCATCCCTCCCCCATACCTCTCAAAGTTACCTGAATTAGCAGTGAGAAGTTAATTAGGATAAGCAAAGAGATGCATTTTGGAGAACACAGGAGTTGCTAACTTTTTAGTCTATTACTTTCTTTAGGTTGCCTTGCTAGATGTTATGAATGATTCATGGGAAATATAGGACTTGGTCCTTGCTGTAGAGAATATACAATCTAGATGGGGAGATGGGACACATGCATCAAGGAACATAACTAAAATGTATATTAATTCATTCTTTCATCATGTATTTAACAAGTATTTATTGAACACCAAATCTGTGCCTGGCACCGTGCTATATAGGTGATAGGTATACAAAGGAACACAATAGAGGAGATTGTAGTGTAGACATTAAAGTAACATGAATAACACACATTCTTAAACAACAAAACATAAGACTTCAGTGTTGTTTTAGTTTATTCAAGCTGTTAAAACAAAAAAAAAACATAAACTGGTGGCTTATAAATGACAGAAATTTCTTATAGTTCTGGAAGCTTGGAAGTTCAAGATCGAGATGCTGGGAGATTCAGTATCTGGTGAGGGCCCATCTTCTTGCTATAACCTCACATGGCAGAAGGGGAGAACCCTTGTCTCTTTAGCACCTTCTAAGGGCATTAATCCCATTTATGAGAGCTCCACCCTCATGACTTAGTCACTCCCCAAATGCTCCACCTCCTAATGCCATCACATTGGAGATGAGTTTTCAACATGAATTTTGGGGGGATACAAACATGTAGAGCATAGCAATTACAGATGTTGAAGCAGTACACATGCCACACAGCTCTGATAAATGGAGGATTGTCCTGGTGTTTTTATGGAAGGTTGATTGCTGTCCTAAAGAATGAATAGAACCAAGAGAGAAAATATTTTAAATTAGATATGTGTAAAGTTCTAGAAGACGAAACTGAGCATGACATCTGGAAGAGAGTAATGAGTAAAGTATTCTGTCTATGACAAAGGAAGAAATGGGAGAAAGGAATTGGGATGAATCAATGGAAGGATTTGTATTACAAGCTAATAAATTTAGATATCTTGTTGCAATGGAGCATGACTAACATTACCAAACAGAAGAACAGAATGAACAAAACAGCAGTCTGCGGTGATTAATGTGTCTACAGTGTGCAAAACAGACTGTGGTAAAGGAGTTGGAAGAAAATATAAAAAGTAGATAAGGGTTGAGGGCACTGACTGAGAGGGACATCAAGGGAGCCTCTAGAGTGTGGAAAATTATCTATGTTCTGATCTGGTGGTTGGTTACACAAGCATATAAACATACAACAGCAGTTCCCAAACTTTTTGGCACCAGGGACTAGTTTCATGGAAGACAATTTTTCCATGAAAGGGGTGGGGGATGGGGGGTGCAGAGGAGTTCTGCCACCAGTCTCTAACAGGCCACCAACCAGTACTGGTCCATGGCCCAGGGGTTGGGGACTGCAGATATGCAACATGACAACAAGCTGAGCATTTAATATTTGCTTACTTTACTGAATGTTTTACTTCAAAATAAAAAAAAAAATGAAAAGCAAAGAGTGCTTATGGGGGGTGGGAATGGATATTGATTCTTGTTTCCTCATCTCTCATATCCAATCCATCAGTAAACCTAGGTGATTCTGCCTCAAAAAATATATCTTGCGTCCAACTACTCCTTTCCATCTCTACTACTTCCTTCCTAGTCCAAGCAAAGACTACCGCTCAGCTGGAATATTGCAGTGCCTTCCGGTCTTTCTGCATCTACTCCTCTCCCACTCCAGGATGTTCTTGGTGCAAGGGCCAAAGTCAGATCCTTTAGAAAAGACCATGTCACTCCTGCTGAAAATCCCTCAAGGCTTCCATTTTGCTCGGAGCATAACACAACCTCCCAATCCTGTTCTACTGAGCTCCATGTGGCCTGGCCTTTGTCTCCTTCCACAAAACCCCATCCTGCTGTGCTCTGGACATCCTGTCCTTTCTTTGACTCAAATAAGCCAAACTCTTTCTCAATCTAGGGCTTTTGAATTAGCTATTCTTACTCTGGCTGAAATATTTTTCCCTGATATTTCCTAGATTCCTTCTTAAGCATCAATCTCCATCTAAATGTCACCTCTCCAGAAAGTGGCCATTTTTTGACATGCTAGTAACAGGAGACAATAAATAAACGTGTAAATTAATTAAATAAGAAAAATATCAACAGTGATCAGTGCTGAACAGAGAATGATGTGCAGCAGCATGATGTGATAACGTAACTAGGAAGGCGTTTCCAAAGACCTGCTAAATTATCCCTCTGTTCCTCATGTTTATCATATCCCCATTGGGAACACTGTGATATCATAAAGGAAACAGGGCCCTGGAGATCCACAGCATTGGACTGAAATTCCACTTTTTGCTACTTCTCTGCCATGTAACCATTTACATATCACTTAGCTCCTAAGAATTTCACTGTTTGAATCTTTAAAAAGGAAATAATGATAGTTCCTTCCTCACAGATTTGTTGTGAGGTCGGCATGAGATATTCATGAAAATCGTTCAGCATAGTGACTAGCATTTATTAGCAATTGCTAATAACCTAAGTGAAATGGATTTAATAAACATTAGCTATTGTGATGTTATAAAAAGCACCAATGGGCAATTGTGAGGTATTAACATTTTTAGGGTTCCAAGGATGTTCAACTCACATAGGTAACAAATGAGAATTTTGTCCATATCAAAGGCACCATATATCCAAAGACATATTGTATCTCGTGACCAATCTTATTTTTACATCTCAAAGATGTTAGATACAGCATCTCAGAGTCCTTAGATGTAATACTATCTCTTTCCAAAATCACACAATTTTTAGCTTCCCTAACAAAGTTTGCTAGGTCATCCAAATTACCTTGAAGGAAGTTTTATTAAACACAGCTTGTGTTTGTTCACAGGAGTCTGAGAGATTACACTTTATTTTAAATTGCTAAAGTGATTCTGTTAGACAAATTGCAAACCATTATATCTATCCAAAGACAGTAAAAAGGCAAGCAGACAACTCCTTCGTCTTTTTCTCCATCTGTGGAATGAGGTTAATGAGACATTGTAACTTACCAAAACAGTCTTTGTAAAATGGCTTTGGATATAAGCAGAAAAATGCAATGGTTTTGTCTTAAATATGTGCCACATTTATGCATTTTGAATCATCGTAGGCTTCATGGATTGTCTGGGAAAGTTCTGTAGGTTTGTAATGATTGTAACAAATGAAAGCATATGCCATTGTCTAGATCTAGAAACCTGGCCACCAAAATTCAAGACACTGCCCTTAACACGAATCTCAGAGTAATACTGGATTGTTTACAGTATTTTAAAACAAATTTAAACTCATGTAGAGAAAAATGAAGACATCTTTGAGAAAAGTATTATTTGGAAGTCAAAAGGAGCATCACACAGGAATAGATCTCAATTTCTTATGATCAGTTTTCTGCATTAGGTTGCATCCTACTTTCCTATTCACTCAAGAAAACACATTTTAAGGAAATTCCTTTCCTACCACTGCCAAACAATATTAGTGCTAATTTCATAACATCTAATATAACATATCTGATCAAGAACTGCTTTCCTGGTGCTTAATATTATAATGGATTTTTTTCTTACTTAATGTTGATTGTCTTTGCCATGTGTTTATTTTGTGTATTCATACTGCATTGCTGTTAGAATATTTTAATCTTTAGAAAAAAATTGTTTAAGTTTGATTGGGCTTTTTCAAATTCTTTTTGTTGGGTAATGCCACTAATTTTATGACTGTTGCAGCTATGATTCCTTTTCTGGCTTTCATACTTTCATTAATGGATTACTTGCACTGTAAAGAACAATTTTTTTTTTTTTTTATTTCAGCTCATCATGGGGGTACATAAGTTCAGGTCATATACATTGTCCTTGTCCTGCCCATCCCCCCAAGTCAGAGTCCCAAGCGCGTCCGTTCTCATTCTCCAGACAGTGCACCTGGCACTCATCATGTATTCATACCTCCATCCCCTCCCCCCCCACCTCCCTGGGTCTGCACCTTCAAGCATGACCATTCCCCAGAGGGTGCGCAACACACTCGTCATGTAGGCATACACCCATCCCCTTCCCCCACCCCCCCCCATCCCAGTCTGATATCCAATTGGTATCCTTCCCCGATGTACATTTAGGTGATGATCAGGGAAACCAGTTTTCTGGTGAGTACATGTGATGCTTGTTTTTCCATTCTTTGGATACTTCACTTAGTATAATGGGTTCTAGCTCTCTCCAGGAGAACCAAAGAGATGTCGTATCATCGTTATTTCTTATAGCTGAGTAGTACTCCATGGTATACACATACCACAGTTTACTAATCCATTCATGGATTGATGGGCACTTGGGTTGTTTCCACATCTTTGCGATTGTGAATTGTGCTGCTATAAACATTCGGGTACAGGTGTCTTTGTTAAAGAATGACTTTTGTTCTTCTGGGTATATGCCCAATAATGGGATTGCTGGATCAAATGGTAGGTCTACTTGAATCTGTTTAAGGTATCTCCATAATGCTTTCCACAGGGGTTGCACTAGTTTGCATTCCCACCAGCAGTGTATGAGTGTTCCTGTCTCTCTGCATCCACGCCAACATGTGTTGTTTTGGGATTTTTTTGATAAAGGCCATTCTCACCGGAGTTAAGTGGTATCTCATTGTGGTTTTGATTTGCATTTCCCTGATGATTAGGGATGTTGAGCATTTTTTGATATGTTTTTTGGCCATTCTTATGTCTTCTTTTGAAAAATTTCTATTCATGTCCTTTGCCCATTTTTTGATAGGATTGTTTGATTTTTTCTTGCTGATTTTCCTGAGTTCTAAATAGATTCTTGCTATCAGTCTTTTATCTGATGTGTAGTATGCGAAAATTTTTTCCCATTCTGTAGGCTGTCTGTTTATTTTCGTGACTGTTTCTTTGGCTGTGCAGAAGCTTTTTAATTTAATCAGGTCCCATTCGTTTATTTTTGTTGTTGCTGCGATTGCCTTAGGGGTTTTCTTCATAAATTCTTTGCCTAGACCAATGTCTGTGAGAGTCTTTCCTACATTTTCTTCTAGAATTCTAATCGTTTCCCATTTAAGGTTTAAATCTGTTATCCACCGTGATTTGATTTTTGTGAGAGGTGAAATCTGTGGGTCCTGTTTCAGTCTTCTATATGTGGCTATCCAGTTTTCCCAGCACCATTTGTCCCCAGAGTATGTTTTTGTCTATTTTGTCAAAGATTAGATGGTTATATGAGGATGGTTTTATATTTGGGTTTTCTGTTCTGTTCCACTGGTCTGTGTCCCTGCCCTTGTGCCAATACCAAGCAGTTTTAAGCACCACAGCTTTGTAGTATAGTTTGAAGTCTGGCAAATCAATACCTCCCATTTTGTTTTTATTGCTTAAGATTGCTTTTGCTATACGGGGTCTTCTCTGTTTCCATACAAAGTGTATAATTATTTTTTCTAAATCTGTGAAAAATGATGTTGGTAATTTAATAGGAATTGCATTGAATCTATAGATTACTTTGGGTAGTACAGACATTTTAACGATGTTAATTCTTCCAATCCATGAGCATGGTATGGATTTCCACTTATTTACGTGTTCTGCAATTTCCTTCCTTAGCGTTTCATAGATCTCTTTATAGAGGTCCTTTACCTCTTTAGTTAAATATATTCCTAGATATTTTATTTTCTTTGTTGCTATTTTGAAAGGTATTGAGTCCTTAATTTGGTTCTCCGATTGAATGGTATTGACATATATGAATGCCTCTGATTTGTGTGTATTGACTTTGTAACCTGAGACATTACTGAATTCGTTAATTAATTCCAGGAGTCTCTTGGTTGAGTCCTTGGGGTTTTCCAGATACAACATCATATCATCAGCGAAGAGTGAGAGTTTGATCTCTTCTGTCCCTATTTGGACACCTTTGATTCTGCTCTCTTGTCTGATAGCTCTCGCAAGGACTTCCAATACTATGTTGAAAAGTAATGGGGACAGTGGGCAGCCTTGTCTGGTTCCAGTTCTGAGTGGGAATGCTTTCAATTTTTCCCCATTCAGTATGATGTTGGCTGTGGGTTTGTCATATATATATGGCTTGTATCATTTTTAGGTAGGTCCCATTTATGCCTATGTTGTTAAGTGTTTTTATCATAAAAGGGTGTTGAATCTTGTCAAATGCTTTTTCTGCATCTATTGAGAGGATCATATGGTCTTTATTTTTGCTTCTATTTATGTGGTTAATTACATTTATAGATTTTCGTATGTTGAACCACCCCTGCATCTCTGGGATGAAGCCTACTTGGTCGTGATGAATTATTTTTTTAATCAGCATTTGGATACGATTTGCTAGGATTTTATTGAGAATTTTTGCATCTACGTTCATGAGAGAAATTGGTCTGTAGTTTTCTTTTTTTGTTGCATCCTTTCCTGGTTTTGGTATCAATGTTATATTGGCTTGGTAGAATGTGTTGGGGAGAATTCCATCCTTCTCAATATTGAAGAATAGTTTATGTAGGATGGGCACCAGTTCATCTTTGTATGTATGGTAAAATTCAGGTGTGAACCCATCTGGACCAGGGCTTTTCTTTTTGGGAAGGTTTTTTATTGCTGTTTCAATTTCAGTTCTTGATATTGGTCTATTCAGGAATTCTATTTCTTCCTGATTGAGCTTGGGAAGGCTGTGTGTTTCTAAAAATTTGTCCATTTCCTCCTCATTTTCCAATTTGTGTGCAAAAACACTTTAATAGTTGGAGACTTTAACACCCTACTGACAGCACAGGACAGATCCTCCAACCAGAAAATAAGCAAAGACATAGTAGACTTAAACAGAATGCTAGAACAAATGGGCCTGACTGACATCTACAGGACATTCTACCCGAAATCCACTGAATATACATTCTTCTCATCGGCTCACGGAACATTCTCTAAGATTGACCATATCCTAGGCCATAAAGCAAGTCTTAAAAAAATTAAAAAAATAGAAATCATACCCTGCATCCTCTCAGATCACAATGGAATAAAAGTAATAATGAACCCTAACAGGAACTCTCATTCCTACTCAAAGTCATGGAAGCTAAACAACCTTCTTCTGAATAACAATTTTGTAAAGGAAGAAATTAAGTCAGAAATCAAAACATTCTTTGAATTAAATGACAAAGGTGACACAACTTATCAAAATCTATGGGATGCAGCTAAAGCAGTCCTGAGAGGAAAATTCATTTCCATAAATGCCTATTTCAAAAAGACAGACAACTTACAAATAGACAACTTAATGAATAGACTCAAAGAGCTGGAGAAAGAAGAACAGACTGACCCCAAACCCAGCAGAAGGCGAGAAATTGTTAAGATCAAATCAGAATTAAATGAAAAAGACAACAAAAATACTATAAGGGAAATTAATAAAACAAAAAGTTGGTTCTTTGAAAAGATAAATAAAATAGACACACCACTGGCTAGACTAACCAAGAGCAGAAAAGAAAAATCTTTAATAACTTCCATCAGGAACATAAAAGGAGAAATCACAACCGAAGCCACAGAGATCCATGACATTATCCATGAATATTACAAAAATCTTTAAGAACAATATTTTTATTACACTATTGAGGATTTTAATACAAACTCGGGTGATTATTATTGAAAGTGTCAAACTTTTTAAAAGGGAACTCTGAATAATCGTGCAAATTTTCAGATATCTTCAATTTCTAAAAATCAAAAGGGCAATTAAATAGTTGATTTTCAACTGTCTCATTTATAGCAAAAAATGAAAGATGTATTTGTCTTTCATTACTTAAAATATCAAGACTTTTTTTTTTTTTTTTTTTTGAGACAGAGTCTCACTTTGTTGCCCGGGCTAGAGTGCCATGGCATCCGCCTAGCTCACAGCAACCTCAAACTCCTGGGCTTAAGCGATCCTACTGCCTCAGCCTCCCGAGTACCTGGGACTACAGGCAAGTGCCACCGTGCCCGGCTAATTTTTTCTATATATATATTTTAGTTGGCCAGATAATTTCTTTCTATTTTTAGTAGAGACGGGGTCTCGCTCTTGCTCAGGCTGGTCTCAAACTCCTGAGCTCAAACAATCCACCCGCCTCGGCCTCCCAGAGGGCTAGGATTACAGGCGTGAGCCACCGCGCCCGGCCAACATTTTTTAATAATGGAAAATTGTATTGCTAAACTTCCCTTTTTTCCCAAGCATGTTAAAATATTTCATAAAACACTTTTCAGCAAATGTGCATCTTTTTCCAGGAAAGAGAACGTGCCCTTGGGATGAGATCTTAGCCTTATTCAGAAATGGAGAAAAGCAGCTGCAACAGAATTAATATTTAAATTTTGGAAATTATGCTATGATTAAGTTAATATGCTGGAATATTGCTGTGAAAATCAGGATATCAACAGTTAGATTAATGTCATTTTACAACTGACTCATGGATACATGTGGCATGTTTTGACTCAGAAAATATCAATCTACATCTTTAATTTTTATAATACTCATCATAGCAATGACAAATGATTAAATTAAACTCTATCTGTAATGTTGCCATTTGCTTTATTTTCTATTAAAGATAAACTGCATTTTATACAGTTTTTATATGCCAGATACTATGCCAAATGTGTTACATATCTCAGGAACTACAACCCTGTGATGTAAATATGAACTTTATGAGGCTAAATGAAGTAAATGTAAGTAAGCTCTATGAATTGTCTGTTTTGCTCACTGATATACATCTAGTGCTTAGTATTGTCTGCCACATAGTAGAGGTTCAATCAATGTTTGCTGCATTGAATGAATTTTCCCAATGAGGTAAGTGAAAGTTCTATACATTAATGACATAAATGAAAAGTCATATTCTTATCTTCCACCCCTGTGGTACTATGTAGCAGACATTCCTGGAAAAACTTTCTATTTCTTCTAGACAGAGAAAGAACAACTAATAATTGTGTATAATTTTTGAGCTTTCCTTTGTGGGTTAACAACAGCCAGGCCTCCAAGCTGCCGATCAAATAACAATAGAGGATAAAGGGCACAACTGGCTACGGGTTGCAGTGATATTAAAAGTGTAGTTATTTTAGAAGGCTTTGAACTTAGGAAACTGACGTTCTCTTGGGGTCTCTCATTTGTAGGAGGCCTGGGCTGGACTCTGAGGATCCTGATAAAACTGCATCTCTCTTTTCAGACGTTCCTCTATGTCCCCCGAAAGCATCCATTGCCCTTTCTTTAACACAGGTACCACATGTTTTTGAACCATATTCCAAAAACCGGGTAGCTGATGTCTGACAGAATGACTATTAGCAAACTTAAGGAAGACAAATAAGTTAGTGAAATGCTTTAACACTCCCCTGAAAGTGCAATCCCACACACAGTCGTGTTAGTTTGGGGGTTAAAATTTCTGTTGAGAAGCCCCAGTTCTAAATATGCTCCTTACCCTATTTTTAAAATTATCTTATTTGATCTCATTTTATTTTATTGCAGTAAGAATACTTAACATGAAATCTACCCTCTTTACAAGTGGATAAATCAGTATTGTTGACAAAGTTGTAAGCAGGTTTCTAGAACTTATTCACCTTTCTTAACCAAAACTTTATGCCCATCACTTAGTAACTCCCCATTTCTCCCTCCCCTCCAAACCCTGGCAACCGTCACTCTGAATGTATGAATTTGACTACTTCAGATACTTCAAATAAGTGAAATCATGTAGTATTTGTCTTTCTGTGACTGGCTTACTTTTCTTAGAATAAAGCCCTCTAGGTTCATCCCTGTTGTTGCATATTGCAGAAGTTCCTTCCTTTTTAAGACTGAATAGTATGCCAGTGTATGCACATCCCACATTTTCTTTATCAATTCATTTGTTGATGGACATTTAAGTTGTTTTCACATCTTGGCTATCATGAATAATGCCACAATGAACATGAGAATGCTAATATCTCTTTGAGATCCTGATTTAAATTCTTTGGGGTAAATTCCAGAAGTAGAATTGCTAGTTCATATGGCAGTTCTGTTTTTAATAGGAACCCCCATAGTGGTTTCCATAGCAGCTGCATCATTTTACACTCCCACCAAAAGGAAGGTTCCACCAAAGGTTCCAGTTTCTCCATATCCTTGTCAACATTCGTTGCCTTTTGTTTTTCTGGTAATAGCCATTCTGACAGGTATGAGGTAATATCTCAGTGTGGTTTTGATTTGCATTTCCCTGATGATTAGTGACATTGAGGATTTTTTCATATACCTGTTTGCCATTCTTAGTAGATCTCAAGCCAGGAATTTGAACGCACTGAAAAAAATGCAAGAAATTTCCAGGGGAGTATAAATACAAAGGCTATCCATTGAAAAAGTTGTCTCTAAAGGTAGTTAGTTACATTAATATTAAAATGCTGTATCATTTTACCTTGGGGTGACTGAAAGAGAAAGGCAGAAAGCCTCAAATGTTGGTAATGACTTAAATATTCACAGAGGCTTTAAATGAAAAATCAAGCAGCTCTCTAAATGTATTCTTGTAGCTGTTTAATATGATTTGTTGTAAGTTCTTTAGCTTCTTGTTAGAATGCTGATTAGTTATTGCATACACACAGTATGATATTAATATCATTAGTATTTTTGCAAGTCACTTAAAACATCTACATATTACCTCTCCACCTTGTGATCCTTTCCCCAAACTGGTGACAAATTGCAATTGCTTATGGCACAAAGCTAAAGGGAAACTGTAAAAATTATTAGATGACCTTGTGATAAATCAATGATGTCAAAAACATGGTGGAAAAGAAATCATTACCTTTTTAGAGCTTTAACAATAGGCTCTGACTGTCCTGACCTTCCTATTTGAACCTGAGTCTAGGATAAGTAACCACAACTTCCTCATTTGTAAAATGTTTTTTTTTAATCTAAAGATAAGTTTTAGGTTCACAGAACAATTGAGAGGAAGGTATAGAGAGTTCCCATATAACCCCTGCCTTCGCACATGCATAGCCTCACCTCACCCATTTTTAACATTCTGCACCAAAGTGGTACATTTGATGAACCAACATTGACACATTCTTATCACCTGAAATCCATAGTTTACATTAGGGTTCACTCTTTATGTTGTATGTTCTAGGTGTTTGGACAGATGTATAGTGACATGTATCCACCATTACAGTATTATATAGAGTGTTTCACTGCCCTAAAAGTCCTTTCTGCTCTAGTATCCCTTCCTGCTCCCGACAACCCCTGGCAATCACTGACCTTTTATTGTCTCCATAGTTTTGCCTGTCCCAGAATGTCACATAGTTGGAATCATACAGTAGGTAGTCTTTTCAGATTGGCTTCTTTCGCTTAGTAATATGTATTTAAGATTCCTCCATGTCTTTTCATGGCTTTCCATGACTAGATAGCTCATTTCCTCCTAGCATTGAATAATATTTCCTTGTCTGGATATACCACAGTTTATTTATCCATTCACCTACTGAAGAACATCTTGGTTGCTTCTAAGTTTTGGCAATTATTAATAGAGCTGCTTTAAACACCCATGCACAGGTTTTTCTGTGGACATAACTTTCAACACTTTTAGGTAAATACCAGGAGCATAATTGCTAGATCCTATGATAAAAGTATGTTTAGTTTTATAAAAAATTGTCAAGCTGTCTTCCAAAGTGGATGCACCATTTTGCATTCCCACTGACAATGAATGAGAGCTCCTGTTGCTCTACATCCTTGCCGATGTTTGCCATTGTTTTGGATTCCAACCATGCTAATAGATGTGTAGTAGTACCTCATTGATATTTTAATTTGCATTTCCCTGATGACATATTATACAGGCATCTTTTCATATGCTTATTTTCCATCTGTATATCTTCTTTGGTGAGATGTTGACCTTGGAGCTGGGTGTGGTGGCTTAAGCCTGTAATCCCAGTGATTCTGGAGGCTGTGGTGGGAAAATCACTTGAAGCCAGGAGTTCAAGACCAGCCTGGGCAACATAGTGAGATCCATGTCTTTAAAAAAAAAAGGTCTTTGGCCCATAAGATGTACTTTTTTGGTACTAGCCTTTACCTCCCTTATGGGGATTTCCTGAGGAGTCACTAGATTACTAGTAAAACAAAAATAATGTTGGAGAAATTTCAAGAGGGCAGTTCCATGTAATTATTACAGTCATTCTGAATCATATTGTACTTGTTACATGCAATATGAGAAGCAAAACAAACAGGTATCATCTTTATAATAGTAGAGTTTTTTCTGACTTGTGAAACTAGAAAACCGTTTCTACATCCAATAGATGTGATATTTTATAAGTAGTGAACATCTACAGGTGATTTAAAAAAACATGTGAGACTAGTAGCAGATGAATAGTTACTATTAAATAGGGATTTCTAACGAAAATGGGTCTTTATGAATAAGATACTTAAAGTACAATGTAGTTCTAAAACCTAGAACTATTTCTGACACATCATAAGGGATCAATAAATATTTACATAATTAACTGAATTCTACAGATAGGTAAAATGCTATGTATAGTAAGCAAAAAGTAATAGTCTTCTTAGGCCTTTTACTCCATCACATTGAACAGTGGGATCTTCCAGAAAAACTATCTTATCTATTGAATATTATGATTCCTTTATTTACTCCTAAAACATCACAATAATGTAACTGTACATAAGCAAGCCAATAATTAAGTCTCAAAGATGGCATACATAGTATTGCTTCAAACTAAAAGCTTTATTTGAAATTTTTAAAAGTAGAAGCGAATGGATAGTTCAAACATGGGTAAAACTATAATACAAGTTTTAAAATCCAGGATGTTTAGTAAGGAAATCTGTTTTTTAAAAAGTTTGACCATGAATAAGGCATCTGCTATTTTTATTGCTTTTTAGGTAGTAAGATAAAAGCTTGAGGCAAGTATTGAATCTAATGTCATAACCCCAATGCCAAAGCAAGCTTTAAGTAAAAATTTTATACAACATCCTACTACTTAATTTATTTCAATGGATTTTTCAGATAACTAATATGTAAGAATGGGATTTAAGCCCAACGAATACTTTTTTGTTGTTGTTAGCAGCAGTCTTTAGCATTAGATGGATGATTTCTTTTTGCCATAAAGACCCACAGGATTGCACTGTTAACAGGGATAATCCAGATATCATTAGCTATTTTCAAATATCCTCCTTTCACTATTATTTAATGTTGGCTGCTTCAGTACTTATTTAATTCCTATCTCAGGAAAAGAAAAAAATAGAGAAAGGAGATAAAATTAAGAGAAATAATTATGATGAATAGCTCAATAGAGGTCAAAGATTAGAAAGGAAGATTGAAGCTGGTCCTGAAGCAAGAACTCTTGGGGAATCTGAATTTTAGCCAAAAGAATAAATTACATGAATGCTCTGACATATTAGCCCCTTGTATAACATTGCTTTTAGCACTGGGTCTCTGTCTGCTGTCATCTGAAGAGATAGCTTGGCCTAGATTTGAAGATCATGGAGGTGGTAAGAAGGGCTGAAACTAGAGCTTTTCACAATGACATTTATGAATAAATTGTGCAGTTATAATTTTGTAACATCCAGATTTTCTTGCTCAGTTTCAGTCTTATTTTAAATAGAAACAATATACAGTAGTTCACCCTGCCCCTTATCCACAGGGGATATGTTCCAAGACCCCCAGTGGATGCCTGAGACCACAGATAGAACTGGACCCTCTCCGTACTATGTTTTGTCCTATACATACAAACCTATGATAAAGTTTAACTTATAAATTAGGCACAGTAAGAGATTGCCTAATCTCTTACTAATAATAATAACTAATAATAAAATAGAACAATTATAGCAATATGCTGTAATAAAAGTTATGTGAATGTCGTCTCTCTCTCTCTCAAAATATCATATTGTACTGTATTCATCTTTCTTCTTCTTGTAATGATGTGAGATGATAAAATGCCTACATGATGAGATGAGGTGAATGATGTAGGCATTTAAAACTCATGAATTATTTATTTTTGGAATTTTCCATTTAATATTTTCATGCCATGGTCAACTGCAGATAAGTGAAACATCAGAAAGTGAAACCAAGGTTAAGGAGTGACTACCGTACCTATTTATATTTGAAACATATATAAACGTGGAACTTAATGTAATGCCCAAAGAATTGTCCATTTGGCTTCAGCCTTGCTTCTGTATAAACGTTTTCTTGTTTTAGCAAGTAGTATTCTCTGTTTGCAATCAAGAAGCAACTGCTCTGAGATTCAACTCTTTGGTTAGCGTGGAATATGTGAGACTTACTAAAAGGGCATTATCCCAAAAGATGATTGCAAGTACTGAACCTAGACTTCTCAGGCAAATAAGTCCATAAAATTTAATACAATGCTGGGGTGCAAAGTAAATGAAGTGGAAAACTGTCAGAATTATACTGACTTAAATAGGCTTATGATTTGTATATGAAGTTGATTATTTGTCATTGATTTTCAAATCATTGGTTACACAGCTTGATAGGCATAAATAATAGATATATCTTGGTTTGTTTCAGATATTAAAAAATCTATCTCAAAAGTTACACTCATAAAATACACTGAGATACTGAAATCCTAGTGTATATATATTTTATGATGTGTGCATGAATCTGCATATTTAATTTGAGAATCTTAAGGATTTGTATACCAGTCAGTACCACTGGTTAAAATTAAATAATAATGCTAATGAGCTCAATGTCATGGGCTAGAATCTTATGAGGTATAATTCCCCTGGAATTATGTATAATTTTTTCCATGATTGACAACTGTATCCTTTAACTTGGATCTTCTAAAATGTCTTGCTGATCACAAAGGATGGCATAAGAAAGTGACAGTAATTTTCAGTCATGTAAATACAGTGTAAGTAATAAGTATGGTACCTAGAACATACTAACTATTCCATAAATATTAACAATTATTATTGGTACTACTACTTAATAGCACTACTTTAAAGATAGCCAGAGATCATTTCCTACTTATAGTAAGTAATAATATCTTCATAAATGAAAGATCACAGACAATTATAATAATGACTACATTTATATAGATCACAGACAAATATAATAAATGACTACAATTTTATAGGTATAATAAATGTTTGCAGGTACGAACATATGTTCTTTATGTCTGCTAAAACAACTGCCCTCTTCTTGACATCTATAGGAGATTATTCTATTGGATAGTTACCTTGGAGAGTATATTCCATGAGTAATTTTCTTAAGGAAGTATTTAGAATAACAGAGAGGAAAGAATAGAATGTTTACTATTGTCTGATTTCTTGGTAGATGTGCCCATTATGTACCAAGAGATGCTGGTACTCTTAATGCAAATCACACAATTTTCGACATGCATTTCTTCTGGCAAAGTTATTATGATTGGAGTTATATCTATAATTTTTCATTTTAAAATCTTACAAGGGAACTAAACTTCAATCAGTTTACATTCTATTAGACAATCAAAGTGTGTCTAGAAAAAAAGTAAAGATAGTATCAGTGCATGAAGATTGTCTGGCAGGGCAAATGACATAACTTACATCACCCTTTCACTAGAGTGAATGTAGAACAATGAGAGGGAGTCTTCAGGTCAATAGATTTACATAAATCAAAAGTTGAAAAGGTCTTCTGGCTAAGCACTATGAAATAGTAGCTTGTAATATTGACCCAAAAAAGAGATATCATCTAAATTTTAATGTGACAGTTGTCATAAGAACCATGGCCTCCACAGCCAACCTGGAGTAACATCAAATTTTATTGTGATTCCTTATGAATTTGTATAAAATATGATTTATTGATTGTTTCACTTACCTCTTTTCCATCATTCTAAGCCTGCTTATCCAGGGGCACTAAATTTCAAAGAACTTCTTTTCTAATTTTACTAAAATTAAGAGATCTTAAACAATCATTGGTATTTCTTATACAAATTCATATTCCTTATTTCTTTAAGAGACTTGTCTTAGATGAATCTCAAAATTGTAAATCCATCATTAAACTATATATGCTGGAGGAACTGTGTTTAGGTAGAGTAGCTTTCAAAAAAGAAGGTCCAGATGCAATGGCCACTTGAGGCTGGGGGCTCCCTGGCGGAGCGTTGGACCTTGGGGCAGTTCCCCCCAGGTGGCCAATTAGAGCCTCAATGGTGGGGCCACAGGGCTTGCTGGCAGCAGGGGTGCCTCATAGTTGGTTGTGGGAGCCCAGTGACAGTGCTGGAGTTTTGGGGCTCAAGCTGTGGGTCCTGACACCAGCCTTGGAGCATCAGGGGTGGTGCCCTGATTTCAGTGGCAGCAGTGGTGCCTCAGAGGCAGAGATGTGGGGCCTGGCAGCGCTGCTGGCACGTTAGGGGGAGGTGGGGAGCAGGAACAGCGCTGGAGCCTTAGAGCGAGAGCCGCAGCCCGGAGGCAGGGCAGGAGCTATGTGGATGAGGCCACAGGACTGGACAGCAGTGCAGGAACTGCGGAGGTGGAGCCAGTAGCATGGAGGTCATAGAGGTGGAGGTGCAGAGCTGGGGTCACCTGGTGGCTGGGACTCTCCCCTGCCCGGGGCCTGCAAAGGCAGTCCCTGCAAGGCTTCTCAGGTGGTATCTGTAGTGTCTGTGGTGCCCGTTCTGCACAAATCTGCTGTTGAAGGGATGAGGGGGGCACCTGGCTCCCAGTCACAGGGCACAGCACTGGAGAGTCTGCTCTGCCTGCTCCTTCCCTGGCCCAGGAGGTGCAATGCAGAGGCAGCTGCTGCCAAGCCAAGACCCTTGCAGAACTGGCACTCTGCACCTGAGAGCTCAGAATAGTGTCAGTTACAATAACCCGGAAGTGGTAGCCCCCAGTCCCTGCTGTGCCCGCTCTCTGGTGCAATGTCACCACACAGACTCCAAGCAGATCCCTGATCAGACCTGAGGTCTGTGGTGGCATTGGGACCCTGTCATAGCTCAGGCTGCAGTGACTGTGTGGGGTGAGTGAGGAGACCCAGGGCTCTCATCTCCTGTCCTTCCCCACATGTGGATGCCTCCCCCAGGTACCTGCCAGTCTTGAAGAATGAATCGCCCTGTCACATTTTCCTCACTCCGCATACCCTCTGTTACTTCTCCAGTATTTTTCAATGCTCTTTCCAAGAAGCCCCATCCATAGGTGGACATCCACCTGCAACTTTTGATCCTCTGCTTGGGATCAGAGAACACAGGCTGCTTCTAGTCCTCCATCTTGTCCCTCCCCTCCAAAACCATATCAAAATCACATTCCTCTTTTTATTGTTTCATCACCCAACACGTTATTTCTGCAATGATTTATATTTATTGTTATTGATAATAAAATAGAAGCAGAGTTTATAGCTTCATTTCTAAATCTTGGACAGAGTTGCCTGTGAAAGTAATTTATTTTTTGACCCTTATACTAATTAACTGATATGACAGTTATTTTACAAAGATATTCTATATTGTCCCTGCCACTATACTAGAGAAATATTTTGTCAACCTTTCTTCTAAACTTTCACTTGTCCTTGTCATACGTACAAATGCTTCCTCCTTTTGTCCCCTTCTAACTATGTCCACCATTACTCATTGCTTCTCTTTGTAGTTATGTGACCTGACAAGCAAGGTTTATTTGGATTTCCAGTTCAGGCAAACATTTCAATGTAGATTCAACAACGAAATCCAAGAAAAGTAAAAGAGCACTATGTACATTTCATTTACACCTCACTGCCACCTCTACACACTGATTATATAGACCTAAGCACACTGACATTCCTAATTTCTGTATTTCCAAGGCTCTTGTTTTTAAAACAAAAACTCCACTTTTAATGTCTTTGCACATCACAAGACATTTATTGTGTAAATAAAGATGCATGCTCATGATTAAAATCATAAATTGTATCCAGATCCTAGGTAAACAAACATTACGAGTGTGTCATAATGCTGATAGTAGTCGACGTTTTGTCAAACTAGAGGAGGGGGGTACTGTCACCATCCAGTCCTTCCATCTCCCCCACAAAAAGACCAGCAAGTAAATGTCCAAATGCAAATGTGCCAGTATTTCTTTTTATAAAGAAAAAAAATATTTCTCACTCTTTCCTTCGTTATCATTACCCCTGGGCTGTGTCACTATCATATTGTCTACTTATTTGTGAAAACTCACAAGTTGTGGTGCTGACACTCTCGTGTGAAGTCTCTGCAAGGAGATATTTTGGAAATCTGATCCCCAAGGCAGACAGTGGGACGCTGCAGCGTAAGTTCCCCTAATATCACAATGTCAGTCGAGGTCTTCAATTGTCTGTGAAGCTCCTGCTCCAATTTTCCACTCTTTTACTTTATCTCATGTTTTTCACATTTCCTCAGCAATTCCTCATGGAGGTATCATTTGTATGTGTTCTCTACTCTCTAGGATGTGACTAATCCTGGCCAGGAAACTTGGAACACATTTAGAACTGCCAGGTGTTTTCTTAGATTGTTCTACACAATCTTGGACTTCCTTTCCTTCTTAACAATATTTTTTACACTTTTTAGTGCCAATATTATTCATGATAGAGAAGAAAAATCGGAGTGCTAACTAAAAAGACATTTCAGAAGTAAAAAAACAGAAGATTTTACAGACAAATTACGCGCAATGGTTCAGAAAGGCATGGAGCTGAAGAAAATTTCCAGGACTTTAGTTTGGATGGTATATTACAATTCTCCAGAGAAGCAAACCAAGAGGATGGATGGATGGATAGGTAGACAGGTAGATATATGGATGTATGGATAAATATATAGATAGGTAAAGAGACATTTATTATAAGAAATTGGCTTACATGATTATGGAGGCTGAGAAGTCCCAAGATCTGCAGTCAGTAAGCTGGAGACCCAGAGAGCTGACAATATAATTTCAGCCCAAGTCCAAAGCCTGAGAACCAGGAAAGTTGATGGTATAAATTCCAGTCCAAGTATGGGTTCAAAGGCAGGACAAGACTGATGTCTTAGCTCAAAGACAGACAGAGAGAGAAAATTCTTCCTTTCTCAATGTTTTTGATTTAATGGGCTTTCAGTGCATTGGATGAGGCCAGCTCACACTGGGAGGGAAATCTGCTTTACTCAGCATACCAACTGAAATGTTAATTTAATCCGGAAACACTCTCACAAAGCTAGAACATTGTTTAGTCAAATTGGCACCCTGTGGTACAGTCAAGTTGACACCTAAAATTAACCATCATAGGTGGTCAGGTGAATTGTGCTGTTTTCACAAGCAGCAGTAGAAGAAAGATTTGACTTCTAGACATGCACAATATGAAGTGGCCATGGAATATCCAACTGCAAATATTGATAAGAGCCCAGTAAAGATTTTGAGATTCTAGAATTAAATGTGGTGAGAGTTGAAGTCATAGAAATGGATAAAATTGCCCTAGAATAACAAGTAGATTCATTAACTTCATTATTTATTGAACATCTATTATATTAAGTGTAAGTAGTTACTAGAAATATAATAGTGGACAAAATAAAGACACTTCTCACCATAAAGCAATTTAATTCTAGGGAGGAAGAAAAACAAATTATTCCATCAAAAGCATGGTAAATAACAATAAAAAATTTTTTAGCAATCTATAAGGAGATATAGCAAGGGAATCTGACTTAATCTGGAGTAATTGGGACAACTTCCCCAGAAGAGTGACATTTACACAAAAATCTGAAGTTTGTGTAGGCCAAGCAAAAAAACTATGGCATTAGAGAAACTGAGAGGCAACAGTTAGTGGGACAAAATCCCAAACTCTGTAAAATAGTTTAAACAGGTTTATTCTGAACCGAATGTGTGTGACCGGGCATGGCCTCAAGAGGTCCTGAGAAAACATGCCCGTGGTAACTGGCTTGCAGTTTGGTTTTATACCTTCATGGAGATGGGAGTTACATGTAAGGTCCTAAATCAATACTTGGAGAACATACATTGGTTTGGCCTGAAAAGGCAGGACATCTCGAAGGTAGTGGTGGGGGGACTTACAGATTATAGGTGCATTTAAAGATTCTTTGATTTGTAATTGGTTAAAGAAATGAAGCTTTGTCTAAAGGCTTGGAATGTTTTAACTTAAGGTAAGGATGTCTGTTAATCAGAGACAAGCCACCCCACAGGACATTTACCAAAATTCAAGTGATCTGTTACAGTAAATCGATGGCCTGCAGGTGTGGTTTAAGCTTTGCCTTGCATTGTCTGAGGCCTGTTAATGATTTAGTATCTTATTGTTATAAAGAATATCTCCAAAAACAGAGGGGGTGTGATGAAGCATGTCTGACCTCCCTTCCCATGGCTGGCAACTTGGCTTCAAGGTTTTTGTTGCGGGGTTACCCTTGGCCAAGAGGGGGTCCTTCCAATCAGCTGAGGGACTTAACATTTTATATTAATTAACATAGCTTTGTGTCTGCAACCTTGCAAAGAAGAGGAAAAGTGTCAAGACAGGAGATTACAGAGGTAGCTAGGTAACTAAGGTCAGATCATGCAGGGCCTTCTAGATAATGAGAAGGTTTAGCTCATTAAATTATTGGTCACAATTCCTCACTCCGCCGTAGTAGTCTTAGGCACCACGCCTTGTCATGGCTTCATGATAAGCACAGGTTACTTCTTCATCCCTTGATTTTGGGTTGGACCAGGCAATTTGCTTTGGGAAGTGAGATACTAGCAGCCTTAATGTAGCAACAATTTGAAACACTCATGTCTATTTTTCCTCCACTCTCACCCCACAAGCAACACAGAACACTTCTGTGACCAAATGTGTGGGAGTTTTGCCCTCACACACCAAGTGTCTTAGTCTATTTTCTGTTACTTATAACAGAATACCTGAAACTGGGTAATTTATAAAGAAAAGGAATTTATTTTTTACAGTTATGGAGGCTGAGAAGTCCAAGGTCAAGGGGCCACATCTAGTGAGGACCTTCTTGCTAGTGGGGACTCTGCAGAGCCCTGAGGCAGTGCAGGGCATCACCTGGTGAGGGGCTGGGTGTGCTAGCGCAGGTCTCTCTTCTTTGCCACCAGTTCCATTCTTGAGATAACCCCATGAATGGATTCATCCATTCATGAGAGAAGAGTCCTCACAATCCAGTCACCTCTTAAAAGCCCTACCTCTCAAGATTGCCACACTGGGGATTAAGTTTCAACCTGAGTTTTGGAAGTGACAAACATTCAAACCTAGCACCAAGCAATCAATTCTACAGCAGACATTGGCTGGGTGTCCTCTAATTCGGTTCACTTCTGAAGCTATCTACCTAGAAATAGCAAGCCACAGGTTGTTTTGCCTGTGCTTTTGACTGACCAGCTATAAATCAGATTCTCACAACCTCCTCCTTGGGCTCAGTGAATTTGCTAGAGCAGCTCCCAGAACTCAGGGAAACACTAACTTGACATTTACCAGTTTATTACAAAGGATATTTTAAAGGATGCAAGTAAACAGCCAGCTGAAGAGATACACAAGGAGAGGTCTGGAAGGGTCCCAAGCACAGGAGCTTCTGTCCTTGTGGAGTTGGGGTGCACTACCCTCCTGGCATATGGATATTTAAGCACCCAAGTGTTTGGGTATCTGTAAGCTCTCTGAACCCAGTCCTTTGTGTTTTTATGGAAGCTTCATTACATAGGCATGACTGATTAAATTCATTGGCCATTAGTGATCAACTCAACCTTCAGCCCCCGTACCTTCCTCAGAAATTGGGGTGTGGGGCTGAGTCATCCCTCAATCCTGTCTAAATCTTTTCAGTGACCAGCCCCCATGCTGAAGCTATCTAGGGGCTGTCAGCCATTAGTCAGCTCATTAGCAAAAAAAAAAAAAAGACACATAATTTTGATGATTCCAAAGATTTTAGGAGTTATGGCAGAAAATGGGAAGGAAGACCAAATATATATTTCACAACATCATAGCATGCATGAATGGTTGGGCTTACCCTTTTGCACTCTTGCTACCACCACAAAAATAATATGCCACAGTCAGAGTACTGGTCAAAGGAGGACGAGAAACTTAAGGAACAGATCTGGAGACAACCTGCATCTGGAATGAAACCCAATTGAAGGAACTCTGTCTAGATGACCTCGGCCAACTTGCAGACATGACAACTTGTAGAATAAACCATTGTTGTTCTATATCACTGAGCTTTGGGGTGTGTTTTTTTTTTTTACATGGCAAAAAATAACTAATACAGTGGCTTTGAGGAAAAATAACATTTAAGGGGTGAGCTAAGGAAAAGGAACCAGGGGCAGGGGGGAACTAAGAAGGAAAAATCACAGAGGTAGAAGGAAAATAATGAGGGAACAGTGTTGAGGAAACCAGGATAGGAAAAATTTCCAGGCAGAAATGGTCAAATTCACGGACAGATCATAAAGGATGTGAAGTAAAAATGTTAAACCACTCGCTTTGTAAATTAGGTATACAATCTTTATTGACTGTTTCCAAAGCAGCTTCAGTTAGTTTGGTAAAAGCAGAAATTATATTGCAGTGGGTTAAAGAATAAGTGGAAAGGAAGAAAGCAGGGATTGGACATGTAGACCACATAC
Source organism: Lemur catta (assembly GCF_020740605.2). Taxonomy (NCBI): domain Eukaryota; kingdom Metazoa; phylum Chordata; class Mammalia; order Primates; family Lemuridae; genus Lemur; species Lemur catta. Next base: position 53,513,317 of record NC_059128.1, on the reverse strand, counting down.
GTTTGAGTGTTGTAATGAAATGGAAGAAGGCAAGTGTCAAGGAATAATACAAAGACCACCAGAGAGAAATTAGAGTTGAATTTGTTTCCTGGAACAGGCAGAGGAGAACCAAGTCACTCAGGAAGAGTTCAGGGGGTCTCCATAAGCTGAAAGAAGAAGAAGATATGAGGCCAAAGAGGGAGTTCATCCCGTATAAGAAAGGATGCTATGCATTAAATTTTAATTTATTAAGAAAAGGATTATAAATTATTTCTTAGAATTAATCATTATTTTGCTTTATGTCACAAAACTGTGACAAGATGTTTAAGAGTCCCAGAAAGGCTGTGTTAGGCTAAAGATTGTGTAGTGGGCATTTTCATATGCTTGGAACTTGGCACATTTTTCTTTTCCCCTAGGTGCAGAATTGAAGAGAAGGCATCATCAAGGGAACTGCTGTTAGAATGAAGATATTTTGAACAGGTTTCTAGATTTAAAAGAAGCATTTGATAAAGACAGAGTAAAAGAGTGACAGTGCTATGAAATAGAGTTTGACCAAGAGCTTTAGAAAAAAGTAGAGGTCCCTCTTCCTCTGATTCAGTAAGTAATGTGGTATGGAAATGAGGCTGCCAGGTAGGGACTGAAGGCTGAAAGCCTTCACGCCTGTGGACTTCTACTTTCTCCAAGAAGGTGAAGGGACAGTGGATGTATCCCTGCTGTGATCACCTTCCTGTTCCAAATACAATTTTAAGGGCAAAGTTTTTCCCATAGTAACTTTTACATGTCTCAAACTATTTTATGTTTTAACTTTCATGACAGCCCCTCCTAATTTAATCTAAAGTTCATGAATATATACGGAGTATAAATTGATACAAATATGGAAAACAATATGCAGTTGATGTAAAAAATGTTAAATATGCATTCACTTTGATTCAGTAATCCCACTTCTAGGAATTTATGGAAATTGGAAAATGATGCATAAGACTGGTAATTGAAGAATTATTTATATTAGTAAAAAATGGATAAAACCTAAATATATATTAAGAAGAATTTTTCAAAGTAAACTGTAAGTATACACACAGTAAAATTCTATGCAAAAATAAAAATTATAATCCAAATCTGTACTTATGTCTATAACAATGTGTTTGTATTATGTATGTGTGTAGGTATACAAATATGAATACAGACCAAAATGTTAATGGTACTTATCTATGAGTTGAAAGATATGGAGTCATTTTTACTTTCTTCTTTTTATTTTTGTGTTATTTGAATTTTAAATTTTTAAATTTATTTTTTATGTTATTTGAGTTTTATGATAAATGGAAGCCATTTATCATAACTGTTATATAAATGAGCCAAAGATTTCCTCTGTGCATAGGCCAGTTTGTTCGTTTCTTCACTGTAGGCTGAGACCCATCAGCTCAAAAACCCACCAGCACTAAAGTCAAATTCTGACACATGCAATTGTTTTAAAAATAACCCAAGCAAACAGATTTCTAGCTATTTAGAGCCTGGTTGCTTTGCATACTATGTCAAATCTTACCTGGCAGCTGTTACTCATTGACAAGATAGAGCCTTGTGGTAATAAGACCAAAATGCTATGGCCTTTTGAAGCTTTCTGACCCAGGGTCCTCTGCAGGGCTGCTGAGTGACACCACCTACATAAATAAGCCCCTTTTCTGATCTTGCTCTCACCCAGCAGTTCCCTTGCCCTCCTCCTGTCCTAGATGGTGGCTCTTCCCCTTAAGTCTCTGGATGGTCTCATGCTGTGGGGAACGTCTCTGTCGTGCAACCTAGTGGAAGAAGTGCTCAGTAAAGCTTGTTGGGTGTTACTGCCTTTCACATCAGCCCCCAAATCCCTTGAACCTGCTTACAGCAGGCGTTTATAATAGCGCATAAAAATAACAAAGCAGTGTTTTTAAATTAGTTTTCTTAAGAATTTAAATGAGCCCCTAGCCTGTGCCAAAGGAAACTGGGCAGGATCAAGCTTCCAAGAAAAGGCACTTGCAAAGCCTGGACCCAGGGAGGCTTAAGCCTCTGGTCAGAGGTTCTCGGTATTGACAACCAAGATCAGACAGAAACTATCTTGCTAAGTCTCAGTCATAACCATAAAATCACATTGTCCTGGGTTGTGATCTCAAATACTCTTTGTTTTTAATATTACCCAGCCTCCATGATTGGTATGTAGGCAGCGGATATTCTAAGAGTTATTTCAGGCCAGTTTTCCAGTTCTTTGTTCATATGAGTCATCAGGGACCTCCCAAAACTTCCTCTTTCCTTTCCTGTGATACTTGTTCCTTCTGTAGAAGTTAGTTTCATGGATTCATCTGGGTGTTCTCCTTCGTCCTCCCCAGGCAGATTGCAGGGCAGCAAGTTTCCATGCTTCTCCTCTCATGGAATGCTCCTCTTCCTTTGGAAAGTGTTCTCATCTCAGTATCTTCAACTGTGTTTCAGAATCCAAATGCAGTTTATTGATACCATCTGCATTTTTCAGGTCTTTCCCCATTTGGAGGATAGAGAGCTGCTGTTTAATAACAATCTAACTCCACTCCCCAAATGATCTTTACTAATTAGGAAAAGCTTGGTTACTAACTAGGAAATGATCACCAATTAATACTGGACTTTAAGCATACTATATTTATATATCTATATCCATATTTCTATCTTCCAGACTCTGTTGCAAATTTGCAAATTCAGCAGACTATTGTTAATTTGACATACAAAGCTACTAGTACAGCTACTATATATTAAATCTTTATTTACTTTGAATAGATGAGATAGGTAGTGAGAAAGATTCTCATTTTACATTGGGGAACCTGAATCATCTTTGAGAAAGCAGGAGAGACTTAGCCACAGAGTTAGAGGAAGGATAGTTACTTTCCTGAATGCCAATTTCATGTTCTTTAGAGATCTTCCTTGATAATCTTTGTCCCCTTTCTCCTCATCTAAAAAGTACTTAGCATTAGTATTCCTCATGTGAGACACTTTGTGATTTAGCCAATGATGGGAAGTGGAAAATCATACTCAAAGTTCTATTTTTGTATACTTCCAAGAAAACTATAAGAAAAGAAGATCTAAAGAGGGACTTGAAGTGAATTTCAGTCCATGTAAGCTTTCCAATTTCTCTCTGCTAGCCCTATTGCAAAAGTGATTGCTAGGTGAATGTGCCTTTGTAGCATGTCACTATAAATCATTTTGATAGAATTATATGTTCCTTTTCACCTAAGATCCTCCTTTCCCTTAAACCTTTTGTTCCTGTCCTTGTCTCTAATTCTCATTCTTCATTGGAAGTGATTTACTCAGGATACAAAAGTCACTCTGCTTCTTTCCCAATGTCAATCCTCAGAACTTTCTTATGCACTCTTAGAGCCATATCAGGGATAAAAAAAAGACTCCCAAACCAGGCTTTAATTACAATCGCCACCTAGGACACATCAGCCTTTCAATAATGACTAAGTTAACAGTGTTCAAAGTACAATTCAAAGTATAGTACACCCCAGTGCCCCAGAATTTTCAGGAACTAAATGGTCTCATCATTTCCTTAGTTTCCTTTTTTTTTTCCCCCTCAACTAGGAGTGTGTTTCAAAGAATAAATTTAAATACTTCAGTTTTTACACTTGGTTCACTGTTGCATATAATTAACACATTCTTGTTCTCTTGTCCACTTAATTTAGAACAACATTAAATTTCCATGCAGTTCACAAAAGTATATGTGGATTATTGGAATATGGTCAAGAAACCCAATAGGTTGGGTAAAAGCTTCATCCAGAAACATCTGGCACCTAATTTTCCAGGAATGGGTCTATGCCAACTTGTGAAGAAGGCAGTTTAGCACATCTCCCTTCTGGTTTGGTGTATTGGTTCCCCTCTAAGCACTTTCCTTGACACCTCATCACTGTCCTTGGCTCCCCCAGGGATGAGCAGCTTCCCTTACAGGAAGCATGTCTCCCAACACTCACACTGTAAGGGACCACCAGGCAACTTGATAAACTATATACCGTATTAAAGCAGCCCATTTTTGCAATGGCTTCCTGAACATAATGCCTCTCCCTTGTCATCTAGCCCCATTAGTGATTCTCCTGGAAGGAATTTTAGTTTGGGAGACAAGAATATCTTTCTACTAGCTGCCCATTAAATATTGCTCAGTATTAAAAAAAAAAAGGCCAATAAAAATAACAACAATAATAAACAATAGCAATAAAAAACACTCATAGGGCACTTATTTTTTTCCAAAACAGTGTCCTAAGTTCTTTCCACATGTTTTAACTCATTTAATCATCCATCGTAAAACTCCTATGAGGTTGATACCATTATTATCATCATTTTACAGATCATTTTTTGAAGATGTGGAGATTTCCTTACTACTGACCTAGAAGACTTTTCTCCTGCTTAGGATTCTATAATGGCATGGAACTCTTTTTAAAACAGTTAAGTAGTGCATATCTTGGGTATGCATTTCCATATTTCATATTGCTGGTGTCAATATATGCTACAGCAAAATCTCTGACAAGAGAGGATAAAAGGAGTCAGCTCATAGTGGATGAAGAGCAGAACTAGATGGAAGTTCAGATAGACTTTGTTTGGGGGATCGGTGGGTCTAATAGGAAAACGAGATGACTCAGGAAGGATTTCTTTGTTCCTTACAGTTTAGAATGCCATCTAATGGTGGGAATATTCTAAGAGACCCACTAGATATATACTTTGAGAAATAATGAGTGACACAAATTCTAGGAAGGTATAGCATAGATTTCTCATTGCTGTTCAAACATCCATTTACCCTTCCTTTATTAGTAGGAGAGCTCCAATTTTATTCAGGATGCCAATGAACCTAGTTAAAATAATGTATTTCCCAGCTTCTCTTGGTACTAAAGTGGTCATTTAACTGAGCTATGAACAGTGAGATATAAATAAAAGCTATTAGGTGGAGGAGACAGACAGCTTGGATGTGTCACTTTCCCCCTCTACCCCCACCAGCTTTCTGGAATCCAGATTTGATGGATGGCGCTCCAAACACCATATTGGACTATTGTGGTGATCTTGCAGATGAAAGTCAGATATTATTAATAAGAATGGAAGAGCAGAAATAGAAATGGAGGGTGGGTCCTGGATGACCATGAAGCCACCACATTTGTCCCAGACTACACACCTCTGAATTTATTTTATGCAGGATAAAATACATCTTCACAAATTTAACTCATTGTTATCTCTCACATTTTGTTATATGCAGCTGAACATGATTCTAACTGGATGCCTAAAGTTAGCTGGAGGCTTTATGGACAGCAGAACATTTCAATTTTTTATAAGGAGAGAAAACTCAAAAGACACCCATCTATCAATAGACAGCAATGATCCTGTGGAGAGAGGCCAAATGAAGCAAACCAAGCCAGGAATTTCTCAAGTTTTTGAATAAGAGAATTGACTTCTCTGCTTCTCAGTTCTCTCATTTACAAAATAAGAAAGCTGCATTTGATCATTAAGGTTCTCTTCCAGGTAGAAAATTCTGCAATTTTACAATTAAGAGAGAATAAGACACACACCAGAGTTGTTCAAGCCCTGATGAAAGGGTATTAGAATGTACTGTTATTTTCTCCTGCTAGAGAAGGGTAACTGTCAATTAGACTCAACTGAAACCCAGTCTGAGGCTGTGCAGCCATTAGAAGATTTTCCTTGATAGACAGTAGCTACTATTTTTGTTTAGGTCATGGGTGTCATAATCAGGAACAATTTGATTGGAATAAATAGAGGCTCATTTAAACAGGCTTAGCATTCCTTATACAAGTGATACAGGGGTATCTTACTGAATGAAAGAGAAAACCAGGACAGGAAGTCCAACAAGGAAACTGGGAACTGGAAAGTCAAGAATGCCCTCTCTGGTCAAAGAGGTATGTCATCTTGGCTTTCCTCTTCTGTTTCTCATCTCTGTCCAGCTGTCCTGCTGCAGCGCTTGTGTGGTAGAAACAAGAAAATGGCTTTCCCAGATCTACACAATCTCCCTTTCAATCTAGCATATACGTCACACTGATTTAGGCTCCATGTCATTCAAATTTTTAATTGTGTCTGATTGGATTGCCTTTAATTAGCAATGGCCCTGAGTGAGTGTAAGGTCACAGGGTACAGACAGGGCAGGCGGGGCTTGGGGGCTGGCTCTCTGGGAAGGGATGATTTTCATCTTCACAGTAATAGCAAGGATGTCTTCCAGTGTTCCTCTTTAAGAAAGAGGGGATGCATTTCTTTACAGTCTAAGAGCTCCATCCATGGCACTCTGCTGAAGTGGCCAGCAGGAGTATCCAAGGATTACATCAAGATATCAAGTTGTGCCTCCTAATCTACCTGAAGTAGTAAAAATATGTCACTGTTTTGAATTTGTAACACTTACTACAGAAGTGCTATATGATGTGTGTATAGGCACTTGGAATGATTACAGTAATGTGAAATAAAATTGTTGTGAAATATTTTTTGAGAATCTAACAGCATCCCTCAGATAATTAAAGTGTCAGAAACAGGATTGAAAACTGTTAATTTAACTTCTCTTTTATCTGCTGCTCTAGCTTCTGTTATATCTCTTTCCACTTTGTGCAGAACTTGTGTGTGTTATCAGAACTTTCTAATTACCACTTTGACCAGTTTCAAACTCCCTTATTTGTAGATCATCTTAATAATTAACTGAATGTGTTTATATTTTAATTGGATAGAATTCATCATTTTATAGTATATTTACAATTATTTTAGTGTTAAAGTCATTTCAGTAATGGATGTTTTTGATTTTTTAGTATTTTTATTTATTTATGATTTGGCTCAAGATAATAGTTTCTATGACATCTTCCACATTCCACATTAATAATTATTTTGCCCTCAAGAACACAAGAGATTTGGTGTCTTAGTGAAATTTTCTGTTTTCTTAAACTTAATTTTTTTTCAGTCTTAGATGAAATATAGTACAGAAAGAACACACTAATATAGAAATATTGAGCTCTGGATTTAAATTTACTAGCTCTGATACCTTAGGTCATTTAATCCTCTGAACTTCAGTTTTCATTTAGTAAAGTGGCCAAAACAGTATTAGAATCTACTCCATGTAATTTTTAAGTTTATCAAATAAAATAATGGCTATGAAAATAACTTATAAAATGTAAAGATGTGCAACATCATTAGATACTATCAACAAGAAACTTACCCACCCTTCCGTGTCCTGCAAGATGATGAATTACTGTTGTCAGAGTAAAAGTAGCTGAAGCATAAATAAATCAGGTCACCTGGGTTTATATTGTTGAACAGCACAAGAGTAAACAGACCTCTCTGTGTTAAATTTAAGTGAAACATCATGATTAGGGGCAAATTGATCTACTATTTCATCAAGACAGTATTCCTACACAACATAACAGAAGGGCTTTTAGAAGAGAACTTTTATATTTAAATGTGATGCTTGCTAATCACTCACCATTTTTTTTATCATGTAAACTGCCAGACCACTGATTTGACAAGAATCTCATGAATTAGTTTAAATGCATTCCTGATGTGTAATCAATATTTCCAGCAGGATTCAAGAATGCATTTCAGTGTGTTACGTCCTCATTAGACATATCAAAGTGAAACTCACCTGAAGCTAATATCACTAAATCACTCAAGAGCTTAATTCTGGCTCAGTAATCGACTTCTATAAAATTGTCACTGGAGAGGATGAAGGGACAGCCTAATAGAGTATGGAATTGAAGGCTTGCTTTCCTCTTCTTTCTCAAAATGTACTAGAGCAGATCTAGTTAGACATACGAAAAATACCATGAGTATCACATGCCATCTGTAAATGAATTTCATATTCTGAGATCAGAAATTATTTAGGAATGGGCTAGATCAGAAATCAAATCAAATAATATTTGACACACTTTTCTTGAAAGTCTTTTGCTTGTAAGCTTGGTTGTGTTCATCCCTGGCTCGCTGGGATGGATTATGATATATCGTTTTCCTCCTAAACATGACACTGATTTTTTTCAGGATCCCATATAAAATGGTGATCCAGACTGACCCCTCTTTATCAGGAGCCCAGCTCTCACCCTAGTAAGGCAGTCCCATCAGACCAGGAGAGAATTACAGTGAGTTATCCTACAGCAGAGAGTTAAAGAGAAGGAAGTGTTCCTATTCCTGACTTTACACGTGGAAAAGAGAAGACAATGTGATGTCCTCAAAGAATTACTCACAGCAAAAGAGAAATGATAGCAAAGTCCAGTCTAATGTAGATAGACTTTAATAATATATGGTTAAGGGGAGGGAAACAAACCAGCATGTGTAAACTCAGGAAAAAGACCAGAGAGAGAGAGACGCGCACTGAAAAATTGACAATAGTGGCCCCTGCATGCTAGAAAGGGGCAACCTTTTATTTATTTACTTATTCTTTTTTTTTTTTTTTGGCTTACCTATAAGTTTAAAATTCTCTACAGTGAACATGTATTTCTTTTGTAATAAGAAAAAAAATTATAAAAAAAGAGAAAGAAAAAACCTATCCTATGGTTATGACATTGCAAAAAATAATCTATGTTCACAATATTCATGCAGTCAAGTGACATTGTCATTTTCATGTCAAAGGCAAGGATGAGATACGATGGAGGAAGACGCTGGATTTTAAGACTCAGGTCGGCATTGTTTTATTTTTTCAGAACACATTAATCTCTTAAAAATCACTATATACTTATCAACATTTACAATGAATATTACCAAGACAAGTTTTTGTCACATTTGAATAAATCTCGTGGTAGAATGTATTGCTTGTTAGCCTCACATTGAGCAATGTTTCCCCCTACACTTACAGGTTGAAACTTTTAGGGTTATTGGTCAAATGAAGGGGGAAAAAAAGGAAAATATGAGGAGATTTACATGAATATAAATTTATTTATTTATTTTTTACCTAGAAAAAAACTTTATTGAGGTATAATTGACACGCAACAAACAGCTCATATTTAAAATGAACATTTCCATCATATTTTCCAAATTTTCCTTTGTTTTTTAAGAATTATGATGATAAAACACATACATGTGTGGACACACAAAGAGTGTTAATCCTCATTATTCATGGATTTTGTATTTATGAATTCACCTACTCACTAAAATTTATTTCTAACTCCCAAATCAAAAAATCAGTACTTGTTACACTTTTATGGTCATTTGTGGACATGCACAGAGCAGTAAAATATTTGAATCATCTAATGGGCACATTCTCAGCTGAGGTCAAACAAGGCAATGCTCTGCCTTCTTGCTTCAGCTTTCATACTGTTAACAAATGTCCTTTTGGTAGTCCACTTAGTGCCATATTCTTTGCATTTTTGTGGGGGTTTTTGCTGAGGATTTTCCTATTTAAAATTGGCCCCCCAAGCATAGTTTTCAAGTGCTGTCTCGTGTTCTGAAACACAAGAAGACTGTAATACCCCTTATGAAGAAAATGCATGTGTTAGATGAGCTTTGTTCAGGCATGAGTTATAGTGCTGTTGGCCACGAGATCAATGTTAATGAATCAATGATATATGTTTAAAAGGTGTCTTTATATCAAACACACATAAAACAAGATTATGTGGTTTGTTGTCATTTTTATTGGCTTCGAAAGAGGGATGTGGGGAGATGTTTGTCAAAAGGTACAAAGTTACAGTAATGCAGGATGAATAAGCTCTGGAGACCTAATGTACAGCACAGTGACCATCGTTAACTATACTTTAATTATACTTGACACTTGCTAAGAGGTATATCTTAAGTGTTCTCACAAAAAAAGAAAAAGGCAGGAAAGAAGGAAGGAAGGGAGGGAGGGAGGCAGGAAGGAAGGAGAAAATGGTAACAAGTTTATGTATTGATTGACAAAAAATGTTGTGACCAGAGGGCTCACAAGGCATGTAACCGTGTAATTCCCCTAGGAGCAATGGTTCAGTATTTTCTAAGTCAGTGTCCAAGGAAACATTATAGAACATAACTATCACAAATAACTATGTACGTAGGTAATGTGAATATATATATTTATATATATATAGTTTTTAATGTTGCTATCTGATAAATGGCAAAGTCAGTTATACCTTGTTCTTTCTCACAAATTCCTATTTTGAATATCACATCCATAAAAATGTCAAAGCCTGAACTTACCTTTATTCATTCAGAAATTATTTATTGAATATCTTTTTCCTCTACTAGGTTTTGCTGAGGAAATAATAGTGAAGAAGAGAGTGAGTACCTGCTCTTCTGGAACACATATCCTAGGGAAGATGGAGTACCCCCCGCCATGCATATGCGTACACAAAGACAAGTAAATATATGAATAAAATGACTTTACATGGTAATCCATGTTACAAAAGAACCAAAGAGAGGACTAAGGTCAAGAATGAGAATGGAGGAATATATTCTAGGTAGTTTGGTCAGAGCAGATCTCTGTGGGGATCTAATATTCAAGCCTGAGACCCAGAAGGATAAAAGGAATTAGCCATGTGACAAGTGGGGACAAGAACATTCCAGTCAGAGGGGAGCTCTCAGGCTGCAGCCTTGGAATGTTCTTCATAGTTTTCATCATAAAGATAACTGGACAGTATTACTCTTTTCTGGTAAAGTTTTTTTTTTTTAATTAAGAAAGTTCAATTTAATCAAATACAGCTAAACCTCTAAAATTTTGAGAAAAATATAACAGAACAAGTAATGTTTCTTTTCTTCCTAAAAAAAGTTTTTATTTATCTGATTGAATCTGCACAATATTTGTATTTGCTACTCAGGGTAAAGCTGTTGAATGAATAAAAAATTTTTTCCTGCCTGGATCTGGTTAACATGTCATTTTCCCATAAAGAAGCCACTTTTTACTGCAGTAGCACACTATTTTAACATTTGGTCATTAGATGTCTGCAATTGTGCCTGTGTTTTAAGATTAGTTACACAATAGAAGGAATGTTTTTAAAATTGCCACTTGGCATATTGAGACCCCTACTCCCAATACATGTGGGCACACATGCACACACACACGTACACACATACAAATATATTTAAACTTGGAGTTCTATCTTGCCACTCCAGGATAGTAGCTAGCCAAAAGAAGAAAAGAGGGCTTCTTCTTTAAAGAAACCTGTAAACATTCTGAAAACAGTAAAGCAGTCTGAGCATATAGGCTTCTCCTATATAGCTAGCTGATTTCAGCTGCTTAGGAAAGCACAGTATGAGTTAATTAAATCAGCACCCACAGTACAAGTTAGCCATCAGGAAGAACCAGACACTGATTACATGTGGACAAGAGTAGAGAAAATATTTCCCTGATGATTAGAGATGTTGAGCATTTTTGCATGTTTGTTGGCTATTAGTCTGTCTTCTTTTGAAAAGTTTTTGTTCATGTCCTTTGCCCACTTTTTAATGGGGTTGTTTGATTTTTTTCTTGCTGATTTTCCCAAGTTCTATATAGATTCTAGTTATCAGTGCTTTATCAGATGTGTAGCATGTGAATATTTTCTCCCATTCTGTAGGTGTCTATTCGCTCTGATGATAATTTCCTTGGCTGTGCAGAAGCTTTTTAATTTGATCAGGTCCCATTTATTTATTTTTGTTGTTGCTGTGATTACCTTTGAGGTCTTGTGTAGGCCGATGTCTATAAGAATGTTTCCAACATTTTCTTCTAGAATTCTTATGGTTTCATGCCTTACATTTAAGTCATTTATCCATCTTAAATTAATTTTTTGTGAGAGGTGAGAGGTACAGATACTGTTTCAGTCGTCTACATGTGGCTATCTAATTTTCCCAGCACCATTTATTGAATAGAGATTCTTTTCCCCAGTATAGGTATTTATCCAAAGGAAAAAAAAGACATTCTATAAAAAAGACATCTACACTCAGATGTTCACAGCAGCACAATTCACAATTGCAAAGATGTGGAAACAACTCAAGTGCCCATCAATACAGGAGTGGACTAATAAAATGTGATATACCTCAATGATGGCCTATTTTTTGGTTTCTTCTTATATTCTGTCAATTCTTGTTTTATGTATTTTGAATTTTTGTTACTAGGTACATACACATTTCTGGTGAATACGCTTGAAGCTCTGACTCGGGGGGATGGGGGGGCATGGGCAATATATATAACCTGAACTTTTGTACCCCTATAATAAGCTGAAATAAAAATAAATAAATAAAAAATAAATAAATAAATAAATAAATAAAAGAGTAGAGAGAACAATGTATGCGCACATACATTTGTAGCTCTGGGAAAGTTCTATTCTAAGAACCAATTAATGCAAAGTCAATGAGTCCCCTACTATTTTAATGAGTTTAGTTGATATTCATCAGAACTTAAAATACGTAGTAATTGTAATGATTAATTGTTACAGTTATCAAGGCCTGAGTGTGTAATAAACCAGAACTCACCCTACATGCCATAGTACAAAATTTGGGAGAACATTCAGTACAACACAGATTGATTTTAGACTCCTTTAGATTACAGACATATTCATTACGGAGATAGTCATCATTATTTAAGAATTAGTATATAAAATATATTGTATGTGTATATATCAACATAATGTATAATTTTAAGAATTTGAATGTAATAAAATAACAAAATTTCATGAAAAATAATTATATCTTTCTTTGCTATTTCCTGGAACATTTGAACTGTCTCAAGGTTATTCTTTCAAACACCAATTATCTATATACAATACAGCATCAAAAGTTCTGCACTGGTTGGTTTTATGAATATCAGGTAAATGGGTCTTTTCTGTATTCCAGGACAACCCAGACCCATAACCTAGACCTTGAGGATTTTTTTTTGTTAGCCCTGTGGTATGGCAATGATATTTTTAATCTCTCTAGTATTTTACAAGTTCATTTACCAGCTGTCTCACAGTTCCAGAACAGCTTTTTTTCTCATAGTAGAACAGCTTATATCTAGTATTTTCACCCACTAAGAAAAAGGACAAAACAGAAAAACATTACAAGTTACATTAAAATGTAATCTTTAGACTGTAAAATAACCAGGAACACAATTTCCACCCAATTAAGTAGCACAGAATACATTTTAATGACTACATTTACAGAAGACACCAGCAATACTTAGTAAACAAACTGCATGCTAATTCACCAGGTAACTGAAAACACCAGGGTAATAAAGTTCTCCTTAAATGCACCCAGTACAAAAACAAACAGGCAAAAAGTGGGCAGCAATCAAAAAAAGCCTATTTTCTTTGTAAGAAACCTTATAATTTTCAAAAAGGCTAAGGTTAATGGAGATAAAACATTCTCACAGAGCTGAAATTCTCATGGAGTTGAAATCTAGTTAAGTTTTGTTAAAACAATAATGCTATGGAGAAATCAAGCAGAAATACAAAAGAACAACATGTTCTACCTCCTGGGAAAAAAATACAGAATGTGCTGACAGTGGGTGAAAAGGTGGTTTAATTGGGTGGGGGGAAAAAAAGCAACAAACAATAATTGAGTCAACCAGCTAGCATTCTAATTGTTTTATACCAATTCCATCTAATCTAATTAAAGAAGTAATGACAATGAAAAAAGTATTTTGAAATGATCCCTCCATCTCCCCTGCTTTAATAAAATGCCATGGTATTTATAAAAAAGGCAGACCTGAGGCATATACTTTCATACTGAGGGACATTTTCTTGTCAAAGTGTTCTCATTTAATAGCTTCATCTCATAAAACAATTAAACAAAAATGAGCAGCAGGCAAACTAGTTAGCTGACCATCTAGGTGCTTATTTCTACATTTGTGCAGAAATAATGCCAGGAGCATGCGTAACAAAGTGGCCTTCCTTCAGCTGGACCCCTCTCAGTGAGAGTGAGCTATATATGAATTGAGTGTGTCATTAAAACATTCTTAAATATATAGTCCCTTTTCAAGTGTGTTTTTCATTAGATCAGCAACCTATTGGCTGGATTGGGTATTGCTCTTGTGTATAATGCGTTTAGAATATTAGACGTCTTCATATAGACTTTGCAATGAGAACAGGTACATTGGAACAGTCAGGAAGCATTTACTCTGTCCTCCACCAAAGATGAAATACAAAGGGGAAAAAATCACTATGGTTGATTCAGGCCTATATGTGCTACAATGATCTGAAAACACAGCACCCTGCAAACCCAAACCTAGTTTCCCAACCTTCCTTTTCAACTCCTGAGCCTCTTCAAACATGACTCCATCCAGAGCTAAGATACCTGAGGATTCATTCATTTGGATTATCTATGTCATGGCTCCATCACCTAGAACTTATTATCTAGCACTAATTCTAAAAATAAAAAGGTCTATATACCTTTTGAATTGTCTGACAGACTATAAAGTCATGTAGACAAAATTGTGACATTTAAAAATCATTGACATTACCACACAAACAGCACGAAGAAAAAAGTTTGAAATGTTAGCCTATATTTTAACAACTGATACATTGTCATAATTAAGTGAAGAATAAATAGGATTTTTTTATTGTAGTGGTAATAATCTTAAAGACAGTAATAAGAAGCATATAATTCTTTGGGTTAAGTCCCCCCAAAACTACATTTAATCAAATAGGCAAAGGCATCTTCCAGATTAAGAGAGCTGTATGTTCAGGTTTATTTTTACCATTGTTTAAGAATAGCCATGAGTGGTTCCTTTATATTAATGTTTTGACTTTTAAATTTATTTAGAAATTCAATTCAAAGACATTTTGGAAACACACAGAGATCTTATATATTTTGTATTTTCTCAATGGAACTATGACAAATATTTTCACTTTTATGGAAATGATAATGAGTTGCAATTTTCTTTTATCATACTTTTTATTTTATTCTCATTTAAAGATTAAAAGAAAATTTTTAGATAGTTTAGATATGGCTAGATCTCCCTTATTTTGTTTCTTCTCAAGGGGACCATGACAATCCATTTGCCTCACAAAATTAATCATGTGAATGAATCTGTCACTGTTAAAGTATCATTTTATTTTAACAAAAGGGAACTACCTTCATATGTTAAAAAAGCATCAATATTTAGCTAAAGGTTACTTGTACTGAAAGATGTTCAGTATTTGGGTAGAGGTAGGGAAAGAAAGATGCAATGTCTTCTGACACCAACTGCCCAGAGTTTAGCCAAACTTCACGGGCTAAGGGCATCATCCACCACAAGATGGCTCTCACTTCAGATATCAGCTGCAAATTCAGGGGTTCCCAGGCCATTCTCACTTCTGACCAGCAGGATACAACTTTGGGGGTTCTCACTGCTCCCTCAGGTTTGATAATTCACTAGAACAACTCATGGAATTCAGGTAAGTGCTATACTTATAATTACAACTTTATTATAGCAAAATAATATAACTCAGAACCAGCCAAAGGGATAGATGCATAGAGTAAGGTCTGGGAGGGTTCCAAACGGAAAGTTTGTGTTGTCTTTTCCCCATGAGAGTACCTGTTATGCTCCTGCCACAGGGATATGACAATGTCCAGAGCATTGCCAACCAGGGATGCTCACCTGAGCTTTGGTGTCCAGAGTTTTCACTGGGGTTTTATTAGGTAGGCATGACTGATTGAATCTAAATTATTTTACAATCAATTTTGGGCATTTGAGGAGAAGGAGTAATGCAGTTTTAAACCAAACCTACAATTGATCCTTGTCTGTTGGCTTGTACTCAAATTAGGCAAGAAACAGTTAATAGTTTCCAGAAATAAGTACAAAGATTTCTATTAAACAAACTCTTACTACAAAATTCTTACTTCCTATGAATTTTATTTCAAATAATGATGAACATGTTATTTATTTCCCAAGGGAATATATCTATATTCCCAACTAGATGGTATATTGAAGTAATGATAAGAACCAGGTTTTAGAGAGAGTCCCAGATAGAGATTTCAAATCCGTACATAGATCTCAGGTCTGCCATTCATTTTTGAAATAAGCATTTTTGCATGATCGGATAAGATGGTGTAATCCTTAAATATATTAAGTGTTCAATAAATGGAGTGCATTATTATTGCTATTTATAGGTGTGAGATAAAATTATATGTAGACTTTCTGATATATATTACATATAATATATATGTGAGGTGAAATTATTTGGAAATTTTCTGATATATATATCAGAAAAAATATATATACATATATATGTATATATATAAATGTTAATAAAAAAAGAAAGTTCCTAGAAGAAAAAGAACTAAATTTCTTATTGAACTGCAAAACATTTATATATTGACATTCAGGTGTAGCACATAAGACCCATTGGAACAACTGGCATGTGTGAAAACATTTAAATTCACATGCTGTTTTTAAGCTCTTTAAATTTCCTAAAATTCTCCTCTTTTCCACCTTTAACCCTTTTTACTATGTCTACACACAGGTTTATTCACTTCATTGATATTAGACATCAAAAGATGGCATTTTATTTAAGGTAATCGTCTATTCATTCATTAAACATATTTACTGAGCACATATTACGTTCTAGGCACTGAGGATGTTCCAAACATAGGCAATATATCAGTTTACACAATGGATAAAAGCCCTTTTCCTCAAGGAACTTACTAATATATTCTAGTGAGTGAGAAAAGACAGGTAATTAATAAGATGACAAAATAAAATCACTGAGGGATATGGGGATAAGATAGTGTTGTGAATGTTGCAAATTTAAATAGGATTCCCAGGGAAACTACAACCTGAGAACGATGAATAAGAGAAACATGGAATTATCTGGGAGAAAAACATTTCAGGCAGCAGAAATAGCAAGTGCAATGGCTCTGGGGCAGGAGCTTGCCTGGTATGTTCAGAAAGCAGATAGTGAAGTCAGGGTAGCCCAAGTGAAGTAATTTGAAAGGTGGAGGAAGTAGGCAATGAGGTCAGATAGTGTGGGGTATGGGGGTGGGCAAATTTTATAGGGCCTGGTAGGTCATTGTTAAGTTTGGTTGGTTTTTCCTTTGGGAAGCCAATAAAGGTTTTGAGCAGAGGAGTGACTTATATTTTAAAAAGATTCTGGCTGCCACGTTCAGAACACATTGAAGGGGAGAAAGCAAAGAACTAGGAAGCCTACTTAGGACGCTATTGAAATAAACCTGGAGAGAGAAAAGAGTGGTTTGGACCATGATAGTAGTGGGGGAGGGGTATAAAAAGTGGTTTGTTTCCAAATATATTTTGAAAGTAGAATCAATACGATTTCATGACAGATTGTGAGGCTTGCAGAAAAATAATAATCAAGGATTATCCCAAGACATTCGGGAACAGGAAAGATAGAGTTGCCATTAATTGAGACAGAAAGACTGAGAGAGAAGTAGACTCTGCGGGAGGGGACAGGAGGGGAAAGGAAAAACAGCCAGAGCTCTGACCTAGATTGGTCTGACTCCAAACCTGGTTTCCTTTACTACAAGTCAGCACGCTAATTTCCATTTATTTATCAAATACCTGTACTGTGGCAAGGGCTGTAGTTTACATAATTTGCCTTATCAAATTCTTTCAAGAGCCTGTGATGATGAAAATAGCAATAAGACAAACACTGACATAATATTTACTATGGGTCCTGAACTATTATATGCCACACGCACACACATATGCTCAGACTGACACACGCACCCACACGCTCATATAATCTTCACAATTATCATAGGGTTAGGTACTATTACTATCCACATTTTATTAGTGGAAAAAGAGAGGTTAAGTAACTTGCTGCTGGCTACAGTGTCAGTAAAGTGGCAGAGAAGATATTTGAACCTAGGGGAGACAGCTCCTAAGTCTGTCATGTTGTCATCTGGGATGGAGGGAGAAGACTAAGGATTGGAGAGCTCATCACCTCCCAGGGAGCACAGGGTAAGAGCAGCATTTTAACCTTTGTTCTTACTATAGCCCTTTGACCAAGGGATTAGAGAGACTGGCACCTTTCAGCCTCAGGCGGGAAGGATGCCAGAGGAATAATAGTAGAATCAGTGGTCTGCTATTCCTGGGAATTCTGCTTTGGATGGTACAATAATCTAAGAGTAATCTAAGTTTGCACGTGCACACACACATGCGCGTGTGTGTGTGTGTGTGTGTGTGTGTGTGTGTGTGTTTAGTTTTACTGTGTTAGTTTGCTAGGCCTGCATAACAAAGTACTGCAGACTGGATAGCTTAAGCAACAGATATTTATTTTCTCATAGTTCTTGAAGCTAGAAGTCCAAGATCAAGGTGTGCAAGCAGGGTTAGGTATTTTCTGAGGCCTTTCTCCTTGGATCATAGATGGGCACCTTCTCCCTGTGTCTTCACATGGTCTTCTCTCTGTCCCTGTGTCCTCTTCTTATAAGGGAACCAGTCATATTGGACTAGGACCTGTCCTAATGAGACTTCATTCTACTTAATTACTTCTTTAAGACGCTATCTCCAAATATAGTCACATTCCAAGGTACTGAGGGTTAGAATTTCAACACATGAATGATGGAAGTTGGGGGACAATTCAGCTCATAACAGTTTTCTAGCATTGTTACTTAAAATCTCCTCTCCATAGAAGTTGGAAAATCTCTTTCCCACTGAACCTTAAAGGCAGATTCTAAGCTTATGTCGGCTGAGGAGAGCACCGAGGCAGCTGTGTGATGACACCTGGCTCTCTTTTACCCTGATGACATACAGTCTTCCACTCGCACTCTGAGTCTCAGACATGGGGAGAGGAAACAGGTAGCAACAGCCCCTGCTTCACTTCTGGGTATTGCAATAAAGTGTGGGATGAGGAAATTTAGTCAGAAGATTACCAATTTGTTCTGTCTGCAATTCAGGAAAACTACCCTCCACCCTCTACTATATAATGGAAGAGAAAAAAATTGCTTGAAATTTTGAAGCTAAGACTGATTTAAGTTGCTAGACATCTATCAACGCTGAGCTTTGATATCTTTAAGTTGTTTTTATAACATTTTTTGAAGTTGAATTAGATACTTCAATTTTATGTATAGAAAACATGTAGAGAATTTTTCAGAATGCCTATTGATGGAAAGATACTGGAGATCTTTATTAAAAACCTGTATGTAAATGTATTCCCCCAAGATTGTAAAGTATTTTATCTTTTGAAATACAAAGCTGATTAAACCCACACAGAAATAATCTATTTTTTTTCCATAAAATAAAATGAGTACACTTTTGGCTAAGGGGGAAACAGGCATTGTTTAGTTTCCAGGAATTCTGTAGAAACAGTAGACTCTCAAAATGCACTGAGACAAAGATGCGAAAGAGACTTGCAAGTCACATTCAGAAATCCTTTGATGCTCAATAGTAACCTCTGGTAGTAACACTGGAGATGGAATTATATGGCCAGTCTGGATGGGAGAAGAACTACAATTACATAGGGAGATGCACCGAACACAAAGTTGAAAGGAAGACAATAGGGCAGGAACATCATAAAATTGTAAGGTCCTTAAATTCCACTCTAAATAGGAGGCATTATCTCATTAGTAAATAACCAAGATTAATGCAGTTTGAGAAAAGTTCAACTATCTGAAGCTTTTGGTAGTGGAATTAAATGTTTTGGTTTTAACTACAAAAGGCAAGTTAGGTTCTAGAATTTATTAGATTATCTACTTCAAGATAAGAAAAATCATGATAACTACTTATATTTTCAGAATGCTTTATAGCTTATGAAGCTTTTTACATTTATTATTTCATTTAATCAGATTTTTACAATGGAAAGGAAAAATCCCAGGATTCAGATTTGTTTATGTGTTGAGTCTTGGTTTTCTCACCCATGCAAGGGATAATCACAGAAATTCTACTTACCTCAAGGGACAGTTGTGAATGTCAAAGAATATAGTGTTACATAAAAAAATTCATTTCATTGTTACATGTTATTTTTGTAACAGACACTATTAAACCACAACTTCTGAATTAATCTTCTACCAGATTTTTGATGGTGATTGATGGTTAGGGTGGCTCCATTGTCCTTATATTGGAACTGTCGAAGCCTTTAAAAACAATAACTTAATTATTTTATGAAGTTGATGGAATAAAGTTCCTAAATAGTAATTTTATTTACGAAGACTGAGAATTTAATTTATTTAATGATTGTCTTGAAATATGTCTATTCATTAGTGATGGAAAAAGATAAAAAGTTGCCAGTAGAGACAGGCAGTAATTTCTTCTCTCTAGAGATGTGAGAAAATAATTACCACTTATTAAGTACCTATGTAGTACCAAACACTGTTCTAGGTGCTTTGTATAGTTCATCTTCTGATCCTTACACAATGGCATGTTACTATTCCTTGCAATTTAGCAGAGATTTACTCAACCAGGAAGTAGTGGAGCTGGGATTTGAGCCCAGAGATGTTCAACCATAAAGCCTCTTGCCCTTTCTAATCAAGATTTCGCCACATAAACATTAAGATGCTCACTTATCAAGTGTTCTTGTGTCTGAATGCCTAGAGGTCTGGTAGGAGTAAGTGGAAGAAGTATATCTAAGCATGTTAGAATGCCTGTTAGAAAAAGGGCTAGAATGGACATCTCTGCAAAATGCTGCAATTATATTTGACCTTGTCTCAGCTGCTTTATTCAGTCCTCCTCTCCTGTGCTTTCCAAGAGCTTCCTCGTACTAATGTAACATGATGAGGAGAAAAGATAATATTCATCAGAATATTTCTTAGGGAAACTATTGTTTGTCTTAGGAAGAAATACTCTGAGAAGTTATTAAAGAATGAAGCTCCAAGGGTGGGAAACTCTAGGAAATGTGGATTGCTAATATCTCATGCATGAGTCAAAGGGAGGAAATGTTGTTCTTGAGAGGGAGAAAGACAATCAAGGAAAACTGGAATAAAAGAAAGGAAAAGATAGAGACCTAACAAGCCTGGGTTTTGAGCAATGAAAAGCTCAGGTCCTGGAAGTAAGGAAACCAAATGAGTCTCTGGAGAAAACAAATTCATATTGGGTGCTGTCAAGTTGGTGGTTGAGGGGTAAATGAATACGTCCTCTTCTGCTTCCCTACAAAACCTTCAGGAAAGTTAACTATAAAATTCAGCAAGGTTTTGGAGGGAGTAGATTCACTTGAAGGAAACTAGAAGAAGCACTGAATTCTGAGTTAGGATCAACAGAGGATAGAACAGACTGCACATGTGAATGGAGAAGTTGAAGGATGAGGGAAGCCAACTTTTGTGTTAGTAGTATTCAGTGATAAAAAGAAATGAAATATATTCTGCAAAATAGGTGAATCTTAAAAACATTAGGCTATGTGAAAGCAAGTCACAAAATACTACATATGATACATGATTGTATTTACATAAAATGTCCAGAAAAGACCAGTTAACAGAGATAGAAAATAGATGAGGGGTTTCCTGGGGCTGGGGTGGGAACAGGGAATGATTGCCAGTGGTCACCAGGGTTCTTTCTGGAGTCAGATAAATGTTCTAATGCTGGACTGTGGCAATGGTGGCATGACTCTACAAACTTACATAATCAGGAATGTTCACTCAAAAATGAGTGAATT